>NW_027225565.1:998571-1331428 GCF_038994185.2 Dermacentor albipictus
TGATCGGTGTTAACTTCAGTGGCAATATCAGATGGTAGGTTATTCCAGTCAGCTATGGTTTTGGGGATGAATGATTGTGCGTAATGAGCCGAGTGGCAAGCTGGGCATTTGACTTTGCAGGGGTGATCACGGCGAGGAAAAATGACAGGGGGTGATTGTATTGTACCTGCTTTTCAAGGGAACTCTGTTTCGTATATATAGAATAATTCCAAATATCTAGGTGTGTTGTGAGTTTTGCTTTCGCATTGTATTGTTCCAGATTTGCTCCCGAAAGGGACATGTAAGCAGCCATAGTCACCTTGTGCTCTAAGCCATCAGCTGATGATTGAACACACTTTATCAAAAGTATATGAGCCACGTTGCCTGCGATAACCATGCTGGCTACATATAGGCTGTTTGAGGAAGTTCCTGTGGTATGCCACAAGTTGCAATGTCCTGGGAAATGAAAAGAACTCTCATATTCAGAATCCAGGGGCCTGTATGTGTAGAGTGTACCATAAGAACCACGGCAGCCAGCCAAACGACATACATGGTCAAGGTGTGAGGCAGTCTGTATACCTTTGACAAAGGCCATACGTCCCATCCTTCCCATGCTGGTTGAAACGCCACTGCAGGAGCCCACTCAGACCTTGGTTCCAAATTTACCTCTTGGTAAGTTTGTAAGGAACTTTTACGGTTATTCATCTCTGCCTACACGAGTCTGTGCAGTTTATGCAAAAAAAGAAAAAAAAAGAAAGAATCTAAATGAACATGTATGATAAAGCCTTCAGCCAAAAGCATTTCTATTCACACAGGCGCCTCATTGTGTTTTTGCTTGGCACAATTTTGAAGATGGTGCGGCTGTTACACGTTTTGTGTAATATGCCCGCAAAAAATATAAATGTTGCCCTGCAATTTTATTAGCGTCAATAAACGGAAATTGTGGCAGTGACATCTAGTAATGCCACAACCGTGGTCCTTGGGTGCCTCAGGCCAACTTGAGACAGCTGATGTGCACATCTTCGTTCTAAAGCATGATGTAGATGGATAATGGCGCACCTACTTCTGTGGCAGTATTAGAAGCGTAAGCAGTATGTTGATGCTGTTCGCCAACAAGAACATAATATTGCATCTAGGCTGAGTAAATCCAGTGGAACCGCGTTACAATGTGTAAATAAGTAGCATCGGAAGCAATTAGATCCAATAAATGTCGTAAGTTTACGTGCAGAAACTCCTGTAGATAAATTGGCAGCAAGGCCTAAGCAAAAGCCACTGAAATATGAAAGTAGCCGCACAAAAATATGAGGCTGCAAACCCTTGCTGCTATTATTGCAAAAGTCCCTATATACAGACACTTGAGGTGTGTTAGTACTGTACTGCCCCACATAAAGTCCAAGAGCAAGGAGAATGTGCAGATGCAAGGATTGGGCTGAGAAAGGTGGTGGCTTGATGCGTGTTATCTTCCTGTGTGCTCAATGATCACATTATTGAACCTGTACTGCCCCACGGCTGGGCTAGAGAAGTGTGCTTGTCTCCTCCTCTTGCCCAGCTATGGCTGCCCACGCAGCCTGCACGCAGAAGTTTAGTTTGCTGCAAGAATTGAGGCGAAGGGAAAGCCAAGATTGTTGGTGGCTTATTGCGCTTTTAGTCTCGGATGCCGTGTAATGAGAGTTTTGGAGACCAGTCGCAGCCTATAATATTACAAACCTTCATGTAACTGCCTAATGCTTTGCTGTCGCTATTAGTGCTTTGCCTTTTGGGTGAAACCCAACTTTTTATGTGTAGTACTCGTATCTCTCGTGCAGTTTTTTTGAAGTACGCAGAGTGGAACATAACATCGTCAATTAGCTGCACAGGGCACAATAGTTGGGACCATAGCCAATATTTGTTTTTGCCCGTAGGCAATACTGCATACCAGGGCAAGCGCATTTGAAACCTGGAGGCTCAATTTCATTATTTATGTTCATGAATATTTTGCTCTGTGATATCGAATGCTGTGTCAGATCTTGCATTTTACTGCAAGAGCACTTGACAGCTTGAAATGCCCTTGTCATAAAGTTGGGGGAGGAAGCAATTGCTACTGCCACTAGGATTCAAACTATTGTTCCTGTGGCAACATTTAGTTGGGAACTGTATGTTTTAACCACTGCATTATCCCATACTTATCAGAATTTGGCCTTCTGGTCAAAAGCATGGCAGTTTGGGCGAGTGGATATGTCACGACTTTTTTTAGGCTTGTAGTGCAGCTCAGAATGAGCACAAAAGGAAGGTGGAAAGGGTAATGAATGGGAACAGAGAACAGGGTGAGCGCTAACTTCCAACTGATGGTTTATTTCATGACTCGAAAGGCTTACTTATACACTCAGCGAACCATGTGACATGAAGAGACAACACAAAACCAAGCAACAAAAGCAAAAGTAACCATGTGAAAAAACATAGACAGCCTGTGGCGGTCCGAGATATGCCAATTCATTGTTTGATAACGATAATGAAGGTGAGCTTACACATGCATAACCAAGACCTATGATAGCTTTTGCTTCAATGATTTCTCTTGTGAGCCGATTATGACTACGAACTAGAATGACGCATTCTTCTAAAACAGGCACGCAACTACATGTTTCGCATGCTGCGCCAGAAAGCTCCCAGCTGTAATACAATTCTTAGCATTGTAACTATGCTGGCCTCGCGGATCGCACTTGACGGGATCAAAGCGTCCGCTGTCCAGCTAGATAACGGGTCGAACGCAGTTGAACATTTAAAACAAACTTTAATTACACTGAGAAGGTCAAAAAAGCGAGTCAAAAATACACAAAACGTTCAGTTTTAGCCCCTTAAAAAAGTGGTCCGGTCTCTAGGGCTGGTGGGGCGAGTCTGCCCGTCCCGCGCTTTTCCAACTGTGGCTTCCATCCCCGTCGACGCCCCCGGGCACGGGAAACAGCCGACCACCCCGAAGCGTCGTCACTGGGTTTCTTTCAGGAACCGAACGGAGGGAGCGGGGTCCTTTCTCTCGCGCACAGCTTGGAGTCCGCGGGGGGCCAGTGAAAGAGAAAGCCATAAAAGTAAGGGAGGCCCGCTTCCCTCTTGAAAGAAAAGTCTGGCCGTACATTCGCGACGCGCACAGAACACTCCCCGTCTGGTGTCTTCCGTTGTTAAGACGCCACCACTATATCACGGTCACAGCAAACGCACAACTTCTGTTGTTGGCCGGAAGAATGTTTTCACAACCCCGTCTTTGGCTGTTTTCAGCTCGACCTTGCGCACCCTTCCATCTGCGCTGGGCAGGCTTCGTGTAATCACTCCGACGGGCCAGTCGTTGCGGGTTGCTTCTTTATCCCTGAGTAGAACGACGTCGCCTTCTTTGAGGTCGGGTTTTGTTGCTTGCCATTTTCGGCGTTGTTGCAAAGTAGTGACATACGTTGTGCGCCAGCGCTTCCAGAACTCGTCAGCCAGGTTTTGCACGAGACGCCAATGCCGTTTGTAGAGGTTGCTTGTATCTAACTGCCCAGTTGTTACAGATGCGCTTCCGTGTTTTTGGGTTAAGAGTGTCGCCGGAGTTAGGATTGTGGGATCTTCGGGGTCAGACGAAGTAGGAGTTATGGGCCTGGCATTAATGATGGCCGCAACTTCTGCCAAAAAGGTTGCAAGAATGTCATGCGTGAGTCGTTGATGACGTGACTGCATGAGCATTGAGTCAAGAATGCGACGTGCAATGCCTATCATCCGCTCCCACGCACCGCCCATATGGGACGCGTGCGGTGGATTGAATATCCATTTGCAGCCGTTTCCGCTGAGGAACTTGCCTATTTGTGAGCGATGAATGCCCTCAGCGCTGATTCCAAGTTCTCTGCAAGCTCCGATAAAATTGGTCCCGCAGTCAGAGCGTATTAGCTTGACGGGCCCTCGCACTGCTAGGAACCTTCGGAAGGCATTAATGAAACTCGACGTATCCATTGATTCGATCAGCTCAATGTGCACTGCGCGAATGCTTAAGCAAGTGAACATGACTGCCCAGCGCTTGCTGTTTGCAACACCACCTCTCGTTCGGCGAGAGACAATCATCCAGGGACCGAAAACATCGATTCCAACATTCGTGAAAGGAGGATCTGTGCTGATTCGGTCTGCCGGAAGGTCAGCCATCTTCTGGTCGTGAAAGCGCCCTCGCAGCTTCTTGCATGAAATGCATGCTTGCAGCACGGATGAGATGCACCTTTTACCTCCGACGATCCAATACCCAGCAGCTCGTACGGCTCCTTCTGTGAAGTGTCGGCCCTGGTGTTGCACGCATTCATGGTGGTGGCGCACGAGAAGCTTCGCCACATGGTGCCGACCCGGCAATAAGAGAGGGTGTTTCTCATGGTCTGGAAGGTCGCTTCTGTTCAAGCGGCCGCCGACGCGGATCAAGCCGTTGGCGTCTAAGAATGGGTCAAGCCTTCGAAGCGAGCTTGTCTTGTGAACCTGCTCTCCTCTCTGGATACAGCATATCTCTTCATTAAATGCGTCCTGCTGTACTGCGCGAATGATGACGAGCCTGGCTTTGGAGAGCGCCTCAACGGGAGCTACCTCTCCTTGTGATGCGTTCTTTGCGCGATGGGCAACCTGGATCAGACTTGCTACAGCACGAGTGAGAGATTTCCAGTTCGAGAGTCTATGAAAGCGTTCAGCTCCGAGTCGCTGTCGTCTGTTCACCTCCGTCGCCAGAGTGCAGACTTCAGGGCGTATTTCTTTGTCTTCATCAGGATTTAAGAGGATGAAGCTCGACGACCGTGCTTCCTCTTCTCGTCGTGAGAGAAAATCAGGTCCGGACAGCCAGTTCGTGCTCTTAAGCTGTGCTGCTGGAATCGCTCTAGTGGCGTGGTCTGCTGGATTTTCGTCTGTGTGAACGTATTTCCATTGTTCAGGTTGCGTGCTGCTACGTATCCGCTGCACCCTGTTGGCCACATACACGTAGAACCTTCTTGTTTCGTTGTATATGTAACCCAAGACCACTTTGCTATCCGTGTAGAACGTGACCGAGTTCGGCTGGAAGTCCAATTCTCGTAGTATAGAATCGGTCATCTCTACAGCAAGCACTGCTGCACACAACTCAAGCCTGGGGATGGTGTGTTCTGGTTGTGGAGCAAGCTTGGCCTTTCCCATCACAAATCCGACGTGTCTGTTTCCTTGCTTGTCAGTCACGCGTAGGTATGCCACAGCTGCGACGGCCCTTGTGGACGCGTCTGAAAATACATGAATGTCCCTGCTTTCGGCTTCAAGCGTCGAGACTGGCGCATACGTTCTTCGCACGTGAAGGTGCTGTAGTGCCTGGAGAGAGTTCTTCCACTCGTCCCATCTCTGCTTTTTCTCGTCCGAAAGCGGCGTGTCCCAGTCATAACCCTTCGTCACGAGGTCTCGGAGAAGGTACTTGCCTTGAACCGTTATTGGAGCCACAAACCCTAGTGGATCGTAAAGGCTGTTGACGGTCGACAGCACTCCTCGCCGCGTATATGGCCTGTCCCGACGAGAAGCCCTGAAGACGAAGCTGTCGTCGCCTATGTCCCACAGCAGACCGAGACTTCTCTGCGTAAGCGACGCGTCTGTGCCGAAGTCGAGGTTCTTCACTCCCTGGGCGTGGTCCTCTCGAGGAAATGCATTCAGCACATTCTGCCTATTCGAAGCTATCTTGTGCAGCCTTATGTTAGCCGTTGCAAGCATTTTCTGTGTTCTTTGCAGCAGACTAATGGCATCTTCTTCGCTCGGAAGAGACTTATGTTCATCATCGACGTAGAAATCTCTTTCAACGAACTTCCTGGCATCTTCGCCAAATCGTGGGGCAGCTTGTTGGGCAGTCCGTCGAAGGCCATGCGTTGAAACAGCTGGCGATGGGCTGTTGCCGAAAACGTGAACCTTCATTCGGCACTCTATGATTTCTCTGGAGATATCGTTGCCCTTAAACCAGAGGAACCTCAGGTAGTTCTGATGGTCCTCGCGAACCATGAAACTGTAGAACATTTGCTGGACGTCCGCTGTAACCGCAACTGGTTCTTGCCGGAAGCGTATCAAAATCCCCACAAGGTTATTCGTCAGGTCAGGGCCGGTCAGGAGAACGTTGTTCAGAGATACCCCTTCATACTGAGCGCTGGAGTCAAACACGACTCGGATTTGATCAGGCTTCTGGGGGTGGTGAACGCCGAATATGGGCAGATACCAACATTCTTCGTCCACGTGAAGTGGTGGAGCTTCCTCCGCATGACCCTTGATGAAGAGCTCGTTCATGAAGTTCACGAAACGTTCCCTTGTTTCAGGATTTTTGCGCAGGGTACGCCGTAGCGAGAGCAGACGAGACAGAGCTTGTTCTCTGTTGTTCGGAAGCCGACTTCTCGGTGTGCGAAAGGGGAGAGGGGCGACCCAATTGTTTAATTTGTCTTGGGTGAATTCACTATTCATTATCTTGAGGAATGTCTTGTCTTCCATGGAGAGAGCACGCTGGTTGTCAAATTCTGTTGTCTCGAAAAGATTCGGGGCCAGGTTGTCATCCAATGTTGCTGCCAATCGTAAATCTTTTGAGACCTTATCCGCAGAGTAGAGAATTGGCGCCTCCCTAACAAAGAAATGTCTTGGGCATGGCTCAAAAAGGGATGGTCGCCCACTGTCCAGCACATGGGTCTTGAACACGTTGACGCTGCCCGTTTTCCGTGTTCGACCAACGCAAACATCGCCGACAATGACCCATCCGAGGTCGAGCTTCTGAGCATACGGCGCGTCGTGAGGTCCGTTGATTGTCTGACGAACCTTGTGAGCTCTTAGGATGTCCCTGCCAAGAAGGAGCAGTATTCCAGCCTCCTCGAGAGGCGGAATGTGATTTGCTACTGACTTCAAGTGCGGGTAGTGCATTGCAGCGTCAGGTGTCGGAATTTCCTCTCTGTTTTCTGGAATTGCCTTGCACTCGAGGAGAGGTGGAAGAGGAAACTTGACTTTGCCTGACATGCTCTGCACGAAAAAACCATGAGCGACTCTTCCAGCCACTTCAGTACTGCCGGAGCAAGTGCGGAGCGTGTATTGCGTAGGCGTCCCCTTCACTCCGAAATCGTTGAGGAGTTCTGGCCTAACCAACGAGCGATTACTCTGGTCGTCAAGAATCGCGTACGCTCTAACTGTCTTCTCAGGCTGAGTCTCATGGGTGACCTCTACGAGGCAGATTTTGGCACACGACCTTGTGCTGTTGTCAGCGTTTGCCACTTCAGTACGCCTAGATGTGACTCTTCTTTCTGAGTCATCTGTGGTACTGTCGTCAGACCCACTAGCCCTTGACGGCTCCGAGGTTGGCGGTGCTGGGTGAAGCGCTGTGGCGTGGTCGGTGCTGTCGCATATGAGGCATATTACAACTGCCTGACATTGCCACTGCATGTGGTTCTTGGATGAGCAGCATCGTAGGCAGATCCCTTGCTTCTTTATGAAAGATTGCCGCTCCTCCAAGGTTTTCTCACGGAAGGCGCGACACCTTTCCAAAGGGTGAGGTTTCTTGTGATATGGACACCACCTTTTCAAGTCCTTCGATTCCGGTTGCTGTTCGTAAGCAGTGGCATCTTGATTAATTTTGGTAGAAGCAGGATCCACTTCTGTTTTTCTCGCTGACACAGACGATCTTTGCCGCGTGGTCTTGGTAGCATTGTCCTGCTTCCTCTGATTGAATTCAGACGGCGCATTTTGTGCATGCAAGATGAAACTCGGGTCGTTCCTCATGCTGGCCTGATCTCTAACAAATTTGCAAAAGAAAGAAAAGGGTGGAAATGCAGTGTCATGATCTTTTTTGTATTTCGACCCCGCCGACATCCAATTTTCTTGAAGTCCTGATGGCAACTTCGAAACAATTTTGTTGACCCCTCTTGCGGTATCCAAATAGCCAAGACCGGCGAGATACGGGTCAGCTTTCGCAGCCTCGAGTTCTAGCAGGAGGTCGCCAAGTTCCTGGAGTCTGGTATTTTCCCGGTAAGCTATCTTCGGGAAGTCTTCCAGCCGCTTCAGTAGTGCATCCTCAATTGCCTCAGGGCGCCCGAAGACGTCGTCGAGCCGTTTCCACACAACGTTCAAGCCCGTTGAAAAGTCATCCACGTGCACCGATTTCAACCTCCGAGCCTGATTTGACGATTCAGGGCCAAGCCATTTGATGAGGAGGTCTAGCTCTTCTTGGGCAGAAAGACCTAGATCTCTGACGACACCTTTGAACGATGATTTCCAAGCGCGAAAGTTCTCAGGTCGATCATCAAACTTGATAAGACCGCTTGAAACAAGGTCTTTGCGGCACAGGAATTTGAGGACATCGGCTAGCTCTGACCCTGAACTGTTGTGTGTCGGGGCGTGCACAAGCGGGTGCGGACCAACTCGTAAGTTCATGAGACGACTCGTAGCTCCAGCATGCTTACAACTTGGGTTGTTAGGGGCAGCATCGTAGTCAGGTGGACGGTCATCAGCTCGCAGACGCATCGAATTATTCGCGGCTGTGTTGGCCCTCGGCGACGTGCGAGCATTGTTTACGTCGTCGCTTGAGTTGGTAACGGCCTCCTCAGTAAACACGAGCGCAGAGTTGCGTAGGGCTTGCTGCTCATCGATATAACTCCTAGTCTGCAGCGTTCGGTCCACAGGAGGGAGCGTGCGCATGCGCTCCCCGCCATCCTGCTCCACGGCTGCCTCGAGCGCATTCGCCTGTGCGTTTGCAGCTGCCGCTTCTTTTTCGTGCTGCAAAATATCCAATTCAGCCTCAATCCTTGCCTTTTCAATACGCATCGCGGCCTCTCTGCGACCAAACTCTGCTCTGGCCCGGACGGCTTCAGCTTGTGCGCGTGCTTGTACGGCGGCTAGGCTGATTGTTGACGAGCCCGATCGTCGTGACCTCGAAGAAACGCTTGAGTGGGCCGATAGAGAGTGCTGCGACGTTACCTCTTGTAAGCGGTCGCGTTCTCGTTCTGAAGCCTCACGTAATTTGTCGCTCACAGTCACATAACGATCTGCGTCGATTGCTTTTTGAAGTTCCAATTCCTCCTGGGTTTCAGATCTGCTCGTTCTGGCGAGGAAGGTAGAGTATCTGGCTGCGACGTGTTCGTAGCGCTCATAGCTTGCGCGAAGCTGCGTTGCGGCGTTGTTAACGTCTTCCTCTTTTGCACATGACACTTTGAAAATAGCTGTCTCCACATTCTTCCAGGCAGCGTCTATTCTCCGGCAGTGCTCTTCGCGGCTCGTTTCATACGTTTCTTTGGCTTTCATGGAAAACGTAGTTGCTCTTTGTGGTCGAATATTTGCCGTGGAAGCTTCATGCTCAGCTGTCATAATTTGAGACGTTTCAGGCGTCAGCTTGTCCTGATCCATTTTGGCGTGCGTGCTTCACGACGTATCTCACTCAAAGCGGACGTATGCCGTGAAGCCTGCTAAGCTGCGCGATGAAATTTGAAACGAGCCCACCTTGTCGTTGCCCTGTGTGCCGTCAGCTGCTCAACTTGTAGGCGATGCCGTGTCCTTGCAGTAGGCGGATGTCATGGTCAAACCGGAGGTCTTGCCGTGCGACGTATTCCACTGCAGCGGACGTTGAGTTGGCGGACGATGGCAGTCGACTTCACTTTTTTACTATGCTGGCCTCGCGGATCGCACTTGACGGGATCAAAGCGTCCGCTGTCCAGCTAGATAATGGGTCGAACGCAGTTGAACATTTAAAACAAACTTTAATTACACTGAGAAGGTCAAAAAAGCGAGTCAAAAATACACAAAACGTTCAGTTTTAGCCCCTTAAAAAAGTGGTCCGGTCTCTAGGGCTGGTGGGGCGAGTCTGCCCGTCCCGCGCTTTTCCAACTGTGGCTTCCATCCCCGTCGACGCCCCCGGGCACGGGAAACAGCCGACCACCCCGAAGCGTCGTCACTGGGTTTCTTTCAGGAACCGAACGGAGGGAGCGGGGTCCTTTCTCTCGCGCACAGCTTGGAGTCCGCGGGGGGCCAGTGAAAGAGAAAGCCATAAAAGTAAGGGAGGCCCGCTTCCCTCTTGAAAGAAAAGTCTGGCCGTACATTCGCGACGCGCACAGAACAGTAACAATGTTTGCACAGCCTATCATCCTGACATCGGCCAGTCTCACCAACGAAACGTTTTCCCACACTTGAGTGGAAAACAATAAACAACACAATGTGTGCAATTAAACTTTTTTATGATTCTTATCACAGCTAGGAAGAGCCTCCTTTTTCATATTAGTGAGCTTGCAAGTGCTCATAAGCTTGTCAAGGGCAGAAAACACCACACAAATATTCACTCGCTTGGCGATTTTCTTCAGATTGAGACGGTGTGGATATATGGGATAATGCTTGTCCTACCCCGAGTAGTTGTAGGATTATCTTCGTGCCGGTTGTCTTTCCTAAGCTCTCTTAGAATCCGTTCAGCTACTTTGTAAGGACATGGGAAAACCAGCCTGCAAAAGCTGTACGCACTGAGAAGCAAAGCTAGACAAAATGGTATGATGGCACGATTTTTGCAAAGCATTATTTTGGGCAAATGTTAGCAATGCCTCTCTTGACCAACTTTGAAATCAGCAGAATGAAACGGAAGTGGTGGTTTGGCCACAAAATAAAACCTCGTTTAACAACACTAGAAAAAATTCTAATAGAGAAAGATTATTGGTTTAATCTTATTGGATTATGAAACAATAGACCTGACACATTGGTAAAACTGATAACTGATTGATAGCCTGTATTAGTCTATTGGATTATGAAACGGACCTACACTGATAAAACAGATAGCCAATACTAGTCTATAAAACAAGGGGCTTCATACACTGATAGCCTAGGCGAATTGGTGTAGGTACGAGCACGGTGTAGCAAAGCGGTTTGTTTTAAAAAGGTACATTAAGTCTCCACTTTAAAGCGAAGCTTTCTAGGTGAAGCCTCCTGGACTTTGCGGACCTTGATGGTTGCTGCTATATTGTGAAATAGCTTATTCATACGACAGCACTGATGTAACAAATAGTGGCTTGTATAGAGCACGATCTGTACTATCCCTACAGATGTGCTGGCAGCCAGCTTTGTTCTCTACAAAATTACGCAATGAAACAACCAACAGACTTTAATACAGTCATTGCAACAAATGTACAGCTTGGAAGTCATACCTATTATTAAAGCGAAGTCTTCTGTGCCTTCATTCTCTATGTTTGGAACATCCGCACAGTTGGCTTCTTGCTGAGCAATACTGCCGGTACAAGTTTATATTATGATCACTATAGTCCTGTTGCTTCTGTTTGGACCCATAAAGCATTTTATTTGTCTTGTGGAACATTGTATTGCCCAGTGGAAGCAGCTGCACGACTGGCAGAAATCTCTATGGATGTACAATTCTTGTATAGTACCAATATATACTTCTTGGAATTTTCCCTAGGGGAAGTTGAAGGGGGAGCCAAAATTAGTTATATGCATTGCTTCGTTCTATCTATGTTTCATGTACTGCACTATGAATCTCGGAGAACTTCAAGAGGAATTTCGTTTACTTTGTTACATCCATTATTTTGTTAACGAATTTGGTTTATATTATAATGTAGCATCAAAAATCAGCGAGAATAAAACTTGGCATAGGGCAAGGCAAGATGTATGCACTTAAAGATAAGCACGGTAATGTCATCAGCAATTTCAGTGTTATAGTAAATGCAGCAGAAGAATTCTATACTGACCTGCACCGTACCCAGAGCAGTCGTGCTACCTTCATTCGAAGTAGTGATGAACAGGATACAGATATATATAACTAGTGGTGAAGTTAGATAAGGGCATTGCAAGCCATGACCCAGGATAAAGTGGTAGAAGATGGAATAACAGTTTATTTAATCAAAGATGGAGGAGCCATTGTGCTTGAAAAGCTTGCAGCCCTTCATACACAATGCCTCACGACTTCAAGTGAACCAGAGAGCTCGAAGAATGCAAACACAGTGATCGTCCAGCCAGTTTAGAATCTGAGGCCATTTTTGGAGCTGGAAAAATGTCGTTCGGGAGCAGTATAGGCGCAGCCACACCAGCATTTTAAATAGTTTCGGAGCTGAAGAATTGGTATTTTTGGAACACTTGGAGCAGTAATGTGTAGCCATTTGGCGAAGATTGTTATTACTGTGCAATCAGAAAGTGCTGCCGAACAGTGAAGCAAGAAACAAAGCCAACAGAAACCAATTGAGCATGCCTTCCCACGGACGGTATACCATGCACGCCATGTTGCAAGCATTTTTATTTCGGTAGGCAAGGAACGGAATTTTGTAAACAATTCAATAGAACTTTGTAGGCTAACGAGAACAATGATATGCACTTAGGCGCAAGACAGGCATAAAATTACATATACAGCTGTCAGGCACAGACAAAAAGCGATGGCAAATGTCTGATGTGCCTTCCAAATCACAGATGTGCTTTGATAGGCTTTATCGCACTAGACAACATCTATATTACGCCCAATAACAATGCTAGAAGCTCAACAAGAGACTATGCATCTATGAATGGCGCCAAGATGAGATTCCTCCATACGGTGTGCAAAGATCGATGACATTGGAGAACAACGTTTGTACCATCCCGTACATTTGCTTTTGTTGAGGCATTTTGTCCGCTTCCTGTGTTTCGTGTGGCCTCTGCGAATAGATACGAGTCAATGCGGCGCAAAAACCTAACTTCTGTCGCCGATACTCAACCAACCTTTTGAAGCACTAACGATTAACGGCCAAGGCGGCCGATGCGGCTGACAAGCTTTCCACAAGCCATCGCGGAAAGCTTATTGCTAATATATTCGTATAAGTGGCTAACCGGCAATCGGTTCCGAGATCATGCATCCGTGTTTTTGACAACCGTCAAAGCTTGCAACTACTACAATTGTGCATAGAAGTTCGCGGATTGACAAAGTCCTGAACTGCGCAAATGCGTGAATCTGCGTGCATGAACACGCTTAATGCGATACGATTTGTGTGCCTTCCAGTAGCACATAGGTACTGCTTTTATCGCCTTTCCGTTTGTCGGCGTTTGGTATAGGAGTTGATGACCTGGATGATCCTTGTAAAAGACAGGTGTCTCATAATCAGACTGTGGTTCCGCCATGCAAAAACCCCAGGATTAAATTTTCTTTTGTCCCGAAGTCAAACTGAGCGTGCTGAGCAATTTCAAAACTGAGCAATTTCACCAAATGTACGAAAATAGAGTAGCAGATAATCGAGTCATGAACTGAATTATTTGAATGTTTACAATGCAATTCGTTATAGTTGCGTACAGTCAACGTCCGATTTTCAGGACTCCCTAGGGGCTGCGAAAACTTCCAAAAATGGGGCAGTCTTAGGCAGGAGCAGACATGTGGAACAATAGAAAAGTATGAAATAAGATTAAACAAGATAACAGACATCGAACAAGAATCTGCATAACAAACAACATGAGAGAAACCTTTTCACAATTATGATTTGACTGGTAAAAATGAGGGATGAATGCTATGGTTTATTCACAAAGTGCAGAAAGAAAGGATGAAACCGTTGGACAGTCGACAGTTGTGGCAGGTAATGTGTGGCATTCGGAAATTGTGCACAGGAAAAAATTTTTAAATGCGTTGGTCCTGCAGGAAAAATCTCTAACCTTTTTGTTGTGAAAAGAGCGCGTGCAGCGGTGGCTAGATGGTAGAATATATGATGTTATATCTGTTCCTAATTGGTTGTTATAGAGTAAAAAAAAAAATTCATTCTGTCCCGGTAACGCCTTATTGCAAGGTTTTCCAGCTCTGCAGCTTCTAGAAGAGATGATGGGGATGTGTGCCAGCTGTACGAATTGAAAATAAACCTGGCTGATTTTCTTTGTACTTTCTCAATTTTAGTGATGCTGGTTTGTGTGTGCGGATCCCAAACAATCGCAGCGTATTCTAGAATGGGTCGGATGAGTGTTTTATATGCTAAAAGCTTTATTTCAGGTGAAGCGTTTCCTACTGATCACCTTAAAAAGTCTAGTTTCTTCATTGCTTTATTATAAATGTATGTTACATGTTCATTCCACCTAAGGTCTGATGTTATTACTACTCCCAGGTATTTAATGTAATGAATCTCTCCAATCCTATTCACTGCATGCTTAGAGGTATTCAAGCTATTAGAATGGGATGGCTTAGGAGTGAGAATAAACAGCGAATATCTCGGTAACCTTCGGTTTGCGGAAGACTGTCCTATTCAGCAACAGTGGAGACGAATTGCAACAAGTGATTGAGGAACTTACCCAAACAAGTGTAAGAGTGGGGTTGAAAATGAATATGCAGAAGACAAAGGTAACATATAGCTTGGCAAGGGAACAAGAATTCAGGATTGCCAGTCAGCCTCTAGAGGATGCTTATCTAGATCACTTACTCACAGGAGACCCTGATCATGAGAAGGAAATTTATATAATATAATGATGGAGTACATACAGCAGGCATTACCAAATCCCGACTTAGACTGTACCGCCTTTCGTTGAAAACTGTACAATCAGTGAATTATACCGGGGCTAACATACGGGGCACAAACTTGGATGTTGACAAAGAAGTGTAGGAACAGGTTAAGGAAAGTGCAAAGAGTGATGGAACGAGAAATGTTGAGCATAACATCAAAAGACAGAAATTAAAACCTTGCTGGTTTCCGCAGAACTATTACGTTAAAAGACAGCAAGAGAGTGGTGTGGATCAGAGAGCCAACAGGGATAGCCAATATTCTAGTTGACATTAAGATAAAGAAATGCAGCATATCCAACAAGCTAGAATCTATACAAAGCGAAGCTTTGTGTGAGTGCATAAAGAGTCGAAATGCTAGTACACACATGTATACGTACATGTGCACAAGTGTGGGTGCACACAAATTATACCGAGCCTTAAGCGGAGTTGATGGCTACTAGCGAGTACGAAAGACACCTTGAACTCATCATGGTTCCAGAGGCAGCATGCGCATACGTACGTAGTGCAATTTGAATCCATTCTGCCCGCAAAGCGTTTACTTCTTCATTACCGTGCAGCCACGGATGCTCAAAGGTGAGCTTTCTTACAGCTGGCACGGATGGATGGATGGATGGATGTTATGAGCGTCCCCTTTGGAACGGGGCGGTGGCTTGCGCCACCAAGCTCTTGCTACTATGCTCTCTAATATCCTACCTAGGTTAACCAACGAAAAAAAAAACACTATGAACTACCACATCCAAATTTTCTGATACCCTATTGTGAACTGTGCTTTTGTACGTCTCCGTCCTTTGTCGTTTCCCTACTTTTCTTCCACCAATCCTCCAATCGCCTCTTACTGATGTCTATTGCGGACCTGTTTGCTTTACCACTGCTCCCGCTGAACCCAAGGGCTTCAAGGAGGCCAGTGGTGCCTAAATCGACCGCTGGATAGATGTCTTCACATTCTAATAAAATATGCTCCGTCGTTTCCCTAGCTTTACCGCAGCAAGCACATGCTTCTTCTTCCTTCTTATATCTCGCTTTATACGTGCGTGTTCTAAGGCATCCCGATCTCGCTTCGAAAAGTAATGAGCTTCCCTTTGAGTTATCATAAATGGTTTCTTTCCTAATTTCGTGTTTTCCCCTTAAGTAGTTACTCATGGCAGGTTTCTTTTCCATTGCCGCCACCCATGAGATTAATTCAGCCTCTCTGACTTTCCGCTTGACCTTCTTTGTTGCTGTGTTGCCCACCCCACAGGCCGCATACTTGCTGGTAAGCTTCCTAGTTCTTTTCCTCCACTGTGAATCAATGTTTTGCCTGTACAGATACCTGAACACTCTCCCAGCCCATTTACTTTCCTCCATATTCCTCAGCCGTTCTTCATACTCAATTTTACTGCGAGCTTCCCTCACTTCAAAACTAGTCCAGCCCATATCCCCTTGCACAGCTTCATTTGTAGTCTTCCCGTGAGCGCCCAATGCGAGGCGACCCGACCTTTGGTTCCCGTCGAGTCCTGATTGTACCCCTGATTTAAAGCAAACAACCGCATTTGCAAAAGTAAGTCCTGGAACCATTACCCCTTTCCACACACCTCGGAGGACCTCGTACCTATTGTATCCCCATAGCGCTCTGTGCTTCATTATGGCTGCATTTCTCTTCCCCTTGACTGTTATGTTTTTTTCCTGTGTTTCCATATATCCGTTGCCTTCGTTTATCCATATACCAAGGTATTTATATTCTGTTACCCGAGGTATTTCTTGGCCCTGTATCTCCACTGTCTGTTCACTGTTTTCATTGAATACAATAACACCTGATTTTCTAACACTAAATTTCAAACCTACATTCTTTACCTTCCTGTCCACAAATCTTAGCCAGACGTTGCAAATCCCTTTGCTTGTTACCTAGCAACACAATGTCCTCCGCATAAATTAAACCTGGAAGCTGGTTCTCTACTACAGTACCCACCTGTTTGTATGGGAGATTAAACCCGATAATGCTTCCTTCTAGCGCCCTATCCATCCACACCATGTGCATCATAAACAGCAGTGGGCATAAAGGGCATCCGTCCCAGTCCCTTGTTGATATCTACTTTCTCTTCGCTACTCATCCCTTCCCATTCAACGCAAATGGTATTTTCTGGGTAAATATATCTCAAAAGCTGTAGACAATCGTCACCTAAGCCTTCCCCTTCCAGAATATCCCACAAAATGCTGCGGTCTACGTTGTCGTATGCTCCTGTAATGTCCAAAAAGGCCACATACAACGGTCTGCTTTCTGCTTTTGATATTTCAATACACTGAGTAAGAACAAACAAGTTATCATCCAAACGCCTACCTATTCTAAAGCCATTCTGAAGCTCTCCCAAAATGTCATTATTTTCTGCCCATGCTTGAAGCTTTAATTTGATTGCCTGCATTGCTAGCCTGTATATTACCGATGTAATGGTCAACGGTCTATACGAGTGAATTCTGTCTTTCTCCCCCTTACCTTTATAAATTAAATTCATTCTACTTTGTCGCCAACTGTCTGGTATTCGTCTATCTTTTAAAGTTTTTTCAACTGCTTTCACGAGAGCTTCCTTACTTTTTGGTCCCAGTTCATTTATCAGCCTAACGGGAACCTCGTCTAGCCCTGTGGCTGTGCGCTTAGGAATTTTCTCTTCCGCTTTCTTCCAGTTTAAATTTGTAAGCACTAGCTCCTTTCCCCCTTGGGTCTCTTTCATGCTCTTTTTTTCTTCAAATACAACCTCGTCCTTGCCTTGGAAATTGGCACCACCGCTGAGACCAGAGCCACCTGGTGGTGATGAAAGGAACCCAACAGAGGTGGTGCGTGCGTGCCTCCTCTGCAAAAATTAGTTGGCCTATTCGGCGACAGAACAGGCACACAGCTCCCACATCACGAAAACCTGGCGATATTCATAAAGAAAAGCTTCATTTTAAAAATGGAGCTCAGCAGGCCATGTTATGCGTAGGGTAGGTAACCATGCAGTGGACTATACGAGTTACAGAATGGGTGTCAAAGGAAGGGAAGTGCAGTAGAGGAGGGCAGAAAACAATGTGGGTTGATGAAATTGGGACATTTCTAGGCACAAGTTGAAATCAGCTAGCACAAGACAGGGGTAATTGGAGATCGCAGGGAGAGGCCTTCGCCCTGCAGTGGACATAAAAATAGGCCGATGATGAATGTAGCATAGCTTCTTGGAGCATTACCTGCCATAAGGGGCAAATCCTGGTGCGCTGTCGGTGTTGTCAACTTTTTTTCTATGTGAAGCAATGCACACAAAGAACAGCAGTTCACAATTATTCACGCATTCAATTTCCAAGACTGTCGCTTAATTAAAACTCCCACATGTGCACATGCTCTCGCAGTTTTAAGCAAGCTGTTCAGAGTACGCATATGTCCGACAGCCTAATGGGCAGAGCATCAGGTGAAGTAGATTATAATGAAGCATCAGAGTAGACTTTTGTTCAATATGTCCATTCTACACAATTTTTTTATTGAAGAGGCCAGGAACTAGGCGAGGCCGCAAAGTGCCTGGTATGCAGCAAAGAATGTTCCATGTTACAGTTTTGTCTAAACAAATCGCGCATAAAGCAATCGCTCACAATGGAAGTTGATACCTCCCTACCAGTTCCTTGGGCAGGGGGACTTTGGAATCTCATTTGGAATGTAGCAATTATTACTCTTTTGCTTAATTCTGAAAATAGTCTCAACTTAAGAAACGTGCTGTGTGTGTCATTTTTTGTGTTCATTCAGTTGTGCTGGACATTTTAATCGTGAATCCGAACCAACCAGCTTGCCAACACGCTTTAGTCTACACTTTTCTTTTCCCACACAAACCACACAATGTAGCTTTTGCCACAGACATTTCATCAGTAGTAAACCAGAGGAAAACTCAAAAAGGAAACAAGACAACACTACAACTTTCAGTAAGAGTTGTTTGTACAGTGTTGTAGCTGGATATCAGCACAGCTTCTATGCAAACATGTATCAATGCATGAAAAATACCTTCGCAGTCTAGAGTGCACACCCATTGGTGGAGGCTAATATGCATCCACCTTTGAGGGGCAAATGCCACTACCTTCTAAAGTTTTACCTAACAGTCTACTAGATTGTGAAAACGGTGCATTCCTGCTATCAAGAAGATTTACCATTATCAAATATATTTTGAGTAGCAAGGTTGACAAGGCAACATTGCGGTACTTGATCTGGAATGCACTGCGGAAGTCCATCTGCACAAGAGTAGCATCGATAAGTTACCACCCAGAAGAAACTTCTTTGCATGGGAAATGCACCTGTGGACGTTGTTCCTGTTCATTAAAATCTTTGCAAATGTGTGAAGTGTGCAATGACAAGATGGACCCTGGAGAGAAATGTGACCTTGTGGGACCTGGTAAGAGGTGGCAAGTGTAATTATTTGCATGCATGGTACAATGTATAATGAAGAAGATGCCACATTTTTAGTCACCCTCAAGTTATGGGCAAAGGACTTCAAATGTTTCTTTCAAACCCAAATTTATTGTGGTATCATAAATTTCATGATAATAATAATAACATATCATCATATTATGATAACAGTTTCAAATGAACTAGCTTGACTTAGTCTTTCTTATAATGTAAATTTATGGATGACTACATGGTTGCACAGGTAGAAAAAAAATTCAACAGCAAGACAAAAAAGAGCAGTAAATGACTTATATTTTCATTTTATGAACAAGAAACAACTTTCAGCTGTAGAAACAAAAATTGCCAGTTCAGAGGACTTTCCATCTAAATCACCACCTCGCATCTGTACTTGCGTACACTAATCACAGCCTGCACCAACCAGTCTAGTCAATTTACAGTCAACTTACTAATCGTGGCAGGTACCAGCTTTTGGAAAGTTTCCTGGTCACAGCAAGTCTGGCCTGAGCCAGCTTGGATTTTCATGAAGCTCGTTGTCTACTGGTTATGTCATTCTGAAGCTGCTCAGTGAGTGGAAAGATCTCTCGATGGACTTTCCTGTGGGGCGGTAAGGTGTCAGAGGGAAGCACCCAGGAATAAACCGCGCAACGGTTTCTGCAATAAAGTTCCTCCTCCTCCTCCTGTGGGGCTACCACAGTATGCCTTGCAGCAAAAGAATACGAAGGTGGGTGGGCTCTTTCACACTTGTTTTTTGGAAAATGTGGAAACATTATGGGGCCTAGCCAGCACCTTGAACTTTCGACCACAGTGCAAGAATTATTCAGAAGGAGAATCCTTTTACCTGTGCCAACCAACAATGCCAATGCACTCGGGCGGCACGGTAGCGTCACACCATGCGAGGACGAAACCAAATGTTTCCGGTGCATCATAACATTTCCGTTGTTTACATGCGCTTTGATGGAAGTGGCTCATGAAAAAAACTATGCTAATGCTCCATACTTAGCAAACTTTGCTTAATTTCATGCATAGTTATTCCTAGATACTGCTCCGAATACGTGCCACAAAGCATCTCAAAAGAAATGTTAGCAGCAACTCGTCAGCAGAGAGTGCCTGCCGATGCCACAAAGTTACTAACCTGCATGCTTTTTGATTACGTGGGCAGATGTCCTCGTGAAACAATGCTGTGATTGCTCTGATCTGGGCAGGGTGTGATGAGCTGTGCACGCTTTCGCGGCTAGCACTGACTGCTGCTTTTCTTTGTAGCCATGTGCTTCAGCAGTTGCTCTTGTATTACATTGCACTGGCTTTCAGCAGGCTTCCCATGCCCATGTGACCAAGAGATCAGAATCTTCATGACAGCAAAGGCAAGCACCTTCCATCTGTACAATTTGAGTATGGGGTGCAAATACATTGCACTGAACTACAGCAATGGTTACGCGTCATGCAGGGAAAAGAAAATTAGCCTTAAAGTTCCCAGTGAACCAGCACGATTGCAAGCGTGTGCTCGCACCATTCCAAGGAAAGATTGAGAGCTCACATTAGGACTATGGTCGCAACAATAAATTTATATATACAGAGAAAGCAGTACTACGGCGAGCGGTAAGGTTAAGAGACCTGTAGAAAATCGATGGTGCATCCTGTCACCTCCTATGTTTTCTAGAGTTCGTGGACAGCAGTTCTTTTATTCTTGGTTGGAACCCTTTGAGTGCAAGCACCAGTAGCAGTGACGTAGCCAACCATGACACCAGATGGTACAGCACCTGTAACTCTGCTATCGCAAATGTACATGCACAAATTGGACCACAGACATTTGATTCATCACCTCACATAGGCTTGTTAGATAAGTTTGCAAGAGAACAAGACATTGTCTTGACCAAAAATCCATAGTTCTTAATGCACTGATCTGTAAAAAGTCGTGGAAGATGCCAGATGTACTGCGTTTTCCAGCTAACATGTCACTGTAAAATATATGTATTCTTGCAAAAATAAGAAGTGAAGGTGCTCCGACCAATACTGGCTTTCGAAATAAAAATAAGAAATCGTGCCTTTTGTTGCTTTACAACTCGTATTAAGAAAGCACCTCTTTTGTCTCAAAAGTGGCGAGCGCCAGAATGACCCTTAATCAGCGCATGCTCTCCACACCTTATCCTTTTTACTGTGAAAGGCGTACAAGAGAGGGAACCATTGCGCCACGCCCTGCACAGTGACCGTATTGAGTTGGAAGGAGAAGGACTGTTTCACCTCCTGAATAATTCTTGCTCTCTGCTTTTGAAGTGCTACAGTGTACCTCAACGCTTATGTCAATGAATTCTTGACAGAAAGGAGTCTTTTGCCCATTTTGCAGGGCTTGGTGCACCAGGAATACCTTGCCATACAGCCTAGCAGAAGTTCTCGTCATGAACAGTAGTCGAAAAACTTTTGATACAAGTCACATTTAATAAATGTCATCTGAATTCAGAAGCCAAAAGCCAAAACTAATTAAAGTCACTCAGGTACCAGCAGGGTAAGTACATCCTCTGTACAGGGCAACTACAATCACTATGGTGAGTCTTCATCTGAGTCTTCATCCTCTTTGCAGTCCATCAAAAATTTCATTGGTGGCCAATACGCCATCTCGTCCAGTATTTCTGCAAGTAGGTGGGAAAAGAAAAATAGCATCTTATAAGAACCAGAAGCATCTAGGTGCAGCAGGTGGGCCAGCCCCACCTGCAGCCCCACCTGTGCATATATTTCGTTTCTCACCCTGCATGCAATGAAGTTGGCAACCTGAACTCCAACCTGTCTATTCTCTTTTGCTCATTGATTCCATGCAACATGTCAAGGTACTACTACCAAAAATCAATCAACTACTAGCCTGTGAGAAAGCACATACCGTATTTACTCGCATAATGATCGCACTCGCGTAATGATCGCACCCCTGAATTTTGTCATCAAAATTCGATTTTTTTTATTTCCCGAGTAATGATCGCACCCTGAACTTGCCGCAGCGATATGTCGTGTGCCAAGCCTAGCTAATAATGATCGCGCTTACCATCTGTCGAATGCTACGCGAACGACTCGTCTGCAAGCACCAAACATTCTTGTGTAGATGCCTCATGTCATTACTTTCAACACTTTCCGCACTTCCATGGCAAAAAGAGGTACAACCAAACTTGCCATTATTATGGGTAGGCTTTATAATGGTTGTGGTCAACAAAAACAAAAAAGGCGCCTTTCGATTCTTTTCATCTGCACTCTTGAGCACGCAACAAATCGCGCACGGCAATGATAGTAGCCACGTTTACACTGATACGTTAAAAGTGTACTTTATTCATACGCCGACGCTTGTAACACGGCTAAGAAATTCGCCTACCCTTAGCGGAAACGTGCCGTGTTAGGATAGTAGTGAAGACAGATGCCGCAGTTTCCGCAGCACGCCGGCCATGGGTTTCTGTCACTGGCAGCTAAGCGCGCCCATCCGTTTCTGTCCCCTCAAAGTGGACATGGCTACGTTATTGCCGCAAGCTTGCCGATATTATTCATCATTGATACGGAAGAAACTGTTTCAATTCACGTAATGTACTCACGAGATGAAAAAAAAAAAGATCGCGTTCGGCGCGTTCGGCTTGCTCCGCCGACCACCATTTTTGTTTTGGTGTCCCGCACCCGCACCCCGCAGCAAACACGGGACAAAAAAAAAATTTTTTTTTGCGGGAAATTTAACCCGCGTAATGATCGCACCCCTGAATTTGCGTCAATTTTTCTGACAAAAAAGTGCCATCATTATGCGAGTAAATACGGTACTTACAAAGAGTAGTTCTTTCATCATACCACATTCCAAATTAACTGGCAAATAGCACAATTCTAATCCTTGGGCTTCATTGCTTAAAGAGAGAGAGATTAATTTTCATTTATGAATAGTTTTGTTCCAGCCATCATTTTTGATAACTTGATTGACCTACCAGTCACAATTTGTGAATTGCAATATAGGCCTTAAATTAATTAGTTATAAAGTTGTTAACTAAAATTGTTATTGATTTATTACGGGTGGACAAATATATTCAAAGTTTTGAATACGAATCAAATATTACAAACCAATTATTCGTGTTCATATTCAAATATGAAATATATAGTATTTTAACTAACCAAATATTTTGCAACAGACTTAAAGTTTGGTTACAGTTGCCTGTCTGCTAAACAAAGTATATTGTAAAATCTCATGAGTGCTACAACGATAAAAGTTCTCGAAGCAATGCAGAAACAAAATGGGCAACGCAAGCTTCGTTTTGTGTTTTGCGGCGGAAGCCCACATGACAACTAAAATTTGTTTGTAGTCTGTCATTTAGTGTTTTTGACAGTCTATAGCCATGTAACAGTTTTATCTTCAACTCTGCAACCTGCAAGGCTTTTCTTTTATCGACCCTTTTTCATGTGTCTATGGTACACAAGTCCTTCAGCAGCTTTTTTTTTCTTTACTTTTTCCACAACGTTTGCTCTCTTTTTTTGGCAACCATTTATTTAGCATACTTCGAATGCTAGTCATACAGAAGCCATTCTTCCTGGGAAATATTGCTTGCAACCAGGCTCTGAAGTTGCTGAAAGGCTATTCGTGCTGCTTCTTTAATGACAATAAGTCATCTTGTGCTTATAACTGAACTGTCTTTTCTGCACTAGTCAGTAATGGCTTGGCACGTAATTATACCGAAGTAAATATTTATGCAGTAAATATAAGCGTCTGCACTTGACTATTCAATAATTACTGCTTCATATCTGAAAAAGTTGATATTTGTCCACCTTTATTATTACGTAAATTATGCATTGCGATTTCTCGCACATGTAATGTCCATTTCTTTGAGCAGAATCCACCCCAAGCTTTAAAATTGCGATGTCTGCCACAGGCAATTTTGAAAATTCGTAACTCATTCTGAAACACTATTAGCAGTAGCAGACAAAATGGTAGCAGTGACTAACATACATAGTTTGTCATTGCACAATGTTTCAAACCCATGTCGATGAAACAAATTAGTTTTGCACTCTTTTTCATTTTACTTTTGCGGTGGTCAGCATTTTAATGATGTTAAATAGGTAACGTCTTTCCTCTGGAAATGAAGAGCCTTACAAGTAGTATATGTTGTAACTACATGCACATTCTGGACTTTACACTATTGTGGTACATTTTTATGTACTTGCATTTCCGACGGATAATCTCTGAGCATTACGATTTACTTATTGAAATAGAAACTAGGCATAGCCACAATATGGTTGACAAAATTGTCTTTGCTGTTATCAATAAACATGAAACCATAAACAAAAACAGGGAAGCACTGTCACCATGCTGCCAGAACATTGACAATTTGTAGAGCGGCTTTTTTACATTATATAACTGACTATAATTTAGTTTTTCTTTCAAGGTTATTTTTAGCAAGGGTTAAAATGAAAATTTAACAGTTTTATACATTATTACTTCAATTGCTTAAAGTACAGTGCTACATTACTTTTATGGCTACAAAAGACCACTTATTTTCTCATAGATGTTCATATTGCTTCTTCAGTTATATAGTATATATTCGACTATGCTGCATCCTTGCAGATCGTCACGCTGCCTGAAAGTCATAACCGAGATAAAGTGATCAAGAATGATTTCAGGTGGCCTCCTTATTGCACATAAGCCGCAGGATACATACCCTCTTTGGCACTTTCTGCAGAACTGCGACTCTTCTGGTTGGCTTCCTTTAACGGGCTTCTTGGCTCAGCATTACCGGTAGGTGAACTGAAAAGCACACACAATGTCCAATACCAATGTACAGCCACTGTCAGAACTAACTTGAACAATAAAGACATATCTAAAGGATTAACTTGAACAAATTCCAACTGATGGAGCAAAGTCTGAATGCTTCGAAAGGAAGACACATTCAAGGGACACTAGAGAAAATGATAAGTTGAGCTGCAATGGTAAATGACCTAGAATACCAAAAAAGTTCCTTTTATGGAGAGCAGAAACTTGATAAGCCCAGAAAAAAATGCACGAGCTCGTTGGACAGGGATTTTAACGGGCTTGGTTAACTTTTTCATCACTAAATATGGACCTAATTGTAGTCTAATAGAACTAAAGAATGAACCCAACAAGTTTTGAGAGCTTTTAGTGCGCCGAAGTGGTCCGGACCCAAATGCACGTTGAAATCCCTGATGTCACACTGGCATAGCAATTCTGGTGTTTTGATGAGAAATTTAAGAAATTGAACTCTGGCCTTCATCTTCTCTTCTGCTACCAACCTCTTACCTCAAAATTAATTCCAAGAGAGTTTGAAGAATAATTGAGCAGTTTCACTAAATATAATGTCCGTTGGCGCTTGTTTATGCTGTCACATTCAAATCACCCAAGAGGATCAGTGGCAGGCTTCACTGTAGTTGACATCTGTGTAATGCGAAACATTGTCCGAATTGCACCACGAGACGCAGACATGCATTGAGCTAGTGGGGTTTGAGTGGTTCCAGATGCGCTATGTAGCTTTCCCATTATCTAGTCATTTAGGATGCCAAGGGGAAATTGAACCAGCTAAACCACTGGCGCTTGCCTGCGTCTCTTGCTCCTGCTAATACGGTGGCAGCCAGAAGGGCACGTCCACAGAGGAGATACTTTGTGCGTGCACGATGAGCCCATACAATGCATTTGGCGCCCCAGCTAACCACCAAGCGCGCCAGCAAATCTAGAGCAAGGGTACCCAGCCTTTCATGCAACACAGCTTCTGAAGAGGCTTATTGATATCATGGTTAATTATGCAGTTCCAGACACTTTCTTTTGGGGCACGAAGCTTTAATTTAATTTGTGCAAAAGTAACGCGCGATGACTATCCAAATAGCAGTTTCATTTTGCCAGCTGTTTCATGACAAAGGCAAGAGGCAAGCTGGGTTGACTGACAAGAATGCTTTGCATTAAAAAAGAAATCAGAGAAACCAAAGGTGCACTCGAGGCATGCTTGGTAAAGTATAATGGAGCCTGTAAATCACGATTATGAGGCATGCCATAGTGGGGGACTTCAGATTAATTTTGACCACCTGTGGTTAACATGCACCTACCGTAAAAACCGGAACATAGGTCGAACTTTTTTTTCAAAAAACCATCGCGAAAAGTCAACCCTCGACTTATATACCGGACATTGGCGGAAAAACTACAGAAGTCTTGCAACAATAGGCGGATGAAGTAAACAGCCGCCATCGCCATCAGCAGCAGCGCGGCGTCTTTGGCGGCGTGGCGACGTTGTGGCACCGGCATTTTGCGTTTCCATTGTCGCAAAGTTATATTAATTAAAGGCTGCATTTTCATTTTGTTTCAAAATGAGCGGAAGGCGACGTCAATTCACCGTCGCCTTCAAGAAAAAGGCGATTGAGTACGCGGAAGCCCACGGCAACCTGGCGGCACAGCGCGAACTTGAAGTACCCGAAAAGAGCATTCGGTAGTGGCGGAGGCAAAAGCAACCAAAAGAAAACGTCATTTCGTGCCGGATCGCAGCGGACTGCAGAACTGGAAGGCAAGGTTGCGAAGTCCGTCCGAGAGCTGCGTGTAAGATTGCTGCCTGTGACTGCCGAATGCATCCGTTTGAAAGCGGTAGAGATCGCACGCGCCTATGGACTGGGCAGCGAGAAGCACTCGTCATCCGACTCTGATCAAAGGCGTTGCTCTGATTCGGAGTAGCGCTTGCGCACTTCGTGCCCTTCTGTGTACTGTACACCCGACGAATTTTTAACAGTATCGCGCGACCATCGACCCGCGTGTTTGTCAGCACCTTGTCATCACGGCACGGAGCGGCGAAATAGCGAAAGTAAGGGCATGTGTACACATGCGCGTATCTCGTTTGTTTCGCTGCTCAGCGCCGTTAATAAGGTACTGATAAGCACACGGGTCGATGGTCGCGCAATACCGCTAAAAACTTGGCCAGGTGCACATGCGAGCAGCATTTAAATAAATACTGCCACCATTGTGCAACCCCCTGAGTCGCATTTGTTTCACGGTAAGGGTGTCATGTCTTTCGGTACTTTTGCCACTGAAAAATTTTTTTTTTTCATTTTGAGAATTCGTTAGTTGGGGGATTGACCTATATTCCGGTCCGACCTATAGTCCAGTTTTTGCGGTAAATCAAAGTAGACTAGCATTTCGACATTTTGGTCCCAATTATGTACAGCATGTGTAAATTGCATAGGTGCCTCTGTTGCTCTATTAGTACTGAGACGGCCTAAAGTATATGTACAGAGCAAAATTTGGAGATGATGCACACATTGAGTGAAAGAACACAAGCAGCCCCCCATAGATCTCATCCCAACACTAAAAGCAATGTTTCTTTAGACATGTTGAAAATATTTACTTAACTGTAACATATCATTGATGGTAACACGTGCTTCACAGCCAGGTAGTAAAAATGAAATGCACTTGGCTGTTCACTCACAAAATATTTTTTAAAATGGGGAATAACAATTTGTCCTTTGTAAAAAAATGACCCTCGTTCCACGAAGTGAACCTGTATTTCGTATGAGCATACTTTCTCCGATTTCTGCTGTCATTGTTTATCTTAATTTTTGCTCACTTCAAGACAGCACAATTACGTACATTATTAAATGACTATTTCATCTCATGTCTTATTCACTAGGATCCGCTGCTCTTTATTCTTCATCTTCCAACCCACACACCTCCACCTCCTCCTCTTCCGATCCCGATTCTTCTTCATCTGCTGACGAGATATCTCTGCTTGTGTAATCAGTAGAAGGACCCGTTCCATCCATACTTCACAGCAATTAAGCACCGACTGTTCTTTCGAAGCACCGATACAGAATTGATTACGTGTATCACTGAGTGCCGAGTTATGTCGGGCGCTGAATCCATCCGCTCTCCGCTGTGCTATCTGTGCATGTTGGGACTGCGCCAGCTGTTACAATGACGTTATCTGCAGCGCCGGTTGCCAATTCTTTTCTAAGTCATCCATCATGTGCCATGACAGCTGCGCTGCTGACCACATTCTTGGCGCTCTGCGAACTTTTGCTGCCGAGCTTCATACACCCGCGTCACATATCTTGAAAGTGGGGGCATATACATACGCACATAAGATATTATTGTATCTGAGCCACAGTGGCATTAATCATTGTTGCTGTTGGACACCTTATCACTAGTATCAACAGCCCACAGCACTTCTTTGGTGCCATCTATGACATTTGAGATACTGACTTGTAGACAATGGAAGCTTAATAAACTCACAAAGCAGGTACAATCGAGAGCAAAAGTCTCCGCAAAATTTTTTTTCTATTCACAGCTTAGACATAAAGGCTGAGTTCAAGTGGTACTGTCCACGTGCTCCTGTTTAACCAGCATCATGCATTAAGACTAGTTCACATTGCGTGGTTGTGCTAGAAGAAATTAAATTTTTTTTCCGACTCCGTGGTCTCCAGACTTGCTCTCGACTGCATAAACAATGCGGCTTCAACCGCAGCTTCTACAGCTGCAGACATGTAAACTAGACTGGATTAGAGCAATTTTTACTGCCAATGACAACAGCTTGTCACTATCGCAGTTCTGATCTCATACACATACTAAGGTACATAATTGTAAATTTTTCAAAGGAAAAGGTGCATGTCAGAATCGAACATGATACTTGATGGTGTTGGTTTGGTCACACCACTCTGTGTCCTTGTGTGAGTGTTGTGTCTTTGGAAATCATGTTTAGGGCCCTTCATTTCTGGGTTCCGTATTATTCAAAATTTAAATGTTAAATTGCTGGCACAACTTTTAGATGCAGTTGGAAGAAGCAGGATTTCCTACGGAATCTATTTCAGAGTTTCTTGTTTCGTTTGCACCAAAGAAAAAAATATACACTGAAAAGCAGCCGGAGCTTGGGTGGCATACAATATCCCATACTCTGTTTCAGAAGTTCTGTGCAGCAGAACCAAGGCTAGGCGACCCACAAGCGCAAATTCTTGCATAACGAGATGTAATGCTACATTTTGGCACCCAGTGGATGACTAAATGGCCTTGACAAGTGGTCTTGTCAGCACGTTTACTTTGAGGCTCAGGACGGTTTGTTGTGTGACTTTGCTTCATTCTTAAATAGAATATTTATTGAGGTTCTACGATTCTGAAAATACAGTTAATTCTCCACTTGTTCGAGTGAAAATGTGCTAAAAAATAAAAGAAAAAGAAATTGTGCAATGTTGCCATACAGACATTATTTGCATTTAAAAAATACAAACAATTAATTATTTTAACAGTGGCTAAATTCATACATGTAGCCGGCACAGCCACAAGATTGCTTCATCCTTCACAAAAATGGCGTCTGCAGACTTGCTTGTTAGGTATTGTCCCAAGCTGCTCTTTTACGCAAAAGGAACAGATAAGTTGGTGTTGAACATGCTTGAAACAGTGCAGGACGAGTGAGGCTAACGTGCGCAACTTCTAATTAGGAAAACAGCTACGCTTACGAATGTCAGCGAGAGCACCATGTACAAATGTATGTTACAAGAGGGATCAAGAGGTGGCGCCACCAATCCATGAAACATGCTGGCTGAGTGCTCCTTGTGAACCCTCTGCTTCTGCTGTCTCTGCAAACCTCCTCCTCTTCTGTATCTTGAACTATCTTGAACATGCACGCCTTTTTGATGTCAGAGCGAATGTGGAATGAATTTTCTAGCGCTGTTATCACGACAGCTCATCCCACGACAGTTGGTTGTAGTAGATGCTGTCTATGGTGCATTGCTAACCGTTAGCAGACAACAGGGTGTGGAAGGGCACCTTTAAGATGTGTTCACCCTCTGATTGGTCGAAGAAGCCTATAGCTTCCACAGTGTTGCACAGAACTACTGAAACAAAGTACTATGTACTAATCAGCTAGCTGAGTCCAGGATGAAGGCTTTTCTTAGTGGTCTCCATTTAGCTGCTTCACAATTTCATCGGACCACCGAGTTCTTTGCAGTCTCTGACTGTGTCTCCCCATTCCCTTAGAACTTTGTAACTAAGAGACCATCAATTATCTGTCCTACGCATTACATTGGCTGCCCAATTCCATTTTTGAAATGAACGATTATTTATGCATATAGTATATACAGAAAATCAAAGTGAAGCTAAAGGCCATTTGGCCTGACGTGGGTTCACCATGAGGGAAAATAGAAATTTAGTGACAGAAATATACTTGGCAGAATAAATTCAGCAAACAATGCTGTTACATGTACCAAATACAAATGTGAAATGCAGAAAAAAATTATATTAACATGTACACGAGAAAATGTAATGGCAACATCTACGTGGTCATATACTTAAATTTTTTTTAATGCTTTCCACTATGTATTTATAAATGCAAAAGAAAAGAAAAACGAAAACAAAAGCATGCTAAAACACCAAATGAAGCCCAATCCTTGACACGCACACAATTGGATACGTGGCCATAATACTAGCTACCCATGTTCACTTTATAATCCATGCTGCTCTTGTCGTGCCTCTGGCACCCTGTGTTCACGAGCAATTAAAGTGCCCACCTTAGCTCGGCCCAGGCCCGATGCCTCCTCTCTGCAGATGCCTCCTCCTCAGCAACAGGCTGCTTCTTCAAACTCCGACCAAAGTAGACGAGTCGTGCGCCCTCCCGTGAACGGGGAGTCATGGCCTTGAGCTGCTGAGCCAGAGATGCGGATGACTCGGTGGCCAGTGGCTTGGCTGGCGCCCCTGGTTTCCGGAGGGCCTCGCCTCCTGCCGGAGTTGCTGCTGCAACCCGACTTCCACAGGCAGCCACTACTGTAGATCAAAAGAAGGACAGGTACAGAATAAATACATATGCGGTTTCCAATATAGAACAGGTGAGCATATAGGTGGCTGCTGGTTAACCAACCTGTGTACAAACAGAGCATTGTAGCAAAGTGATTGATTGGTTGACTGATTGATTGATTGATCGATCAGCGAGCTATGTACAGGTGGCGTGGCCCTTGACAGTCCTTGGCACACTTTAATGGGACACTAAAAAGAAAAATTGAATCAGCTTTGATTGATAAAGTATTCTTAAAGAACGCTACTATTGTGGGATCTGAATTAATGGGTTGATAATTAAAAAAAGAAAACTATAACCAAAGTTATGTTTTCGAATTTTGTGCCTATGCTCCAGAGTTGGCACTTTAGTGTGACGTCACACATTTTCACATTTCGTTTCACCTTTCAGCCATTGTGGGTAGGTAAAAGTTCTCGTAACTTCTGAAGTTGTCCTTGGCTCTTTTATAATACAATGTAGTCCACTTTTACTGATCAAAATTTAACTTGGCCTGAGCAGACGATGTCAAAGTCTATTACATTCAAAAAGTCTATTACAAGTCTAGCACAATTGTGCAATTTATTTTGATATTGGAAGGTGGAACACTCACATGAAACAGATGCAAAAACACAAAAACTTAGAACTGCATGATCCCTTGTACATTATATTGCAGCGTCAATACTTTTCAAAATTAACTGGAGGCAATTAAGTAAAATAGTCATTTCGTATGTGAAGTCAGATGCATGCGGAACTGTACGGAACTACTTGAATCCCATTCTTGGTTTTAGAAATTGAGAAAATTGGCATGTATTGATCCTCCTAGCCATCCGCCAACGAAATATGTTAATGGCCGACACTGTATTACTGACGACGATTCACTTGCCAATTGCGTGAAGTGTTCTTAAATTATAACCTTCCAGTTATTAGTAATACATGCACAATTTAAATTTTTTCACACAACCAAGTGCCATAAAGTTCTTGCTGTACAGTAAAACCTCATTATTACTTAGATGGCAGGGAACAAAACAACATTGACCAGATACACACTGTGTGACATACTAAGCAATAGACAGTGGCGGATGAGCGGCTATAAACTGACCGGCCAAGAAAAACTTGTTAATTCTCACTCAAACCCACCCGCAGACAAGTTTTACTTGCAAGCAGGCAGCAGAAAACTAATTTTCACTTGCTGCCATAGCGGCCTTGTAGCGACTACAGCATCCTCAAACAGCAAGGTCATGAGCCAGTTTCTCCATCAGGCCCCACTTCTGCGCTAATGCCTTCATGATGGTCAACGCATTAGCCACGTCAGATATGGAAGGGCCATCACTCACGCTGTCCTCCATGATGGCACCATGGAAGCTATGGGAGTATGAAACACATCATGGCTACCATGTTTTTATGTCGCTGTTGGTGGCGACTGCAGTCCAGGAAAGGCCCGTGCACTGAAACTTCGATATGCATGATCTGCACGCACAACATTTTGCCATTTGCAAGCTTGTACATGCCGAAATATGAAGTAAATACTATGCATTAACCGTTAGGTATGCTTTGAGCGACTATGGCTTAAAGTGCCCCTCAGCAGGTCTGGCCATTTTGAGCTGACAAGCACAGAGCATACAATGCACCAAAATGATTGTGTCTGTAAAGTATTGCATCGCTAAGTGCCGCGGAAAGATCTGAAATTTCAAACCAAATGTTGTTTGCCCTTCTCCTCGCGGCTGCCATGCTCCAAGTCGGAGGGTGACATACAAGCGCTAGTGCGCCTACGTACACGTGTTTGTGCTGCAACGTCACTCGTGGCGACACGTGACTTCCAGAATTATTGAAGGCAACATCTGTTATTTGTGTAATATGTTGCTTGAATAGGCGAATTAAAGCTTAGGGAAACAAGACACACAAACCGAATGTCTTCTTTAATTTGTTTTACTTTGCATCACAACAAGAGAGATGTGCCGTATTTACTTGATTCCAACGCGCCCTCGATTGTAATGCGCAGCTGTTTGCCATGACCTAAAGAAAGAAAAGTCCTTTACAGTACCGCGCACTTCATTCTTTCATACAGAAATATAATTTTTTTCTTATTTGGAAAGAACAAAGATTTACTCCCAATGCACTAACATTGCGATAAATAAGAAAAGTCAGTTTCGCCCGACAGGTGAAGCATCGACTACGACAGCAAATTAGTAGACAGCTATACTAAAAGTAAGGACAGCAGTTTTATTGGCCATATAAACTTCTAAACATTCGCTTACTAACCAAATTTACAGGCATGGCGTCACATGCGCACAAGCAAACATGAATACGTTTCACTCAATGACTGCGGATTTATGAAAATGCTGGAGTGAGGAAGTGTGGTAGCAGGAGTGAGGAATTGACCTTTGTGCGTCCTCTCGCTTTAACGTGAACTAAGCGGCGACAACACAGCGCGGTGCACCTAGGTGCGTAGGCTGTCTCCGTTGCAGATCGCTTTCAAGACAAAGGCCGCATGTCCGCACTGTACGTAGCAGCCGCCAATGTAGAACGCCTCTAATGTTTGTGCCAGTCCTGCACCCAAGTTTCGGGAATTCTGAATGCTCGTGATGTGGCCCGATTTCTGTCCATCTCCGCACACATGATCACTTTCCTTTTAATTGCGGCATCGTGATGAACTCGGCATTGCTTTGCAGTCGGCATTTCCATGCTGATAGAGCAAATGCAGAAGACGGGAAGACCGGGAAGACGAACGGTGCACAAAACTAAGTCAAAGGAAGCATTGCCTAAGCACACATACTACAGCACAGGGAGGAAGCTACAGTAGCTAGACTTGAAGTGCTTGCGAGGCGGCAATTTTGAAATGCCGATGCATATGCAATATGCATATTTAGGGTTGTACTTGATTCTAAGGCGTAGGAAATTTTTGGACCCACTTTATGAGAAAGAAAAGTGTGCGTTAGATTCGAGTAAGTACGGTACTTCCGTTTCGTCTGCTTGTTCCCACATCATGCAGTTGCACGTGCAGACACTGAAACTATGTCATTTTCTACAGTGTTCCAGCGCGGGATCATGCTCTGTGATCTACTTGTGCCTGCCTCAGTATTCGTGTAGCACTGACTTATACCACTAGTCATGGGTTCATGGCACTGAAATATTGCTATCTCGGCTATTAATTACCAGTTTAAAAAAATTTTTGCGGCAGAACATTCCCTAGAGGACACGTAACAACTTCCCGCATATAACCGAAGTTTGCTGTGTGGCCTGGTGAGGGGCCTTTTAAGTGGTCAGCCAATACATTAGGTGCAATGACAACAAGGCAGGGGATTCATTGCGACTATATTTAAACTGGAATTACTTATTAGGCAGGTACCTAGCAACGAGGTTTTACTGTACAGTAAAAGCGCATTAATTCGAATTCCGTGGGGATGATATAAAAATTCGAATACAAAATTTGAACTAATGAAAGTCAGCGAAAAAAATCGCTCGGTTAAGGCGCGTACATAGCGTGACGTGCCGTGAGCACGCGCGCACACGCTACGTCACGTTGGCATGAACAACGTCTATACTTCGATGCACTGGCGCAGCCAACCTAACCGGACGCGGCCAGCGCGGTCCGACGCGCCCGACGTCGAGATGGCTCTTGCTCCATCCGCGCGTTCGTCGCGCTGACTGGGGCGGAGAAAAAAAAAAATTCGCAGTCTCGCGCGGAAAGCGACGCATCGATTGCGAAGAAAATTAGTAGATAGCTATACGAAGTAAGGATAATAGTTTTATCGGCTGTATAAACTTGTTAGCATTCGCTTACTAAATAAATTAACAAGCACGGTGTCACGCGCGCACAGGTAAGCATGAACGCATCTCGCTCGATGACCGCGGAAACTCGCTGAAAAACGCTGGAGTGAGGACACGCAGCAGTAGCAGCGAGCGAATTGACGTTCGTACAGCTCTCGCTTCAACGCGAACGAAACGTAGAAAGCACATCGCATATGAAGCTACCGGCACTACGCGCACTCTGCGAACATCGCATATCGCTTTGAAGATGAGGCCCACGCGGGCGCGCACTTTGGCCACGTCGCAGATCGCTTTCAAGATGCGGCGCCCGCATGGCCGCGCCGTAAGCAGCAGCCGCCGAAGATCGTCCCCCGTCCCTCCCTCGCCTCACCCCCCTGCCTCGCGCGCGACAAGAGATGGCGCGCTCCACCCCACCTTCCCCTCTCGCGCACGCGAGATTGAGCCGCGTTCGCCGGCTCAACAAAGAACACGGTGCGCGGCGACGCCAGCGTGCTCCCGCGCACTAGCCCTCGCCCCATCCACGATGATGCGGAGTTCGAATTATCGGTGGCGGTGCGGACTTCAGTGTGAATTAGCGGAATGTGTTACATATTGCTTTCAATACATTGTTGGACGGACCGCGGCGACTACTTCGAATTATCCGAAATTTCGAATTAACGAGTACTGAATTAACGAGCTTTTACTGTACTAATTTATTTTGTCTTCTTGTTTAGTTGTGAAGGCTAAGAAGTTGTGCTACCTTGTTTTCTAAATTGTCGTGCCCCCTTATGTAATGCCTACTGGAGTGATGATGTACTTGAATAAACAAATCTAACAAGGGTCTTCATAGACGAAAAACATCCATTGTGTGTATTTTGAATACTGCAATGACAAAAACTGTGGATGCAGCATCGATGTGCCGGCCCTGTTTCATCATCTCTGTATTAAGGTAGGAAAAAAAGCTGTTTTTATTTTCCCAAACAGGAGAGGGTCCCTTTGTCCATGTACAGTACACGAAGGTGCTGCTTCCAGCATCTAACAGTGATATTTCTTTTTCAGGTCCTTATTGTGACGGAGGTGAGATATAGGGGAAAGGTATACTGTATTTGCAGAATATCTACCATGAAAGACAGGACAAGAGGGCTAAAGTGCCATGGCAAACATCACACACAATAGTCATCGCTCTGTTGAGCACTGCATTCATCTATGTACGGAACGCTCTGTAGCCTACCAGTCGGTATTAAGAACTGAACTGAAATGTGACAATGTTCCTGGGCAGATTTTTGCATCTCAAGAAGTGTTAAAATGTCACATACCTGAGGTTTCAGCATCCTCGTTTCTCAGCTGGTGGATTATAGCATTAAGCTCTCTCTCGCGCTCCGTGGCAGCCCTCTCCTGAAGCTTGTACTTTAACTCCCACTCCAGCGATTCTTCTTTGGATTGTTCCAGGCTGCAAGAAAACCACACCCATTGACAGATTACTACTACGCAGCAGTAGTGTGACTGAAGAGCAGTCTCAACTCAATGGTAGTGTACAGTTAAAAAAAAAAAGGCACTCGTATACTTCTAATGCATTTCTCACAATGTTACATGTTACTGAAAACAAGGTCAACCCCTCATGGAAGCAGCAGGACCTGCAATCTACGAAATAAAATAATAGAAGAAAAAAAGTAAGGGAAAAGAAGGCTGATTTTTATTTATGACATACACTTCCCTTTTGCAGGATGGAGTAGACAGCCATGTAAGAAGGCCTGCTTTGAAAAGAAAACCAATTTTTTATGAAGACAATACAGTAGGGATGATGCCTTATTTTTTATTTTTCAGCAATACACTCTTAGAAATAGCAGTGAGGTGATCAGAGGTGGGTCACTAACCCATGAAATTTACCTAACGAAGTAAACTAATAAATTACTTTACGGTACATCCTCCAACAGCTAAGTTATGCCAGTCAGTGCTCAAGCACATCCAGTTAGTGGGAATCTTGAGTAGGGTGTCTAACCAAACAAAGTACTGGTTCGGTTAGGGTTCAGTGTGCTCCGATTTTGTTCCAGTTCAGTATCGGATTGGTGAAATAAAATTTTATGACGGTTCACGAACCGATTCGGCACAGTAAATTTTACCCTGTCCTATGATGACCGCATGCTACACAGTGCTATTGACGTATCTGTATGGTGAATGTGCATGTTTTGTGAGAAGGTGGAAGGAGTGGGCTTCCTGGCCCACGGCTGCTGTAGAAATTTATAGAGGCATTCGAACAGTGAAATTTTCTAATCTAATTGAATGTTCAAGAAAATCTAACATCCAATATAGAATCAAACATAGAATAGAATATCAAACACTCACAATTCCTAGAAAAAAGTGAAATAAAAAGATTGGTGAAGTCTGTTCAGAAACAAAAAGGTTGTTTACATTATTTGATACATGTACACAAGATGTGGTACTATAAGATACCTGATGTACAAAGAAAATAAATGTAATGCAAAAGAGTAAGGGCATGTCCCAGATGCCTCAAGTAGACTGTAGTGCTTGTTGAAAGAGGTAAAGGAAATACTACAGCTTGGTGCATCGTTTTGAAGGAATACAAACATGTTGCAAAGGGTCATATAATAAATTGCTTTGTCTAAATCAAGACAGAATTTATAGCCTGCCTAATATGTGACATGCTTACTCGGCAGCTGGTAACTATTGTACACAGGTGACCTCCTCTGTGTGCTTGCTCAGGAACTCAATCACCACGATTAACACCACGCAAACTGAGGGGACAACAAAAGCAGCGCGTGTGGAAAGCATGGAAGCGTGTGTGAAGATGGGGCTGATCAGCCACCAGAGGGCACGCTTATTGCATCGAATACGCCAGTTCTGTGTTCACGGATGCAGGTTTGTGCAGTTTGGACTACCGTATTTACTCGCATAATAGGCGCACTTTTTTTTCAGAAAATCCGGCTCGAAGTTCGGGGTGCGCCTATTACGCGGGGTAAAATTTACGAAATTTTTTCAACTCGCATTCCCGTGCTTTAAATTTTAACATATGTCAGGAATATGGCTACTCTCACATAATTCACCAATAAATCCAGCATAAAAGGGAAAATAAAAGCTACCTACTTACCTTTTAATGAACAGGCGAGAGACGTTGACTGAACACACACGTAAAATTTATTAAGACTATCCAGAGTCCGAGTCGGAGAGAAGATCCTCATCACCGCCGGGTGGAGACTCGTCTTCCTTGTCTGAGCTCCACAGCATGTCGTCTTTGCTTGCATCCAGTGCATTGGAGATCCCAGTCTTCTTGAAACTTTTCCTGACGACGTCATCTGAGATCTCTCGCCAAGCTTCCACGATCCATTCGCACAGCATTTCCATAGGCGGCCTCTTAATTTTGCCACCGGGGGTTAGTTGACGCTGTCCTCCAGCCATCCAATTGGTGTAAAGCCTTCGAACGTTGTCCTTAAAAGGCTTATTTAGGGAAACGTCCAAAGGTTGCAGCACGGAAGTGAGGCCTCCCGGAATCACGGCAATATCCGTACGCACCTCTGACAACTTCTCTCGTACACGTTCTACGAGGTGCCCGCGAAAACTGTCTAAAACGAGCATGGCCGGATACAACAGGCCGCCCGGCCGCCGGCCCCAGACGGTCTTGACCCAGTCTACTATCAATTCCGCGGACATCCAACCTTTCTCTTGGACCCTCACGTGTACGTCTTGAGGGAAATTTCCCTTTGGGAGCGTCTTTCTCTTAAAAATAACATAAGGCGGTAGTTTGCGCCCATCCGCAGTCACTGCCAACATGACAGCCAACATGACGTGCCAACGCCTTTGTTTTTCAGCGCCAGATGTTCGAATAAGCACACTCGATGCACCTTTTTCCTCTACTGTTGCATTTCTCGGCATGTCGAAACAGAGAAGAGTCTGATATGCATTACCTATTTGTGACAAAATGAAGTTTTTCTGCTGCCGGAGCCGTATGACGAAACGGTGGAACTCGAGTACCTTGTCCTCGTATGCTGAGGGCAAGCGCTGGCACAACGTTGTGCGCCTCCTCATGGTAAGTACGTGGCATCGCATGAAGCGCGTTGTCCATCCGGAGCTTGCTTTGAAGTCTTTCGCTTCGATGCCCTGCGCTCGGGCAATTCTGCGCGCCTCCGTCTGCACTATGTCGAGAGACACTGCACAACCGTCCTGTTGAAGGCCCCGTATGTGTTGAACTAGTTGATCTTCTACTTGCGGATACTTTCCCGACTTTGCACCGCGAAAGGCCCGTCGCGACTTCTTTGTTGCCTGAAGTTTTTCTTGCTGACCTCGCCAGTAGCGAATGCTTGTTTCTCCAACACTGAAATGCCTGCTTGCAGCACAGTTCCCATGCTCGAGTGCATACTGCACAGCTTTCACTTTGAATGTAGCCGTGTAGCTGCCGTACTTGCCCATTGCGGAACACGCGACCACACGAACTGCCCGCCGTTTGCAAAATGGCGAGATGTGGCGATTTGTCTTTTCTTTGCCTGTGTCAGCATGTGTAGACTGCATGTGTAGAGCATTGATGGCGATGGCACTGTCGCTTGTGTCGAGTCGCCCGGCCTCCGAGAGTCGCCCAGCTTTCCGAGCTGCCTAAGCGAAGGTAGCGAAAAGCTTATATCCGCGCGGCGGTTTGGAGAGGAGGGGGTGTTATCGATAGTAGATAGTTTTCGCGATGTTCTATGTGCTGTGGGCCCTCAGCAGCTGCGACGGCAGCAACACTAATGAGACTAGTAGTCCAGCAAATGCGTTGATAAGCTTGGGTTGTGAAATGTGCTTGCGTTTCTTTTTTTCACCCGAGATGGAGGGGCAGGAGGGCGTGAATGCAATCAAATTTTCCGCGACCAAAGTGGGGTGCGCCTATTATGCGAGTGCGCCTATTATACGAGTAAATACGGTATACTACCCACATGCAAGTACACAGATTAAACTGGCACGCGCGATCACGGTAGTTGCTGGTTGGTCTACCGCAGACCTGAATGCTGCTTTAACAGCCATCAATCTAACCTCTATGCATGATTTTGCAGCCAATCACTGATGGGCCACCTGTGAGAACATATTACAGTCAAACCTGGCTATATCGAACTCGGAAAAAAATGGCTATCAGTTCGATATAGAGCATAATTCGATACACGCCTGCTAAATAATTGGATGTCATATAAGCACATACCATTTATAAAATCATTTTATTGGTGAGACTAGCTTAGTTTCGCACGAAGTAGTCTTGCATCTTCTGCTTGGGCAATTTCACTGCTTGTGACGCACGCACTTTTCCACATGGTCAGCATTGGAGCAGCTGAGGCCGCAACCTTCCGCATTCGCGCAGAAGCACCGACTAGCGCGAGCGCACCAATCACTTCGGAGGATGTAGGCCAAGGACCGGCTTTGCTTTCCTCATTGTGCCCACTTTCACTTGTGCTCGGTACGATGTCGGCAATGTAGTCTTCGTTTTCGGGCTCTCCTGTGGTCGCGACACCATCATTTGCACTCACAAACTCGTCCACCGTTGATTCGTCAACAGCTTCCGGAAATTCTGACAGCTCGCTCCGAACTTCGGAAACATCGGCAACGGCCTCTTCGCATTCATCAGGATTTAGTCATTACCGAGCATGCGAAAGTCGGCACGGCTGAAGCAATTTCGTATGAACCACTCGCACACGGCCCTGGGTACAAGGTCGGGCGCCCCGGGCACCGGGTTGAGAGTTTGGCCGCTTTAGCCGTAATCTCCCCCTTCAAGATCGTGCCGAGAGTGCTCCTCGGAATCTTGTACGCTGCGGGGACATCTGACTTCTCATCGCTTTCGATCCTATTTACGATTTTGAGCTTCACAACAAAAGGCGAATTTTGCCGCTACATCACGGCAACACTTCGGGAGACGGCCTACAAGGCGCACACAGAATGAACCAGAAAAGCAGCGAGACAACTCGCACTTCTGCCATCCAACACGACGAGGGCACAGGAGCCTCTGATTGGCTGCCTGAGCAAGCGCCAAGCGCTGCGGGCGGGCCAGGATCATTTTTTGCAGGGGGGTGTCGACGGCTTGTCTGAGGCAGGGCGGTCAAGGCACGTTCACACCGGAGCAGACGAGCGGACAAGCGGATCCAGCCAAGCAGCTGTGGATTTTCCGCTCTGCGGAAAATACGCGGCTGCTTGGCCGGATCGCGCCCGGACAAGTTGGCCGCAGCCAATCAGAACTCGACACGGCGGAAGCGCTGGTGAACGAATGTAAACGAATATCTTTCTCTGGGCTTTTCACTTCTGTTCTTGAAAAGCGTCAAAACGGCAAGTTGGGCCAGTTGGTTGGGATTCAAGGTTTGTTACAGTGCAACACAAGACAAGGACCAAAGAAGGTATAAAACGACGACACGGTGCCGTGTCGTCGCTTTATACCTTCTTTTGTCCTTGTCTTGTGTTGCACTGTAACAAATCTTGAAAAGCAAGTTGACAAGTGGCGAGTAAAATGCCAACGATCTCGCCTTCTTATGTCTGAGCTCATCATTTTGCAGAAGTAGATAGCGGACGGGAGCGCGCCAACCAACGAGGAAAAAAAATATCGAAAGTGCGCGTACAAACCCAAAGTGCCGCGAGATGGCGGCACGTCCCTCAAATTGCTAAAGATATTGCGAGATGCCCCGCCTTCCTGGCGGCGCGGACGGCCAGACAACACAGCTGGTTTGAACAGGCGCGGGCGCTCGCCGCCTCGCCGCCTTGAAAATCTGCTTGTCCGCTTAGACGCTCTGCTTGCGGTGTGAATGTGCCTTCACGGTAGGGAGAGCGGTTGGATGGAGCCGCGCCGCCGGGTTTTCTCGCCACCACGAGGGAAAGCCAACTTCCGGGGGCACTTCCTGCCGCTTGATGTTCGATATATCGGGAGTCGCTGCTTTTTTTGTTCGATGTAAGCGTAATTTTTGCTATATATACTCATTGTAACTATACCGTGTCCAGAAATTGTTCGATATATAGAATCATTCGATGTAAATGGGTTCGATATAGTCGGGTTCAACTGTAGCAACCAGCTTTCCACGACTGTTTGAGGCCCATTATCACATCGGCCGGTGGCGAATTTTTGTCACGGCAATATCATCGGCCATACTGTCCAGCCCATTAGGCCTGATTGGGTCTGTGATGTCATGTGTTGGGAGGCACATGTCAACCGAACATGTTGCGGGTCTCTCGATTTGAGAGCTCGACCTTTACCGTCGGCACCAAGTGACGTGATGTGCATTCCCCGCAGATAAGCCTTAACTACCTGACGATTATCCACAAAAGCCACCAGCCATAAAGATGGAAAGCCCTTCCTGTTTTTTGGAAGAAAATCAAGAGCAATACTTTCTAAGCAATAGAAGATCTCCATTATGCGCACTATGGCCTACTATTAAAGTGAAAACCTCACTTAATTCTATTTGACAGTAGTGGTAAACTTCATTTAGAAAAAAAAATTGGTGCGACATACATTTGATCCATAAAAATATTTTCCACACTTTCTTATATGAACCGAGTTATCAGTGCTGCCATACTAATTTGGTGTTCCCTTTATAATAGCAGAGCATACTATACACCTCAATCCACAGGTACCTAAGTTATTGATAGCTTGCAAGCTTCTTGTTAAGTAATGTGATTAGCTGCCAGAGCAGGTGCACTTTGGTCTTTGCACAATATTTAGAAGCATAAAGGTTTCTGAGAAATTTTCTAATGTTCAATTCAATATTCAATTCGAAATTTACTATTTGGTATTTGCACACCCCTAGTTTTCGCTTATAGTATTCAAATGGAACTAAGAATTGGCGTTGAGGATGCAGCCTAGATCTGGGCTGGATCCTATTTTTTTTCTTTGCAATCTTTTTGTATGCTTTGCTTTGTCGGAGGGTGTCCACATTTACATTATACAGTATTATATAAATTACAACTGCAAACTTCTAGTTTGTAACAATAAAAGAAGCCAACAATTGACATCTCACTCACTCAGTTTTTTTTTTGTTTTTAATGAAAGCAGGTGAGGACATTAATGTTTCTGAACGATGAACAAGTACAGTATGTGCTAAATACCACAATAGTCTTGCTGCACGCGCAACAGTATCTTGCACTGACTAAAAACGGACCAAAAAGTCAAAATCATGCATATTGTGCCCCAGGAAAGGTATGAAAAATCAGTCTTTTAATCTGCTTTGCGACTACAAATGTGCGTTGAACCATGGCACACAACAAAAAGCATACGTTCCTTTCCATTAAGTACCAGTATTGCCATCATTGCAGCACATTGTGATGGTGACGGAACTAATATTAGCGACTGCAGTGTTATAGTTACAAGAAACCATACTGATAAACTAGGTTTTCCTATTTTCCCTACTCGAGAACACCGTCACTCTTGCTATCTGTGTGTCCAGGCATGTGCATTTTACAGTTTATCTAGTAATAGTAGCAAGCCGACCTATAACAGTTGCATCGGGAGCTTCAACAGAAACGGTGATTCAGCAGAGCCCATGAAACAAAGTTTCAACTGTGAGACAGAACTGGCATGGCCGGGTTCAGAAGTGCGAGCGTCTCTCCATATGCGCAGTGGGAGGCGATCCTCCATCGCTCCGAGCCTCAGGTCTGGCTGGCCCTGATATGATGAGCACGAGCGGTAGCGACAGCCATTGGGGCCCTGGACTGAGGGCCCCAACCCCATAAATCCTTTCACTTTATAATAAAGTTTCTTCTCTCTCTCTCTCTCCCCCTAGGTCTATACCCATTGTCGCACACAACACAACTCATGAGCTGTAGCAATACGCTTGTGGGTTAGGCCAAATGAAGGAGTTCATATTTTGAAATCTATGCTACTGAACACCTTATATATTGAACGATTTCATGCCGAATTGATAGCAGCTATTTTCTCTTCGGTTCAGGTTCAGTTTTGACGAAAATTCTGGTTTGGGTTTGGTTTGACACGCTGACCTTAAAACTAGCACCAGTTGGACCTGATCTCAGTGCACAAGAAATTGCATTGGTGCTCCACTCGTACTTTATGACAGACTTCCTTGTACAAAGAAGCAGGACAAGACCACGCAAAAGACAAAAGCATTTTGAGACAGTTTTCAGGTTTCAGATAACAGGCGTGAGTCAGAAGACTAGAGAAGAAACGTACCGAAGCTGCATGCTCCTCCTTTCCTGATGAAGTTCTTGCATTTCTTGCACACTCCAGATGTCTACCTGGACAGCAACAGGTACTCTGACCTAGAAAAAAGGGTAAGGCATAGCCTAACTTAATGATTCTACAAAATCATACAGGCATGTTCAAGAGGCACCAACAGGACCAAGAAAATTAGCCAAGTCCTCTACGCATGGGCACATTCTGAAGAAAAATGCAGTAAAATTGCTTAAAACAAAAACGTTAAAAAAAGAACGGAAGGGCACAAGCAGAATAATTTACGTCATTTCACCAGACAAGTGGAAGAGATGAAACTACACCATGAAAAAGGCTATTAAAAAAAAGTCATGAAATGATAATCAGCTTGAAGAGGCAAGAAAAATTTCAAAAGCATTAACAATGGCTAAATGATAGCATGGAGAACAAGAAAAGAAAAAAGACAGGCACACAAAATAGGACACCAGCTGGCTCGAGTGAAGTCTGCGAGTACCAAAATTCAAATAAGGCTACAATCTATACACAAAGTAGACACACGCTACTTCTCAATGCAAAATACAAACTATCCACCACTTTACATTGAGGGCTGTTTCTCAGGCCCCTGATTCATGGGATGGGCATGAACAACCAGTATCATGCATACCCCCCAGAATACCGAATGCAAACCATGTTAGCTACACGAAGTAGCCACATGCTGAATGCTGGTGATGACTGCAGCTGAAATACAATTCAAAAGTAAGGGTCCTCGAATAGTGAAATTTCCTAATCAAATTGACTAATAATTTTTAAGACATACAATGAATATTGAATCAGACACTGAACATCTTATTTCGAAATAAAAGCTATGAAGGTTACATTGAAACTGTTTAACAAGGAAGAGGTAACTACATTATCCGATACATGTAATGCCCTTTATAACTGGACGTCCGCAATGTAGAGTGTGTAAATGAGGAAGCAAGTGAAAGGTGATCTTATCTGGTGCATCACGACAATGACAGTAGTGAACCAGTGGAACAGCTTATCACCAGATACAGGAGAAGTGTTCCTTAAAGGAGATAAGTTTAATACTGCAGTACTGCACACTGTCTTAAATAAATAATAACATATTGGCACTGGCTAATTAATGAAGTGCCTTGCATCTATCAAATTAAAAATTGAATTCTCTGGTTATACGTGTCAAAACCACAATATGATTATGAAGCATGCAGTAGTGGGGGACTGGATGAACTTTGATCACCTGGAGTTATTTAACATGCACCCAAAGAACAGTACACAGGCGTTTTTGCATTTTGCCCCCATCTATATGCAGGCGCCACAGCTGGGATTTGATTCTGCACCCTAGGGCTTAGCAGCGCAGCACTAAAGCCACTATGCTACCATGGGTGCCTTGCATCTATCGCGACTACAAATTCTCAGGTTGTTTAAAGGCATCACACTTTCATTTAATCACAAGAAATTATTGCACAGAAGTTTATTGCTTCATGCATTCGCTCAAGAAATGGTTCCCCTTCACAACAGGCACTGCTCTCCAACAGAAAAGTAATCGAGAACAGTCGACCACATGCATCGACCTTTCCCTCCTGTAGTCCATTGTCCTCTTACAGGGCTTGTAGCAGCTTCTGCGGAAGTTGTGCAGAAACCATTGACAATGATTGTCAGCATAAGTGAATATAGCCAAGAGCTTCTAGAAAGCCATTTGCTTTATTAAACAGATGATGCGCTTGAAGGCGTACTTGTTGTAGTAAGGACATTTAGGCAACATCTGTTTAATCGTGTAATTCTGTCAAGAACAGGGCAGTTAATCAGCACATATTTAGTGGCAGTAGATCGCTACACAGTGCTGTCCACTTATAATGACACCACATATAACAATATATCAGTACTAATGATGAGTCAAGTGAACAATACAAACTTATGAATCAGAGCTACGAGAAAAAAAGAAATAGATAATGATGTGTTATGACTGCATGCTGGACACGACGACGAAAATTTTGCCTTCTAGATAGCATTTTCCATGCAGACTGCACTTGAGATTTGCATTGCTAACCACCGTATCATAGAACATTCCTCCACTTAGCCCTCCACCTCGACTTGAGGAAGTGGATGGCAGCACCACCTATCGGCCGAGGTGGTCACTGCTCTTTATTGGCACTCCACGACAATTCTTGAGAAGTGCAGTGTCTTTTCCAATCGAGGGGTCACACTGTGCTAAACTGGATTGCATGAAGGAAGAGCTTCGAGTGAAGAGTAGTTTTTGAATACGGGGTTAAGTTCCCAATAAACGAACGATGCTGAGACGGGGCAAAAGGTTTGCCTACCTGAGTTCATATCAGCCACCATTACTGTGCAGTGCATCCCACCCACGCGCAGATTACGAAAGCCATGGAGAGTGAAAGCATTGCGAGTTGGTGCAACAAGTCACAATATGACGGCAGCTGCTTTGCGTTCGTGTCGTGTGTAGCCCTCGAGCGTGCTCCAGTGGCTCTAGCTAAAGCCCCTCCATCCACACGCCACTGCCGCTTTTTCTAAGTAGCGCCAACCTTTCACATGCACTGCTGTTCCCTGATTTGCCGTTCACATCGGTTCCAATACCACAATTACCACTTCTGAGGTTTCCATTTCCAGTTGTTCCACTTCCAAGATTTGTTTCCTCAACATAACGGCAAGACCATTGCAACATGCCGGCAAACCACAGTAGTTTCCGCTTCTGGCCAACTAGAATACTTCAATATCGTATGCACAGTGCACTTGTGTCCCACTGATAGCAAAATATATTAAGCTCTCTCTCACAAAAAAAAAAAAAAACGCAACTGCACTTGCAGTTTCTAACTAGCAGGCAATCGGAAGCGGCCAGGCGCTGTTTTGAAAGCTACGCCGCCGCATTTCATTCTTTAGGTGGAAGTTTTTCATAGAAACTTACAACTAGATGCCAGAAAGTGCTGGGAACAAAATTGTAGATATTGAAGATCCAATTTTCAGACGAAAGTGGTGTTGAATGCTGACACCAGATTTGGTGTCTAATTTTAACAAGTTCAGACATAAAAGAGCTACTGATAACAATGACCACTTCTCGTGGAACTATTGAGTTCATTATAATTGGGCTTGACTGTACCATGTTTTTGAGCTAACTTAACCACTTTAACAGCTTCACTGTAAAAAAAGATGAATGCGCAAAAATTTCATAAAATTCGTGACATTATCATGTCATCAGCATTGAAGTTTGGATGCAAATTCAAAGAAAGAAGTTTGTTCATTTTCTCCACTCTTACTCTAAAGAAATATGTAGTTTTATATGAGCACCTACAAGTCTGAATTCATTTTGGTGTATTTCTCTGGTATCACTTTAAGGGATGTTAAGCATACAGTGTTGCCTTGTGTGTCTTCTCTGTGTCCGTGTCAGTGCGCTGCTTCACCAGCAAGGTATGTTAAACATGTCGTCCAGTCGTGAACTGCTTTTTTTCTTGCACAGCTATTTCATGAACAAATAAAGAGCCACAATGAAACATTCAGCAAGATCAAAATGCGTTATACGCGATCTAATAAAGAAACAAAGGAAGGCATCAGAAGAATCGGCAGGCCGTGAACGAGGGTGATCAGTAGAAATGAGTGCAAGGAATCCTCACATTATGCTGAGAATGAGTACTTACCATTTTACTTTGTTGAAGCCATGTTTTCCTTCCCAAGGCTGGAGTTGACGGTGCTGGAGAGGTCTGGTCTACAACCTTTTGGTGACCAGATGATGAGAACTCACCGCCTTCCCCATCTTTGTTAAATTTACGCTGACTGGCCTGGAGAGCCGCCAGGATATCACCGCCAGGATAGCCGAACTGCTGACGTCTTGCGCTTCCACTTGCTGAATTGGATGCCGAAGCATCTAAAGGCATCGAATTTTTAGGCCTATCTGCTAGAATGCTTTTGACGGAGAACATCCTGAACTGGCTACTGCCACCTGTGGCAAAAGGAGTAGTAGCCGATTTCGAAACAGGTGTGACCTGTGACGTCAGGGATGCATTCACCTGTGATGCACAGCTGCTGGTCGCTGGAACAGCCTGCACCTCACAGGTAACTCCTACAGCTCGAGGGACTTGGCGCTCTGGTTGTGTAGAGCTATCACAAATGGCCCGCGATGTAGTCTGCACACTACAGTGCAGCGTGTTGCTTCTAGAAGGCTGTTCAACTTGCACCGCACTGTCTCGCATAGATGGTGAAACCTGCACATCGCTCTCTCTGAGATCAAGATGCAAAAGGCACTGTTCTGTCTGTGTTGCACACTCTTGTACCAGTGATGTGGCCTGCACTTCACAATCTACAGCATTAGGAGCTGGTGTTTCTATGTCATCATCTGGTGCTAGCAACTCGCACTGCACAGCCCGGTCTGTTGCTCCATTCCTGGTGAATTGCACATCCACTTGCGAAACGTGGTTCAGCACCTCAGCCGTGGCCTGGACTCCAACTGTTTTGTATCCTTCAGCAAATGACGTGCTTACTTGTAAAGCATAGTCCTCAACATTTGGAATGGCTTGAACACCACAGCAAGGGCCGCTTGGCATCGCCATCACTGCCTGGGTTCCGAAATCTGCTCTGTAGTTGTCAGCCAAAGTGGATTCAGATGGTAAGATCAGTGCTGCACTTTCTGTTTCACCTAGCTTGTCTGATGAAGCGGGCCGTCGAGAAGTCTGCACGAATTCAGAAAAGCATGTTAAAATCGCAAAATAGCACCACAACTTTCTGAACACCTTTTAATGAAAGCATGACAAGCATTAACAAGTACTTCAAGAAAAGAGGCAGTGGTCTAGAGGCAGTTCATGTCATCTGTTTTGACCCAGTCATAATGAAGCAGTCATGGGATAGTTCGGAACCCTTCCTATGTACAACAGACATAAGTATGAGACACCCTTTAGCTTGTATCACGGGAAAGGTCCATTAACATGAGAAATTTCTCTTTACAATATGTTTAGGGGCCCAGATTGTGAGTGCAAGTACCATAGTTTTTCAGTTCAGATGTGTTCATAGAAAACAACTTTATTGAAGAGGCTTAATGGCTTTTTATCTGTCCACAAGAGACCAAAGCTCAAGAACTATTAATTCAAGCAAGGGCCCTAACAGCCCTACTTAAGGTTAACACAAACATTTTGATCATAGCATTGGCCATCTTGTCTAGCTCGCCCACAACATAGCTCATCTAATCTATCCAGTTTTCCTTTCTATGCCACATTACGTCTTGCCTCAGAATGCCGGGGAGAAAACGAATGTTCTTGTTGGTTCTTTTGTCACATGCGGCAGAGACAGCTATGCTCAGCACATGTGTCCAATCAAAAGTAGTGGTCAATTGTCAGGGGTGCACAGTATTCAGCAGCTTTCATGGAAAGAATCAAGTGTCAGTGATTAACCGTTCTCAAAAAAAATAAGGGGGGGGGGGGGGGGAGTTTAATGTGCCAAAACCACTTTCTCATTATGAGGCACACCGTAGTGGGGAATTATGGAAATTCCGACCACCTGGGGGTTCTTTAACGTGCACCTAAATTTAAGCACATGGGTGTTTTCGCATTTCGCCCCCATCGAGATGTGGCTGCGACGGCCATATATTCCCACATATTCACACCACATATTCACGTCTTGGGAGGTGAAGCTGTTGCAAGACAAAATGCTCTGAAGGTTGGTTTATATTTCTTTATCCCCCTGAGCTGTTACAAGCACAAAGAATCAAGAACATGCCCCAAGAAGGAAGTCTGACTAAATCTTTGGAACTTTGACCCCTTTAGACTGTCAGGATGCTTCTCATCCGTGCCTAACATTCAACAAAGACTGAGGCGGCATATGGCAACAATAGTGCACTTCAGCCATTAGTCAACAGTGGCAACATCGCAGATGCAATTATGTATGTACCTGTTTAACTTTTAATGTGTAGAAACTTTTAAATTGTACCTTGCATGTTGTCAGGTGTCCATATGTAAGCAATGCTGCCACAAAACTGCAATAACTATCTCTCATTAAGCATTGCCAATACAGCAATTGCACCTAGAAACCTCAATGAACAGGCAGACGAGTGGGGCATGTACAGAAAAATGGCAAGAACAGAAGCCATGTACTTACCGTGCACAGTAAATGTTCCAGTCTAATTATTTCTTCTAGCTCTTCGTATTCTTTTCTCGCAATGCTGAGCTTATTCTCCAGGAATGCAATCCTGCAAATAGAAGGTTGGTCTAACATAACGTGGCTTTTGAAGCTTCAAACTGCAGCCCGAGACAATCAAACTGTTGGGAGGTGGTGCTCACGGCAAGGAATTAGACAAAATTAGTCAGCACCAGATTAAACAAAATCCAGGCTAACACTGTAGTCACAATTAAACTTTGTTTAGAAATTGCCTTAAAATAGAACCTCGTTGATACATTCCCATTACGTATGATTTCCCGGCGCTAACGTTTGCAATTGAGAACACAAAAAAGGTTACCCAATAGAGCTGCGCTCACTTTTTACCGGTTCTCAGGTTCCCGGAAAACACAATTTTTTGGCACCAACGTTCAATACTTTGCCAAACTGCAATCGTATGGCACTTTTTCCTGCCACTATGTCCCGTGTAAACAAGAAAATGCACAATGCATGCGCGAATGAGAAGAGTATACAGCTGCCCACCATGGCAGCCTCACCGCAATACTTCCCAGCCCTTCTCCTATGAAAACGCCGGCACGCAGTCAATTTCTCATTCTGGTACCAGCAAATCTCTGAGGTCATTGCATGCGGCATTCAGAGCAGTCACCACCAATCCTATTGTGATAAGCATCTTCGCCTATCTGTTTCACAGTGCATGGTGCCTTTGGAAGTGTACTGCACGCTTTTAATACGCGATAACCGAAACGTGCTGCCGTTCCCTGCTGCGAAGGCATGATGTGAGCATCATGTTTTGCTTAGGTAGCATCCGGCATTGCCCACCAGCTCGATTTCATTTAGATTTTTCGTCGCCCTCTCAAAACACCACGCAATAGGAAAGCAAAACGTGTCTTGGGCCACCAGAGCACCACCAGCATGACGCATGTCACCATCTCGTGCCGCAACAATCCGTGCAACACCTCGCATTATGTAGATGTCAACAGTTGAGCCAATTTTTTGGGGTTACTTCGGATTGTATGTTTTCCCGGTTAGCAAGTTTTTTTCTCGCTTCTTTTACTTTAAATGTATGCACGAGGTTGTACTATATACGTAACAGTAGCAACAAGAAAAGGTTGCTCAGAAGCAATTAGAAAGAAAATCAGCTAATCAATCTTATGGAAGCTGTGCTTCTACAAATTTCACTCTACAACAAATTCACAAAACTAACAGAGGACAGAGCCCCTCAACGCAGCGAAGCTGGCACAACGACAGTAAAGATCAGAAGAACTATGACAGTGCTGTGACAATAGATCTGTGACCAAATCTTTGCCGTGTACGAATAGGGTTCCTCTTCAAGAGCGTTCTTCAGGCAAAAAAACGACAATCGTAAATCGTAAATACAATGATGAGCCACAAAAATTGGATATCATTGTCATTGAACCATTGTCATTGTCATTGTCAATGAGAACCATTGTCATCATACCAGGATTGATCAACTGAAAGCTGCTTGCAGGGTAAGTAAGTATTGTATTTAACTACACTTTCTATACTATGCACATACATCCACGATTGTGATGCAGCATTTGTTCTTCAGAAGTCCCCAATGGTGTTCAGACACTCATTCCATTGTGTGAGGAATTAATGAGTGCCATCCACGTAAAATTAGGAAGGCTAGCTTTCGATTCAATGATGGATGGCTGCCTTCACCTCAATATCTGAGTGAAACCTATCTTTTAAACGCTTTCTACAGAGGCCCAAAGATGTGGAAGTCATGAGGCGAAACATCAGGGCTGTAGAGCCAGTGACAAAGCATTTGCCAATTGAATTTTGGGAACAATTCCTGAACACCACAAGCAACTTGGGGAAGGGTATTATTATGCAGTACAATTACCCTAGAAGTCAATAAATCAGGCCTTGTTTTTGATGGATGCTGGAAGATGGGTCAAAGTCAAACAGCAGCATTTGGCATTAAATGTTTCAGCTAGTTCCTTGAAGTAAATCATTATTGATCTATGGCAATAAACAAATGTGAAAAGCACGACTTTCCATTTAACTTTTGAGCCCGGGATTGAGCAGTATTTCTATTGCATACAGCTAAATTTTGCATTTGGTTCAAAATCGTGGTTCCAGAATTCATTTTGAACAACATAACCCCTCTGTCGTAGCATGGAGGAAACATGCCACGCATTCCAACTTTTGTCCCTCTGTCAACATCACCGAAATCCATCACGTGGAAACTTTGTTATATCCCAGATCCTTTACAGTCTTCTGTACAGTCTCATCACTCATGACAAATTGATTTGCTGATGCACTGAATACTAAGGCATCTATTTGCACGAATAGCTTGGATCTTTGCACAAGTGTCCTCTGTTCAGGACAAGAATAATCACTTAACCAGGACGAGAATAATCACTTGTTCATCCACATTCTTCCCTAAGCATTTTTGCCTAATCCACCACTGTTGTTTCCGAAACACACAAGTTGCCATACACTTGCTTTGTTTAACTAAACACTTCAGCTGGATGACACCCCACAACACTCCGGAGCTGTGTGACAGCACCATCGCGTTTAGAGTTGCATATGTGGAACTCCGTTGTTATTCCTTCAAAGACAAAAAATCACTGCCACATCATTTATGCTGTACAACGAACAAGGGCATCTGCCATGATATACAACTAAAACAGCACATTTGCTTCATCGCGTCATATTGGTATTATGGTCGACAAATTAGTCGCAGTTGACTCTGCCATATAAAGGAATTCATTACCGTGATATGCCAAGTAGCTTTACCATTCCCCACTGGGGTGTTTCTTTGCAAGTTTGTACTGTATGTCTCAGTGTTCTTGTTTCTTTCCTTTCTGGGTGTTCCATTTTCATTCACATCCCCATGACAGGTTACCACATCACACCAACTCACTCAACGAGTTACCACACAGCTTCAACCACAGGAATTTGTTTTCCATTAAATTAAGCACTTGCATTAATCATGTAGTGTTACCTCTTCACGAATGTCAAGCATGTGCCTTGAGCAGTGAGATTAAAGCAAACGTTCTTTGACCACTGGGCTGATTCACAGTCAGAATACCGTTGCATATCTGCTTACTTCCTTTCTTGAAGAGTTTTATTGTGATAGAAAATGTATGGACACTCCAGGCACATTTTGGCCGTTGCCATGATGTTTCGTATAAAGTCCAAGGGCGATAACACCATCGCCGAGTGCTGTATGCTGTACGTGCTAGTGAAAGCGCGTGATGGGAGCAAACAATCGTGGCTCAATCTGGCCGTGAATGGGGGGCGGGGGGGCTTGGGCAGCAACTGCATATTTCACGACCAGATGCAAGGGGAACTCATGATCGCAGCTCAACCTTGTGCGCGGAATGGAGGAAGGTGGGGAGGCAGCATGGGAGTGCAACACGCCGGCTTATTGGGGAGTGAAATCTGAGAAGAATTAAGAAGGAAAGTGCATGAGGAGGAGAGTGCTACTGGTTTCCAAGATCAAGGGGAGTTACCGGTGATGCGTGGGTAAAGCTTATGTGCATGAAAGTTCAGTACTACGAGTCTGAATGCTCCGGAATTGCCTGGTGGTTTGAAATTTGAAAAACCATGAAATGTTTGGTGCCCCATCGTTTTCATGAACTAGGTGCAAATGAGAAGCACTCGTAACCAGTACTATTATAGGCTACTTTCTCGTTTTCACACGAGTGCTACTACCTCAGTACAATCAACTTATCTTGCTTTCCATTCTCTAATGAGAAGCTCGTAGCAGTACTCACCTTTCAGCACACGCGGTGTTGCTGCAAGCCTGCAATACAAAAGTAACTAGGGTCATGAAACAGACTTACGCAATTCCCACCGAACTGTTCAGAACATACAAGCAAGTGTTCGTTCACTGTATACAGGCGTGCAAAATAAGATGCCTTCCTGGTTCATCTTTGAAAAGCATTTCTTAATTAGCCAACAGCACCGCTGTTACCATTTGTTCAGTGTGCAAGGCTTTTCCTAAGCAACATTCTGAATGCCAGACAATAGCAGCAGCTCTGCCAGTTGTGGTGAGATCGGATCACACCTCGCAAACAAGAGGGTTCTTACTTTCATGCCTCATCATGATGATCAAGCTTGCTTGAGGAGTCATTACAGACAAACTTTGTAATAACAAGCTAATGAATATAATAAAGAATAATTGCAATTCCCCTCAAAAGCCTCATCAGGAAAAACTTAAGGAAAAAGTTAAAAGTCAGTTTCTTTCCATGCTTTTTGATGGAGATTTATCAATTAAACCTGCATCCTATCTGTCTACTTCAACGTTTAAGCTTACACGACACCGTCATCCGAATTCACTAACACCTTATTTCACACGGACGGATGTATGTATTCAAGTATTCCTGTTTTCCCCAAACTATAACAGATTGGAATAACTCGTTGTTGCCTGTTTCAGTTGAATGATGCATTGTACTACTGTTGTGTCTTACCACCCTGCTTGAACCTGAACTAGGTCTGCAGTAGGAAATAAATAAATAAATAAAAGATTTAAAATCTCTTATATATTGAAAAAGATTGACATAAATGGATGTACAAGTGATGAATGGGCACTTTTCTAGCTTAATCGAAAGCATCTAACTGCAGTATATGATTGTGTACCATTGGGTCAGAGTACTTTGTGGTGCAGAAATCAATCACAAAGGTTAGAAGAAATGTTTCAATTCCCATGCAGGAGGTTTGTTCATATATGAATGTCACTTATTTGAACTGGTAAAAATCTTTGTCCTTACTGTTTACCTCGGTGAAAAGAAAAGAAAGTTCACTGGTTGCCAAAACGAAAAGTACGTACACTCGGAGAGCCCAGCGTGTTGTCTGTTGAGTGAATAACGGCTGACCTTCGAATCCTCTCTTCATTCTGAAGTTGCTTTTGAATGTCCTCATAGGAAATGGCTACGAAACAGAAGCAGCCATTTATGTAAGAAAAGATAAAGTGAACTTTGTTAAATTCAAACAACAAAATGAGCCCTAAGTGCACAAAAACATCACTTTCTGTGGTAATGCGCACACTTTTTGCATAAATTGAAATCCCAGCAAGTCAAAAACTCATTCCAATTGATAAACAATTTGAATTGTGCAGTACATCCAAGTAACGTCGCACGCATTTGAACAGGAAAAAAAGCATCTATGAATTCAAACTTCCAAAATGCAATAGTTACTTTCAAACAAAATTTCTCGCTCCCAAGGACTTCTTTTCGGACATATCCAAGTAAAACAGAAAGGTCCAATGTATAGCTAGCCACCGTAACATAGCATACCACAGAAATCGAGCGTTTCTGCCTAATGTAATACATGATACTTTACCATGATACATGACATAGGCGAGTACTTGGGGAAAAACACGGTACAAATATAAGAAGTGTCTGTACAACAATGTGAACTTATTGCACCAGCTATTTATTTTCAAAAGTGGTTGAAAAGGTCAAAATATAGGTGCTTAATCACAGTTACACTCACTCCCGTGAAAGCAGAACGAAGGGCGGCTTACACAATTTGCAAGGTTGGCTATTGACATCGCTCTCACTTTTCAGCATTGCTGGAGGAGGGACTCTTTCCTTTTTAGAGGCTACCAAGATAGAAAAATTCTGCTTGCTAAATATCCACACGCTTTTGGAAGTAACCGTTGCAAATGTAAAAACTAGCGAGGGTGAGCTTTGGGCTGCGCCATAAAAAATAGGTCCTTAAAGATCGGTTGTCAGTTCCTTTAATAAAGCAGTGAGGAATTAGGCTTTTATAAATGTCCACAATGACAACCAATAAACAGCGCTAAATGCTATGGTGCCACCTATTAGGTATGAATCAAAATACTTTTACTGCTCACAGGCATCCTGAGCAGCGTCGAAACACAGTTGTTGACAGAATGTAGCCAATACTTCATCTCTAGCACAAGATAACACTAAGTGATTAACTGACCTTACCATTTATTTCTTGATCTCATGGCTAAAAGCAGGCAGCAAGAGAAAATTCACATCAATACAAGCAGTCTAGATGCTGAAATGCTATGTAATCATGTGCGATGACTGGTGGTAGCTGCTACTACCACGATTACTACACAGTCTACAGCTGCACACTAGTGTGCTTATATTTCTCCGTGTTCCCAGCTAAAAACAGCCGCAGTCACTCGGTGATCTACAACTCCTTAGACAGTGCTTCCAAAAATGCATGGTAAAATCTACAGCACACCTCGATGATATGCTATTGCATGATGTAGCATACATGTCATCAAGCACTATATTTAAAGGGGCTGTTTTAGGACTGGACTCAACTTCGTTTAAATAATCTTTTGGCCCCCTTGCAGTTCGAATTCACTATGTTCCACCGTATTCAGTAGGATTTCCGACCGCAAAGGTCCACCCACCAGTGCTATTACAGACACCTTAGTACCCTGATTAATTATGTGCAGCTATAGATCTATAACAAGCACCAAAAGAATAATATATTCTTTTTTTGCATTCTGCCCCATTGCCATGCAGCCACCACAGCCATAAATCTAAACTGTGAACATGTGCTACACGTATACAGCTGCATTGTCAATACTTGCTATCACAAAGAGCTGTTGCTGTTTTGCTGCAAGGACTGGTACTTCACCACTAGGAATTCCCGAAGGTTGTGCAAACGCCTTACTTAAAGGCCAACTGCAACGAAATTCTGGACTGCATAAAAAGCCCGATTTTAGATAATTTAGACCTACAGTAGCCTCTGTGGGAAATGTGAAGCTTGAAACGAAAGTGGGCACTTCACAAAATGCTCGCAAAAATCTGTTTTTCATACTGAAACTGAAAAAAAATGCCGCCATCACCAGTCCCCAGAAATGATGCACTTTGAAGACTAGAAACCAGAGACCAGCTCGTCTGCTTCCGTATACCGTTCCTGTGTATCAGTGAATGGTATACGTAACTACAACTATACGGTATATAACTCTGCGTCTGCTTGCCACAGAGTTAGTATACTTTGCTAGCTGCTTCATGCGCTGTGCTGATTCTCATCCACATCCGCGATGTCCTCTTAATGCGAACTATTCTCCCAGTCAAGCCGGCTTTCGTCATCTGGTTGTCTACGTTCGACAAGCAGAGCCGTGATGCGTTCTTCATCCGCTCGAAGAAGAGCGCATGGGGGTGGCCATGCTAAAGGTGCGGATGTACAGTAAAACCTCGTTATAACGAAGTTGAAGGAAGGGCCGTAATTACTTGATAATCATTAGTTCGTTATAGCCACTATCTATTTCTATCCACAATTAGCAAGCAAGAGAGGATGTGCTCACCACCAAATGTCACAGCAGCCCGCCACGCGAAAAAGAAAACGGTCGTCGCATGGAAAAAAAAAAAAAAAGAGCACGGAATTGCTACTTTATTCACGCCAAATGGCTCATCACTGATCTATAAACAGCACACCAGCTGGCAGCTCAGTTCGCAGAAAAAAGTCCTTGATAGATTTTTGCTGCGTCTTCTTGAGGCAAATGATCGCTTTTTCAGCTGCAGGCGATATTTCGAGTCCGTCCTCGCTGTCATCGTGAGCACCAAAGAAGCGGCACAGCAGGCCTGCAGCATCCAGCGCTTGTGCGGGGGTCGGTACGTCGGGTTCGCCAATATTAGGCTCCGGGTTGTCGTCGACGCACTCGTCACTGTCGCCATAAGGCACTCCGTCACCGCACGAACAATTTTTGCCTCCGTTAGCTCTTCCGTCATCACTGCATCAGCATCGGCACTGACGTACGTGCAGAAGGTGTCACAGTCGGGCACAACACCGGCGTCAAGGAGAGCGTCCCACTACGCTAGGGCTTGGTCATCTGCGGCACCCTCATTGGCAGCAGCAACGAGATCTTTGCTGTAACAACCGCTGCTAAACGCCAAATGAGGCATGCCGGAAGCAACTGGCAATCGTGCTTGCCGGTACAGCCATCCAAGCAGCCTGTAGCATCTTGATCGCCATGTGCAAGGTATACTTTTTGACGCAAAATACATTTCTGGAAAAGGGACAGAAGAAAGAGAGACAGTGAAGCACCAAACTACCAACTGTTTAATGACAGCCTGAACAAATGTATAGAAGAAAATACAACTTCCGCTCATGCGCAGGGAGCCAAGGTGTGACAGAACAACGTAGTCATGATAACATGCTTTGGATGAAGCACATTTCTGCGGAATATAATACGATAGATGTATCGCTGACACAATCAGACCCTTTCTTTTTAATATAAAACGCTTCCAACAACTCCCTTGCAGTTTGGTCCCTACTCCTCACATTGAGCAGAATCCAGTCGACCACACGCTTGTGGTAGCCCAACTGCAGTGCAGTTTGGCAGCAAGAAGCATAGCTCGATGTTTTTGAGCATAGCGGCAGTGTAGTGGGCCGCGCAGTTGTCCAGTACGAGGCATATCTTCCGGTTCAGCTTGCCCAGCAGCTCGTCCCACTCCTGCAGCCATTATGTGACAATTTCTCTCGTCACCCAAGCCTTATGGTTGGACACATAGCTCACTTGGAGCTTTCGTTTGCCTGTGAAGCATCGTGGTGACACACTTTTGCCGACCACAAGGGCCGGAACCTTTGCCGACCCATCCATGTTGGCACAAAGCAAGATGGTTACGTGGACCTTGCTCTGCTATGCAGACTGCCCTGGCAGCGTTCACCTTTGAGGGCCAAGGTTTTTTGGGGCAGCATCTGGTAGAACAAGGCTGTTTCATCCACGCTGAACAAATGCTTGGCACTGTATTTTTCTAGCAGCCGTCCAACGTTTGTCTCCACCTGCACCTCTGCAGCTTCCCGGTCGACAGACTGTACTTCCCTGCTGACAGCCCTGCCGATGATGTCATGGCGATCCTTGAAACGCTGCAGTCAGCTGACGCTCGCCACAAGATTGTCGTGCCCCATGATGCACGCGAAGTCCCTCACTTTGCACTGCAACAGTGCCCCACTCACAGGAGTGCCGCTTGCTCTTGCGTCCAAAAACCACTTGAAGACCGCCTGCTCAACAGCTTCAAAAGTGGGGGCTAGCAGCTTTTTTCTGTCACCTTTTATGCCACGTGCGACAGCACTGGTGACAGCTTCTTGCTGCTCAAAATCGTCAACAGCGTGCTCAACGCTGTGCCGAAACCTTCTGCCACTTTTTTTTTTCTTCACGCCAGACTCAACTGCTTTCAGCAAAGCCAACTTCTGCTCAATTTATATTGTTTTGCACTTCTATTTGCCGTCGTCCATCTCCTTTCTGGCGGCGGGAACTCGCACGAACGAACCGATAGAAACACTGATATCGTTGACGCGCACGGAGGCAACGACAAGCAACAACAAAACCGCAGTCGGCGCCGCCCCACGCATGCAGCGGAACAGCGGGTGGGTCCACCAGTTACACAGGAAAGGAGAGACCATGAGACGCGCATGGGAAACGTAAACGTTGCGCGCTATAGGACAGTGACCTGACGGGTACCAAAATGGTCAGTAAGTGCTCGTTGTGGGAAAAAAAATTGCAGATGATTACATTACTTTCTAATGCGAAATTTGAGCACAGCTCTTCAGCTGTTTCTGCTTTTCTATATACTGAGGCAAATAATTCGAGCAAGACATGTATGTACTGTTACAACTTATTTTTCTTCACTTCTTCAAGAAACACTCCCCTCCCAGTCCTTGATTGTCATGAAGGTAGCTTTGTGGTCGGAGAAATCGATGGGTATATGCTAGACTTGCCGCACGAATGCCTGGTTCGGCATAGCGCATCTCTGGATTCTGGCAGCGACGGCGCTAGGCCTCTGCTCGGGCAGCTTCTTTAGCAGCAGTGGCAGACGGACCTCCACCGGTTGCCTCGCTCATGGCTCAGAAAGAACTGGCTGAGAATAAACTACTTATATAGGCAGCCAGATTATATCATAATATAAACCACCTGTGAGCCTCGGACAATCCGTCTCGTACGGAACATTTTGCACCAGTCGCCACCACCACCACCAGATCAGCCACCAGCGAGTCGGTGCTCTGATTGCCGCTGCACATGGGTGGCATTGGAGGAAGAGCAGAGAGAGCAAGGCTCGCGCTTTGCACGAGGGATGGCGCCAGGAGCGCGCGCAGTGGGAGCAGTGCACTGGCCCTGGCTACGGATCTGGTTATGGTGAGGCACGACGGCGCCATGAAACATGGGAACAGCCACCAAAGAGCTGCACTCTAAAAAAAGGTTCGTTATACCCACTGCGTGAAAATTTTAGTTTCATTAAAACGAGGTTTTTAATACATGGGCACCTATTGGAACGTCAAGGGGAATCACAATTGCTTCGTTATATCCTGTTTCGTTATAACAAGGTTTTACTGTAGTCCGACTATCCACGCGTGGTGCAGTTACGCTACGTCGGAGAAAAATGGACACTCTACAGCCTAGTGTGGCTGGCATGGGAATGGAATGTGTCCTTAGGCATGCCAGGGCCGCTAGAACAGGCTGCATCATGTGCTAGCTAGGCTGACTAGCAGTATACTGACCTGTACAGTTCGGGTTCACTGATGCGAGCATGTTGAGTTTGCACCTTCGACAAACAAGAAAGCGCTTGCCCGCTGTACACTTGTGCATTTGCGCTGCGACAGCAACCAATCCCTGTGCTGCTGTGGGTCACATTTAAAGCACAGGGTAAAATTAAAGCAATCTCAACGTCTCCGGCATGATGCATCCAACTTCACCGGCTGCAGCCTGGCATGCTGGAAACAACAGACTTGTCGACCGATCAGACAACTACCGCCATCTGTATTAAAGGATGATAAGTAGCTGAGGCTTGGCTTGGCCGGGGCTAGAGGGACCTACCCGGTCTACCCTCTACCCCGGCCGTAGGCTCGGTGCGCGTAAACTCAGCCAGACAAGCTCGACTCCGGCCGTGACAAAGTTTTGCTCATTTCGCCTTGTGGCACCAAATTCCTGCATGGCTTTTCCGGCGCGTCTACACCATGGCAGCCGTGTCGCCTCCTCCTTCGTGACAAATTCAGCACGCGCTTCCTATTGACAGCGTTTCTGGCGCTGTGTCAGACAGGCTTTCGTTCGTCAACTCTCATGTGTCCGACACGCAAAATGTCTTGAAGATGATTTACTACCTGAAATGATCGCTCAAGAATATTGCCCCTGAATACAACTTGCCCTTGGTTTTCATGATGATGAGCAAAACGAGAACAAGGTAAAAGCGGGAGCCAAGACAAGTGGACTTGTCTTTTTCAAGGCTTTGCCTTTCATGCATCATAGTGGCTTATGGTACTTCTAGTCATCCCGAGAAAGTGTTTGTCAAGCAGATCTTCCATAGGTACTTGACTGTGCTGTTGAAATGTAGCTTGTGCTGCTTCATCAAATGCAGTTTACATGCTTTCTGCGCATTAGGTGGCCCGTGTCGCAGTTGCGTGCTGTGTCATGGTGCATGCCTGCGCTCTAAAAGTTGGGACAGGAAAAATGTCCGAAAGATAATCCGACAAAAAACGTCCGTAATATCTGAAACGGCTCACTTTTGAAACTTTCGCCACGATGTCTAACAGCTTTACTGCAAAGAGTGAGTGACGAACGTCCAAGGTAAACAATAAATAAAAAAATTGCAGTTTCGCCCGAAAGGGTCTCCGCTAGGGGGCCGTGGAGTACTGACGTGCCTCACATGGGCTCCTGCGTCTTGCGCTCATTTCTACAGAAAGGCCACTCACCCCTTTCATTTTGCACCGACAGAATCGGCAAGCTGCAAGGAACCAGCGGATACCACCTACTTTAAAAGTGAGTGCGTTTTGGTCAAGATTTCGAGCTTTATCTTCACCGACCATCCCGTGCCTTGCTAAGCCTAACGCCGCGCGAGACCCCACCGGCCCGCCGGGGAGAACCGCCGTCGCACGTGCAACAGGCACACGGTGCGCGTGGAAGGAGTTCGACAGCGCTCGCTGCCGCACGTGCGTGGCACGTGCACTGTGAGCCGAAGAAGAGGCTCGGCGCTCGCAGGCGCTGCGGCTGACAAGCAGACTTTGAGATGAGCCAAGAAACACCCGCGACGGACGCGACGTCAAGCGAACGACGAGAAGAAACCAGCGCAATGCATACAGACTCAGCGGAAGAAGCCGACGTCGTGCAATCTTGGACCTACGATAAAAACAGCGGCAGAACCATAGACCTCAACGACCAATGGCTGACATGGGAAAGGAAAGGCAAGAAGGAAATCACGCGCATCAAAGCCCCCGCAGTGACCCAATCCACACAACAGCCAGCCATGCCGCCACCGCCGCGCAAATCCAGAATGCCACCGCTACCTTTGGACGACATCAAGATTGTCTACCGCCCACAAGCTGGCCTTGAACTCGCCAAATGGTCACTCGTCGCAGTCACTCACGCAATCGGAAGATCCAGCGGAATATTGCAAAAAGAATTCCATGACAACGTGCGAGTACAAATGCAAAAAGAAGAAAACCTCATCATTGCAAGTACAGCAAACAAGAACTACGCTCAAAACTTAGCCAAGGTCACTAACTTAGCCAAAACTTAGCCAAGGTCACTTCGGCTCACAGTGCACGTGCGTGGCACGTGCACTGTGAGCCGAAGAAGAGGCTCGGCGCTCGCAGGCGCTGCGGCTGACAAGCAGACTTTGAGATGAGCCAAGAAACACCCGCGACGGACGCGACGTCAAGCGAACGACGAGAAGAAACCAGCGCAATGCATACAGACTCAGCGGAAGAAGCCGACGTCGTGCAATCTTGGACCTACGATAAAAACAGCGGCAGAACCATAGACCTCAACGACCAATGGCTGACATGGGAAAGGAAAGGCAAGAAGGAAATCACGCGCATCAAAGCCCCCGCAGTGACCCAATCCACACAACAGCCAGCCATGCCGCCACCGCCGCGCAAATCCAGAATGCCACCGCTACCTTTGGACGACATCAAGATTGTCTACCGCCCACAAGCTGGCCTTGAACTCGCCAAATGGTCACTCGTCGCAGTCACTCACGCAATCGGAAGATCCAGCGGAATATTGCAAAAAGAATTCCATGACAACGTGCGAGTACAAATGCAAAAAGAAGAAAACCTCATCATTGCAAGTACAGCAAACAAGAACTACGCTCAAAACTTAGCCAAGGTCACTAACATACAGCTTGGAGGCAACATCTACAACGTAAAAGCCAACTCTCGTCTACCCGAAGATGTCAGCAAAGGTGTTATCTACGGTATCACGCCTGGGACTTGCAGTGCGGAACTAATGGACGGAATTCGAGTGCCAGCACGCTATACAGTCCTCAACGCCCGCATGCTCGGACAGTCCACGGCGGCGGTCATCTATTTTGAGGGCCCACACGTCCCCTACAACATCATTTATCAGAGCGGCGACTACCGATGCAAGCCCTACCGCAAATCAGTTCAGTATTGCCGAACCTGTGGCAACCTCGGACATCGTCAAGACGTTTGCCCAAAACCAACCCCAAATTTCTGCTACAAATGTGGCAAAACAAACCAACCCCCGAACCATGACTGCCATCCCACGTGCAAGATTTGCGGAGAGGGGCACGAAACCGCTGGGAAAGAATGCAAGAAAAAGCTCAAGCCCAACCCACCGCCTTACCAAGTAAGACAGCAATGGCAAAACAGGATCCAAGAGCGAGACAGTCGATGGAGCTCCAACCGCGATGAGTTCCGTGAACTAGGCGCTGCCAATGGATGCGCCGCCAACTCAAGTAATGCCTCCAGTAGCACCGCAACAACTAGCAGACCCACGTCAAGGTCACGATCAAGATCGTGGTCGCGTTCCCGAAAACGCGTGAATTACGCTGAAGTGGCCAGTGCACGCGCCGCCAACTCAAGTAACGCCTGCAGTAGCACCGCAAGAAATAACAGACCCACGTCAAGATCACGATCAAGATCGCGATCGCGTTCCCGAAAACGCCTGAATTACGCTGAAGTGGCCGGCAGCTCAGGCAGTGCCAGCGTCGCATCGGCAGAAGCGGTAGCCGTAAGAGCCCTCGAGAGCAAGCTACAAAATCAACAAAGCCTCATAGACAGACTATTCCAAAGATGCAAAGAATATGAACATGGAAGCAATCAATCATTTACAGCGCTAACCACGGATGCAGTTGATTCCGCTATCGAAGCTAGAGTTCAAAAGCACCTCCAGGCTTTCGAGGACGTCTTCACAAAGAACATCCTTGCCCTGATTGAAAACATCACCAAGCCTGTCGTCGAGAAGATTGCGACCCTTAACACCCAAGTGACCACCCTCGCGAATCAAGTCGCCACTCTCACAAGCCAGGTTACCGGCCTAACAGCCCAGGTCAACAATTTCATAGCACACGCAAAGAACAATTATGTCACCAAGTCCTACCTCGACAGCCTTCTCAACACGACCGAGCAGGGTAGAAAGAAGGCTCGCACGAACAGTCGCAATGCCTCCCGCTCGATCTCACCCAACCATGATGCTGCCTGTGAAGCCGAAGATCCTCATGATGGCAACACTTAAAACCACAACAAAGAGCCCGCAAAATACTCTGCGCATCTGGCAATGGAACTGTCGATCCTTCCGTCCCCGGTATGCAAACCTACAAGAACTTGTCAAACTGGACTACCCTGATGTAATTGCCCTACAGGAAACCAATACCCACAACGTCCGACTTCAAGGATACATCGCTCATGCACAAACTCAACGCACAGCCATCCTTACCAAGAAAGCTCTCACAACGCAGGAACACGAAATAGAAGACATCCCCATCGAACACACCCTAGTGGAGATCATACCAGACAGAAAAACGCAGCAAAGTCTCTTTATCGCCAGCATATACAGCCCTCCTCGTGATCAACTTCCGGGATTCGACCACTTTGTCCGTGAACTTAGGAAACGCACGAAAGGCCATCAAGTTGTTATAATGGGAGATTTCAACGCCCCACATACAGCATGGGCTTATCCAAGCACCACGAAGAAGGGGGCGCGAGTGCACGACACTGCTCAACACCACAGGCTAACCCTCTGGAACGACCCATTGCAGGCCACGAGAGTCGGGAACAGTGTCTCCAGGGACACTAGCCCGGACCTTACGTTCACAGCGAACGTCCACTGGGCCGAGTGGAGTCGACTCTCGGAGACGCTCGGAAGCGACCACCACATTATCCAACTTGACATCGCGCACAACCGGAAACCAAACAAGACTGGAGTTGCTCGACTAACAGACTGGAAGTCCTTCAGAGACAACCTCAGCGGCAACACAACAATTGACGACATCGACCATTGGCTCAAGGGCCTTCTCATCACCGCAGAAAACCACACCAAGACCATCCAGCTAAGCACCAACACCCCCGCAGTCGACCCGCATCTCCTTCATCTCTGGGAGGCCAAAAGAAGCCTCCTGAAGAGGTGGAAGAGACAAAAGCTCAATAGAAAACTTAAGCAACGAATCGCCCTTCTCACCATACAGGCCCAAGATTACGCGGAGCAACTTAGCAGGCAAAATTGGCACGCCTTTTGTGACAGCATACAAGGGACACTCAGCACCAAGAAAACCTGGCATCTCCTACGCGCTCTCTTAGCTACCGATCGCACCAAAACGCAACAGAGGCAAGATCTACACAGACTGATCCACAATCATGCTGGATCGGAGGATGATCTCCTTCGTGAGCTTCAGCAAAAACTTAGCACCGACAAGCCCACTTCATCAGCCACCCGAAAGGCGTACGGCGGTACACCAAACCCAGATCTCGATCGACCATTCACCCAGGCAGAGCTCCACGCAGCATTAGCCAAACTCCCTAGAAACACCAGTGCCGGCAAGGACAGAATAACTAATAAGCTCTTACGCAACCTCCCGCAATCTGCCACTACAGCACTGCTACAGTACTACAACGACTGCTGGGAAAAGGGGGACCTACCAGCAGCCTGGAAGCATTCGGAGGTCACCATGATCCCCAAACCCAACAAACCTCTTCGCATCGAAAACCTACGTCCCATTTCCCTCACATCTTGCGTGGGCAAACTCCTCGAGCACATGGTGCACGACCGGTTAACAACATACCTCGAGGACAACGGACACTTGCCGCACACCATGTTCGGATTCCGGCAGCATCTGTCCACGCAGGACGTACTCCTGCTCCTCAAAGAAGACTTGCTCGATTACCTCGATCACAGACGCAAATCATCAATCCTGGCAATCGACGTAAAGGGCGCATTCGACAACGTGAGCCACGAAGCCATTCTCCGCAACCTCGAAGATACAGGCTGTGGAGCCCGGATCTATAACTATATCAGCAGCTTTTTGACGCACCGAACAGCAACAGTAGGCGTCTGCAACCTCCGCAGCGATAAATTTCGGCTACCCAACAAAGGAACCCCACAAGGATCAGTTATTTCACCCCTCCTTTTCAATATCGCAATGATCAAGCTACCGAAACAACTGAACGCCATCCCAAACCTATGCCATGCCCTTTACGCCGACGACGTCACACTCTGGACCAAAGCACCTACTACTGGACAACAAGAACGCAATCTACAAGAAGCCGTAGATATTATCGAAAAATACCTCGGAGACTGCGGTCTCCAATGCGCACCTGAAAAGTCGGAGCTTCTTGTCCTGAGAGCACGGACACGAGGAAGACCACCTAACTATATCGAAGCCGATCCTAGCGTCTCGCTCAACGGAACCAAGATCCCTACAGTCGACTCTCTTCGCGTACTCGGACTTCACATCCACAAGGACGGATCAGGGGCGGCCACTGTCCCGCGTCTCCAACGCACACTGTCACAAGTTACGCACCTCGTCAAGAGGATCACAAACCAAAGAAGCGGACTCAAGGAGCACGACACGCTTAGCATAATTCAAGCTCTCCTAACTAGCCGTATCACCTACGGAACTCCCTACTTGAAGCTCAAGCCGGCAGAAATAAAAAAACTCAATGTCGTCATTCGAAAGGCAATCAAAGTAGCCTTGACGCTGCCACCCATGGCATCAACGGAGAAACTCCTCCGGCTCGGCGTCCACAATACATGGGAAGAGCTTGTCGAGGCTCATAAGATCAGCCAACTAGAGCGGCTCAAGCTCACACCTACCGGACGTGCAGTTTTGCGCTACCTCAACTACAGTGAAAGCTACATTGCAGACACAGACCAGAAAGCAAGAATCCCACCTGCAGTCCGGGACTGCATCAGCGTTGCAAGTATACCGCGCAATATGCATCCAAATTATCATAAGGAGCGTCGCCAAAGCAGAATCCGCGCACTCAGCAAGAAATACGGAAGAGACCCTCATACGAGGTACACCGATGCTGCCCGGTATATTAAACGAAACGCCTTTGCCCTAAGCGTCACGGATCACCAAGGCAAAGAACTTGCAGCTGTCACCATCCGAGCAAGAGCCCCTGAGACTGCAGAGGAAACGGCAATTGCTCTAGCAATAACAACTTGCCCTGAAGTAGCAATAATACTAACAGACTCCCAAGCAGCAGCTCGCAACTATCAAAAAGGCCGCGTATCAGAAACAGCTCTCAAGATACTAAAAAATCACATCGCACGCGCCCCGCTCCCCGACACCTACATCGACTGGGTTCCAGGCCATCAGGGCATGACAGGAAATGAGGCGGCACACGCCGCTGCCCGCGAGCATACCAGCCGGGCTTTCCTGCAATCCCACACTAGGCCGGCCACCAACGTTGATGACATCGCCCTAAAGTACTCGGAGCTTCTGCAACACCACCGACTCAGCAGAAGAACGTACGCTTTGCCACACAAGAATCTAAGCAAGGAGGAAGAAGTCATCCTGCGCCGCCTACAGACCAACACCTTCGTGCACGGAATAATCATGCACAGACTGTATCCTACGCAGTACTCGTACATATGCCCCCATTGCGACGTTCCAGACACCCTGCAACACATGGTCCAGGATTGCCCACTGCGTGGCACACCCACAGACCCTACCTCACAAGCTCCACAAGACGACTCCAAAGAAAGCCGCCCCATAGAAGCACAAGAAGAGCGCCCCAAATCACCGCAGTTCCATACCATAACCGAAACGTGGGAGGCCAAGCTTTCCTCCGATGACCTGGACGACCAACGCAGTCTCGTCGCCCGGGCCAAAGAGGCAGCCCAAGCCAGAGGGTTCTTGGAATAAGGAATCCTCCCACCTAGGGTGAACCGGGTTCTGACTCGGTTTACCGTTTCGGAAAATAAAAGTTTAGTTCTCTCTCTCTCGCCCGAAATGCGAAGCAGCGATTGCGATAGCAAATTAAGCAAGATAAGTGCAGCACCAGCAGACAGCGAATTGACCTTCATGTTGTCTCTTGCTTCAGAACGAACTAAATGTCGAAAGCACAGTGCATACGAAGCTACCGGCACTGGGCGCATTTTGTCCACATCGCAGATCACTTTCAAGGTATGGCGGCCACGCTGTAAGCAGCCACTGCTGGAGTCGAACGCCCTTTTTCTCTTGCCTCCCCCAGTGCCTTGAGTGCGCGAAAGAAGATGGCGCGTTTCTGCCCCCACCTTCCTCCCTCACGTTAGCGATATTGAGCCACGATTGTCAACTGACCCTTGCAAGTCAGTTGTCAGACCGTGTTTACACAGCAAAAGTATGTTTTACACACCTGATTAAAAAAAAATTGCCGCCAACTTTGTCAGCTATAGCTGATAGCCTGTTGCAGCGCAGTCCGTTAAAAACAAACTTCGTTGCATTAATAAAATAGGTAGAACAAATTGAGGCTGAAATATGGTCCGCTATATTCGGAAGCCCGTTGTACACAGGTTCCTTGTAACGAGCGTAGAATGTATACGCTAAGCATTTATAGGCAATTGAGCCCAAGTGAAATTTCATTGCAGTTGGCCTTTAATGACAAGCAATTAACTACATCATTTTCGTTACTCAGGGCTCGCTAACTTAAGTCGTATGTGCCCTCTTGCATTCTGTTTTTGGAATGCGAATTGTGCAGCTGGGAATCATACCCATGAGCTTTTTGCTCGCGAGGAAACATGGCTGCTAGCATTTTATAGAGGAAAATTACATTTATGATTTATGTATGGTGTTTTCATCCACAGATGTACAAGCATAATGTTCAAAGAGATACTAGGGCCATACTGGGAGTGATGAGAGACGTAGCAGCATGAAAAGGACAGTTGTCATCCACCCAACTGTAGCACAAAACTACAAAAGTAAAATATACGAGTTTTCTAGAAATAAAGCTTCACAGTTGAAGAAAAATCATCCCAGTTTGAGGAATGAACCCGGGACGAGCATATTTCTGGGGTAGTCACTCTACCATACCAGGATGAATTTTTCAACTCTGAAGGCTTGTTTCTGAGAAACCCTTACGAGTTCCTCTGCAGTTCATGCTACAGTCAGGTGGATGACAGTTTTTCTTTTTGAGGACCTTCCTGCCCCTTGCAGGCTTCCACAGAACTGATGTGCCATTAGATACAGCAGCATTTCAAAATTTTCAGATTCCACAAACACGTGGGCCTTGAGCATCCCTTAGGCAGCTGATAAATAAAGAGCAATTTAACCCTTTCAGGTGCTGTGTACACACCTGTGTACACCAAGATAGTGCCTTAACAGCAAAAGCACTGCTGAAAGTATATTGATTCCTCTCCTTAAATACATTTAATAAAAAAAAAGTACAATGATACTTAAAATGTGTCGCATACATCTTGAAGCACTTATGATCAGAATTGTGCTGCAATTTTGGATAACATGTACAATATGTTCTAGAAAAATAAGTGCGAAAGTAGAAGGTTGGGTGTTTTTACTGTGTATTAGTATGTTGTATGTAGCAGGTTCCCTTCAGGCATGTCAAACACCCGGCATAATTTTCAAGTGGCTGGATAAGTGCTTTTCAAGCTTTTCAAAACACGATATAGTTATGTCCTCATATTTGATGTTCCCGCAGCGAGTTCTCACACGGAGTCCTGTAAACTTGACAAAACTCACTAAACAACTGAAAGTTCTTAACCTTTTCTGCAGTTGTACACTTTTTATGATTCTGAAGATGTAAAAAATGTGGTGAAAGTAGGTTTTCAATCCACAGGATAAAGTGGCGTCTGAAACGGCTAAGTTTCTCATTATTATTATTATTATTTTAGCTACAAAACTAAATGAAAAGAGCTTGCAACGGTGGTGGGAAGAGCTCTACCGTGAAACTCTCTTTCTTCCATGACACTTGATAGCCGACCCTGCTCTTCAAACACCTCCGGACTTTCCACAGCTTTGCTAGCTGGCAAAGCTTTAAAAACGGGCAGAGGGAGCTGCGGGGCTCCAGGTGGGCTATCTATCGTCCTTGGAGCAGCCCATGTCTCCCGACGCTGCCTCGCGCGCTGAAAGAAGCAAACGGCACCATACATTTAGCACACGCAAAACATCAAAAAGGAATGGTCTAAAAAATAAGACGATATGGAGATACAACACAGAAGGAAAGAGCACTTCTTTTCTTCTCGCTAGCCACATTCTGTTGCGCCTTTTCTTTATATGTATAGTTTCACATCTTTTGTATTATAATAAGTATGAACCAACTAGTCCAGCAGCAAGTAGTAAGAAAGGAAAATGCATATGAAATCTATACATGCAGAGCGAAATAGGAAAGGCAATGAGAAAGAAAAAATAAAAATAAAAATAAGAGCAAGTGTGCTACCACTGGAAAGTTTTGCGCTGCTCTGCCCAGATGTCTAACATCACTGACGGCCCATGAATTTGCAATGATACTAAACATGCAACATGCACCGTTGTGATGCCGTCGCAGTTGCCCTATCATCGCCATTCTAACTTTGTTACCTGACTGTCATCATGTCGTACCCGTCATGCCATCGTCACACAGTCGTCATCGTACCGTTGTTACCATGCCATCGTCGTCATGTAGTTTTACCATCATCATCGCTTCAGTAACGTCATCCCATTGTCATCATGCTGTCATTGTGACACCGCCTTTCTTGTTCCATTGATGTCACTCTTTCATCATTCTGTCATTATAGGCTATGGTCATTCAATCGTGATTAGGCCGCTATGGTCATGCCACCGTCATTGCGTCGTCAGCAGACAGTGGCTATCATGCATCGTCGTAGTCATGGTCGTGCAGCTGTCATAGCCCAACCTCTGTTACCTGCCTCTCGTCATGCAATCGTCGTCATCACACTGTCCTCATACCATTGTCACACCGTCATCGTCATACAGTCGTCGCCATGCACTCATCATACCGTTGACGTGATGTCGTCACAGTCGTTACACTGTTATCATACCAGCTTTGTCATCCATTTGTCGTCATACAATTGTCATCGTCACACTGTCATCATAACATCGTTATCGTTAAGAATCATCTCATTTTCGCCATGCCATCATAATTGTGCTGCCTGTCATTTGTAGGGGTCTGATTCGTGCTCTTGCGACAAAGGAACGACATCAGAGTCGTGCAAACAATCACAAGGGCATTTATTAAACCTTTCGTACACCAATGCCGCACCTGATGCCAAGTTGCTATCCACAAAACATGCCAATGGGCATGCAACAAACCGAGGAAGTCTGACTAACCACGACCGAATAGCAAGCGAATATCTTTGCCCCATGCTACCATGCTACATACAACGCCTGATTGTTTGCGTGTACGGTCATGTGAACGGTGCCGCTTTCGAACGAGGCCTTGTGAGACAGTCTCAAGGAAGCATGGATCGGCGCACAGGCAGAACGTCCACACCGCTTACGGACCCCCGAGCCAAAGAGGGATAGCCACCCTTTTGCGCCCAAGTAACCTCATTGTTAGGTGGCGGTAGCTGCACAACAATCGCGCCATCTCTCGTACAGTCGAATCTCGATACAGTCAAACCCGGCTATATCGAACTCACAAAAAAACGCCTGTCAGCTCGATATAGAGCATAATTCGATATAAGCCTGCTAAATAATTGAATGTCATAAAAGCACATACCATTTATAAAATCACTTTATTGGTGAAACTAGCTTGGTTTCGCACGAAGTAGTCCTGCATTTTCTTCTGCTTTGGCAATTTCGCTGACTGCAACGCACGCACTTTATCACATCGTCTAAAGTGTCGGAGCAGCTGAAGCCGCAACCTTCCACATTTCGCGCAGAAGCACTGACTAGTGCGAGCGCACCAATCACTTCGAAGGATGTGGGCCAAGGACCGTCGTTGCTTTCCTCATTGTGCCCACTTCCACTTGTGCTTGGTACAATGTCAGCAATGTAGTCTTCATTTTCGGGCTCTCCTGTGGTCGCGACACCACCATTTGCGCTCACAAACTCGTCCGCCGTTGATTTCTCAACAGCTTCTGGAAATTCTGACAGCTCGCTCTGAACTTCGGCAACATAGGCAACGGCTTCGTCGCATTCATCAGAATTTAGTCATCACCGAGCATGCGAAAGTCGGCACGGCTGAAGCAATTTCGGATGAACCACTCGTACACGGCCGTGCGTACGCGTCGGGCACCACGGGCACTGGGTCGCGAGTTTGGCCGCTTTAGCCATAATCTCACAAAGAGCGGCGGGCGGCGAGGGCCAAGGCGCTCATCAATCTCCATGCCAAAGACAGGGGTGCCGTGTTTGTGGACGCGGCAGAGTATCCACATGACAGAAAGGCATTCGCCGCTGCAGTCGTCGAGGCATCGACCGGTGCAACGAGAACAGCGGCGAGTGTGCGGACTCGAGGGGCGCATCAAGCCGAGGAGGTGGCCATTGCCCTGGCCATCGCCGACCCCGAGTGCATGACTGTGCTCTGTGATTCTAGGACGGCAGTGAAAAATTACGCCAGAGCAAGGGTGTGTGGTGAAGCCGCGCGTGTGTTGCGTGTAGTCGATCTTGCGAGTGAAAGTCGGTGTGTGGTGATAAAGTGGTTTCCAGCCCGCATGGGCAGTGATGTGTCGGATCGCGGCAACGCTAACCACAACGAGACGGCGAACGCGGCGGCGCAAGGGCTAACCAACCGTGCTGCTGCTACTACAGCCGACCCGTCGTGGTGGTGGGAAACCAAGGACAAAATGACTTCCTACAATGAAATTGTGAAATGGTACTGACTAGAGCGAAGGACTATGCCGCCACCTCATCCGGGCTTGACCCGTAAGGAGCCGGTTTTATACCGACAACTTCAAACGGGGTCGTTATTCACCCCGGTGCTGATGAGGCACGTGTGTCCAAGTGTTTATGAAAGTGATCTGTGTTGTGCGTGCCGAAAGGAAAGAGCCACTGCAGCTCACATCCTTTGGGACTGTGCTAAGAATCCGCATGAAGCTGCAACAGTAACAACGATCCCGCCGCGGCTCGAGGCTGCAACGAGATGCTATGACCAAGATGTCCAAACCCAGGCTGTCTAGCAGATCTCGGCGGCCCTCGAAAGGCAACGACCGAGCGAAACCAGAGGGAGGCTGCCACCCCAAAAGAGGGGCAGGTGCGGTCGACCAAAGGGAATAGTGCGGCCGCGGCCAAAGTAGAGGCGCCACATACCGCGAAGACGTCATGGCCGCGTCACGGTGACGTCTCCCTAACAGGGGAAGGCTAACCGTTCTGCAGGCGTTCACAACAAAGTTTCGTCACTCACTCACTCACCCTTCAAGATCGTGCTGACAGTGCTACTCGGAATCTTGTACGCTGCGGGGACATCCTACTTCTCACCGCGTTCGATCCTATTTACGATTTCGAGCTTCACGACGAAAGGCGAATTTAGCCGCTTCACCACAGCAACACTGCGGGAGAAGGCCTACAAGGCGCACACACAATGAACCAGAAAAGCAGCAGCGAGACAACTCGCACTTCTGCCATTTTGCACGACGAGGGCATAAAAGCCTCTGATTGGCTGTCTAAGCAAGCGTTGCAGGCGGGCCAGGATCATTTTTTGCAGGGGGGTGTCGACGGCTCGTCCGAGGCAGGGCGGTCACGGTAGGGAGACCGGTTGGATGGAGCCGCGCAGCCGGGTTTTCCCGCCACCGCGGGGGAAAGCCAACTTCCGGGGGCACTTCCTGCCGCTTGACGTTTGATATATCGGAAGTCGCTGCATTTTTTGTTTGATGTAAGTGTAATTTTTGATATATATACTCCTTGTAACTATACCGTGTCCAGAAATTGTTCGATATATAGAATAATTCGATGTTAACGGGTTCGATATAGTCGGGTTCGACTGTATAACGAATCACACAGGACCACCGAAAATCGTTCGTCATTTTGAAATATTGTTGTAATGAAAAACTTGCAGTTATAAGCCAGTGCACAAACGTAGGAATGAAAATGATGTACCTTGGCAGTAGACGCGTCTGCAGACAAGCATGCTCTCAAATAAAAATGTTTCACTCGCTTCAAAGCTGCTTTATTTGAAGAAATCAGCTATTTTCTTCTGACGCAGGCAGCATGCATGACTAATTAGGAATGCGTCTACATCTTCCACTTTGCGCAATACCTCATCGGGTGCGTCATTGCACCGAGCAATGAAAGTGCGGACTTTGTTCATGTGCACGAAAACATCGATGTTTGACACAATCTGATCTTCTGAGTTCAGTGACCCACAGTAGTCTTCCTTCGGGTCGTCATCGTCACTGGAGACGTTGCAAATGCAGTTAATCTTTTCTGTTGTCAGGTCTGCTGCGTTATTACTGCGCTGTCACTCTCCATGTAGTCATCGAAAGAAGAGACGGCAGGCAGCAGTCCCGTAACCTTGGTCCACAGCTTTCCTGGATTGTTGTCGGTGACCTCCAGGTTATCTTCAAGCTGCACAGGCGTCTTGACAAGCCTTGCTTTTCGCCAGCAGTTGCTAATGGTGGATGCCTTCAAGTTCCACCAAGCTCCTTGAGCATTTTCGCTCCCTGATGCATATTAATTTCAGTCGGCTGCTTTAAGGAGAGGTTGATAATCAACCGCTGCACAAGGCTTTTCTGCTTTCACACTCTTTATAATGCCCTGGTATAGGGGTTACAGCAAGGACATGTTTGGTGGCAGAAACTCCAAGCGAACATGCGTCTAAGCGAACATTCACAATGAGAGCAGAGCAGTTGTCGGTAACCAGTAGAATTCTTTGGTCATCCCTCCTCATTTGGTCATCGAGTTTCATGAGCCACTTGGAAAAGAGTTCTCTGGTCATCCAGGCTCGTTTGTTGGTGCAGTAGCCGTACGGTAACGACATGATGTTTTTCATGCAGGGAGGCTTTGCACACTTGCTGATGACGAGCGATTTAATTTTCTTCGTGCCTCTTGCATTGCAACAGAGCAGGACTGTCATGCGAAGATGCGACTTCTTCCCCCCTCTGCACTGCTGCCCTTTGAAGTTCATCGTCCAGTCTGGCAGGAGCTGAAAAAAACTTGTGGCCTTATCTGCATTGCATATATCGTCTTCAGAGTACGATTCAGCCACCTCTAGAAAACTATCATTGTGCTAGGAATCTGCACCTTCTCTGTCAGCAGCCCCTTTCTCATCCGAGACTACCTGCCAAGTTATTTCATGTTTTTTTTTGTGGAAACGAAAAAGCCAACCCGCACTGGCGTCGAACTCGGTTATTTCAAGTGCATCGGCAAATTTGCGGGGTTTTCCTTGGAGCACTGGGCCAGACACGAGAACGTTTTACAATCCGGCATCTTTGAACCACATGAGAACAGCTTGGTCCACATTTTGAAAGTTTCCCAGTCGCAGCCGTTTCCTCATAGCGGAAAATGAACTACCTGCATTGTTCTGAATTATGCATTGTATTGAAATTCATAGTTCTGAAATATTTTTACATTGAAGATATAGGCAATCTGGCGGGGATTTTTAAAATATTCGTACATTTGAGAAATTTGTTAATGTGGGGTTCGTAGTAACGAAATTTGACTGTAGAGCTTGATATCAGTTGCTCCTACTTTGTGATATAATAATAAAAAAAAAATTATGCAGATCCAATGCAGCTACAGAATTGGAATCTATGCGAAGCGAAGCTTTCGTGAAGCAATTGATGAAATGCTATAAATTTTCCCTTTCATTCCTGTGTCTTTGGCGAAAAGGAAAATGACGTGGGCATGTACTCTCATGCATCCGTGCTACACAATGTGACAAGTCTCACATAGGCTTATATTTCTCCATTTCTCCTTATTTTATATATACCACTTGCTCCTTGGCCAACGATGCCTGTTGCGGGTATGTGCCATTGTGCAGATTACATCGACATCGACATCATCATCATCATAATGAACATGTGGACATGATTTTCGGACGATCCCCTGTTGTAGGTATGTGCCATAGTATGGACATCATAGTTAGTTAATTCGAGTTTAATGGTGCAAAAGCAACTAAGGCCATGCTGCGCCAGCCACAAGATATTACGAATTCAAATGTTAAAGCAGTGGAAGCTGCGGTATTTTAGAGTCTGTGTAAAAAACCAGTTTCTTCTAGAAAGATGAAAAAGTCAGCGAAAGGCACTAGCGGTTCATCTCCGAGTATTGAGGCGGGGTGTAAAGGTATGTGTGAGTTATAGACATTCTGTAAAAGCTTTTGTCTCTGTGTTTCAATATTTGGGCATGTCATAATAATGTGCATTACGGTGAGTGGTTCATGGCACTTCTCGCAAGTTGGCGGGTTTTTGTTTTGAAGTAGAAAATTGTGTGTCAGGTGTGTATGCCCGATTCGGAGTCTACATAGGATCACCTCATAGAAGCGTTGCTGGTGACAGCACGACTTCCATTCGCTCAGCGGGGGTTTTATTGTGTGTAACTTGTTATTTGTGCAAGAGTCCCATTCTAGTTGCCACTTTGATGTCAGGGCCTTATGAATCGCTCGGATACTGTCTTTGTATGGAAGTTGTCTTTGTATGGAAGTGTTGTTTGCGTTATACCTTTGTGTGCTGCCATGAACACACATCTATCTGCTGCTTCATTCCCTGGTATACCGACATGGCTTGGAACCCAGCAGAATCGTAAGGTTCTTCCGTATTCATTATAGGCCAACGTGTTTAGGATATCACCAATTAGGGGTTCAGACGCGGAGTTAAGGTTTAGAGATCCGAGTGCGCTTAACGAATCAGTATATATGATAGCATTCATCTGCTTGTCGCTGGTGATTTTTTTTACTGCCGTCCATATTGCAAAAACTTCGGCGGTAAACACTGAAGAAAATTATTTATCCAAATGCTATTTTGCCAATTTTTTGTTACGATCCCGACACCTACGTATTCTTGTGTTTTAGAGCCGTCAGTGTATAACTCCGTGTAATTTATATATTTTTCTTTAATGGCTCCGAATTCTTGTATTATGTGTTCTTGTGGGATGTCTTTTTTCTTTAGATGTGTTAGTGTCCAGTCACATAGCTGTGAAAAGTTGTACCATGGTGGCAACCTTGGTGGCCTTTCAGCAACCTGCAGGGCATCATGAGGAACATCATAATTCTGACAGTATTCTTGGTGTTGTAAGATTAGTGGCCGAATCATGTTTGGTTTGTTTGTGTAGTGTATCCGTATGGACATCATAATCATGGACACATGGCGATCATCTCAAATAGCTAGTTGTCATTGGCATGATATGTACCACCCACTTCTTCGCCAATCCCATGTTGTATGTATGTGCCATATTATGGAAATCATGATCATGGTCTGCATGTGGCGACCATCTGAGAGAGCTAGTTGATGTTGGCATGAGAGAAGTAAGTGTTTGTGGCCTAATATAGATAATAATAATATTTGGGGTTTTACGTGCCAAAACCACTTTCTGATTATGAGGCACGCCGTAGTGGAGGACTCCGGAAATTTTGACCACCTGTGGTTCTTTAACGTGCACCTAAATCTAAGCACACGGGTGTTTTCGCATTTCGCCCCCATCGAAATGCGGCCGCCGTGGCCGGGATTCGATCCCGCGACCTCGTGCTCAGCAGCCCAACACCATAGCCACTGAGCAACCACGGCGGGTGGCCTAATATAGAGCTTATTAGGTTATTATTATTATTATTATTATGGAGCTTATTAGCTTAAAGTATATGAAGAAGCTTACCAGATTGAATACCTACTCACCACACTCTACCAAGGGTTGCACCACAGCTTAGTGGCTATGGTGTTTGGCTGCTAAGCACGAGGTCGCGGGATCCAGTCCCGGTCATGGCGGCCGCATTTCGATGGGGGCGAAATGCGAGAACACCCGTGTACTTAGATTTAGGTGCACATTAAAGAACCCCAGATGGCCTAGATTTTCGGAGTCGCCCACTACGACGTGCCTCGAAATCAGACAGTGGTTTTGGCACGTAAAACCCCCTAATTTAATTTTAATTGAAGGGCACACAGCACTTATCCCCAAAAGCAGTGACGCAATTAAATTGCATAAAGTCAAGAGATATTCCCCAGATCACTTTGCAACATGGATTGCAATATATTTGCAAAGATATTAGCCAGCTGCCTTCAACATGTGACATTAGAGGAAGATCAATCGAGACAAATATCCACGTTGCACGGTCTTTGCTAGAGTGTGTAGCAGAAAGTGCAGGTCAGGTCGCAATAGTTCAGGTTGATTTGGCAAAAGCATTTGATAAAGTTAATCACTACTTTTTGTTCGGTGTGTTAGAGCACATAAACATTGGGTCTCTTCTTTTTAAAGGCATCACTATCCGTTATGCTAATGGCGCAACAAGGCTAATAGTTAATGGTTGTCTATCCGAATCTATTTACCTGAGGGCATCGGCAAGGCAAGGTTGTCCCTCGTCCCCTCCATTATTCGCTTTGTACTTAGAACCGCATTGTGCACGAATTCTGAAGGGTCATGCTTTTCACAGGTACAAATTGTTATCCAATGAGATCCGCGTACTTGCCTATGCAGATGACATAGCCTTCTTTCGTGCTGACAAGAAAAGTGTAGAGAATGCCCTTGCCATAAAGAAACAGTTTTGCTCAGCTTCTGGTGCAGCAGTAAACTTTAAGAGTTCATGGTTTTGGTTCGGTCTATGACATACGATGCTAACCTACTTCGCCAGTACTCAGTGGAGGCAAGAATAAGTACATAGGTGTACGTCTCTCTCAAGATCACAATAGTATTCCACACTGGTCAGCGGAAGTTGCGCAAGTACAATGTAAGGTTTACAACTGGCAGGGATGGCAGCTATCCATCTTTAGCCGAACTAAAGCTTGCAATGTTTTCCTAGTAGCTCGACTTATGTATGTCTTGTAGGTACAGTCGAACCCACATATAACAATATTCAAGTGCCACAAAAATTCCATTGTTATAACCGATAATTGTTATAACCAGGTTTCATGAAAAAATCAAACAGAGGATGGCAGAGCTGATGTGAGAAAACTATAACGGCAGGGAGGCCAGTGCCCCTTCCTACCACTTTCCTCTATCCGGCTGCTGATTGTGTCCACTCGTTTAACTGCTTTCTGGGCGCTCCGATTGCATGTAACAAGCCGCGGCTATCGGCGATAAAGAATCGCACTGCTATGACAACTGCAAAGAGGGGTCACGGGTGGCAAGCAATATGCAAGCACCGCTGAGGCATCGCTTTGGTGGCCCCAAAAGGGGCCTTTAAAAAATGTGAGAAGGTTGCCGCAGCAGCTTGTCAGCTTGAGAAATTCAGAAGAAACGCTGAGGCGAGATCGCCGCAAGCACCTCGTCACATACTTCTCACCGACTTGCACGAGAAAACCCTATGTCCACCAGCCTTGCATGCCTTACACAAAGCTTGCCGACATCCCTCTCCAAGGCATCCAGGTGCACCACATAGTGCAACGGAAGATTCCTTGCGAAAACAAAGACAAAGAGCGACTGAATCATCTGTCGGGCCTCCTGCGAGGACAACATTGAGGCAGCCTGCGCTACCGCACCATCGCTGCCGTCGTCGCTGTCCGATGCAAGCATACTCGCGACGATCACCTCATTGGTTAGAAGCACTTAATTTCTAAATCTATAGCCGTGTGCTTTCTTTTAGATGTCGCACCGTACACAATTCATTTCGTACCTTTTAAAGATCCCTGTGACCCACCATATGATATGTTTATGGTACTTGGCCTACATAGCCTTTAGCGCAGTAGAATGTGTGACAGGCACACTGAACCACTGTGAAGCACTCGGTCATTCTTTCAGGAATCCGTTGCCTACATTCGTAGTGTGTACGCTGCACAAGAAACAGCGCCAGACTAGATGCCTTCATTGGAAGCTTGTACGTGCTTGCCTGTCTTTCTAATGTGTCTTCAGTCACCTTAAATTTCTGTAGTGCTTTGTGTTTTTTTTAAATTTTGCTTAAGATTCTGCTCTAATGTAATAATAATAAAAAAAGTGATTGTGGCCTAATGATCAGGGCACCGGGTTGCTGTGCTGGGGGACCGAGGTTTGAATCTCACCAGCGGATACACTTTTCTTTCTTTAAGAGCAAGGTGGAATCTACTCATCATGAACTCGACCAGCGACTAGCTGATTGACCGATGTTTGACCGACCAACCAACCTAGGTGAAACCATGGATGGTAGGGAAAGAAAGCTTCACATTAAAAAAATAAAAAGAAACATACAATATACTTTCACAATGTCCTTGCACAATGGTAACAGAACAAGGCAAAACAAGAAACGGCAAAATGTGAAGGAGCTTGCCTGTGGGAGGGTGGAGACAAGCAGCTTCTTCTCCAACGACCGAACCTGGTTCTTGAGCTCGTCAATCTGGCTGTTTTTCTCCTGCAGAGTCTTAGTCAGCGTACTTCCTTCCAAGTCCTGCATGCATTTTTAAGTAAAGCAGTGTTTTCCATATACAAGGAATAAATTTTGCAGAGAACAGCCTGGAGTATTCAGGCACTGCTCTGGCATCACTTGAATCTGTCGTACAAGAGCAAAGGGCAACCACAAAAGTCACTAGAGAAAATGTCTGCCCAGCATGACGAAGCTTAAAATAATAAATTCTGGGGTTTTACTTCCAAAAACACCCCCCACAATGAGGCATGCCGTAGTAGGGGACTCCAGATTAATTTGGCCATCTGGGGTTCTTTAACGTGCACCCAAATTAACGGCACTTAGGATTTGCAAAAAAGCTGAATTTCCTAAAAGCGTGGGCACAGGCTCAAATGAGATGGTTTGACTCGAAGTAGGTTCTGTAAACTACACAGTGATCTCCCTTTAATTATAAGTGCCATGCCAGAGCAGAAATTAGTTTGTCATGGAGCCTTTGTCCGGTAAACTTTTGCAGTAAACCGTACTGGCCAATTTGCACTTGAGTAGGGCCCAGGCCCAGCCCAAGCCCTGCCAACCAATTGAGCCAGCAGACAATACTGCTAGCTCAGCGTGGGGCTAGGCTCACACTGCACACACTGAAGAGGTACACAATGGTGTTATACAGTAGAACCTCGCTCATGTTTCGTAAGAACTCCAGAGAAAACTTACAGACTGGGAAAACGTACAAACCAAAGTGATTAAAAAATGTGACAGACTCAACTGTAGTTTACACCTCGGTGATGTGAACTGTTGCATGAATCAAAGCACGAGTTGCAGATGTGTGCCGAGTTGGTGGGGCCTGAGCAGCTAAAGACATGCTTTGTCGTTTTTGTGGCTTTGGCGAGCTTTACGTTTGCAATGCTCGATCTTGGCCTTGGTCAGTAGCTTCTTCGAGCGGGGCATTTTGGTGGGAAGTTTTGACATGCCCGCTACGCGCGAAATGTAGCAGCACGACCTGCCCCGAGCTGGCAAGGGCCAAGCGACCCAAGACACACGTTGTTTTCCTACAGCAACGTGAAGACGGAACAAAATCGATCTGGTAGGCGGCACCGGAATACAATGCCTACAATGCTGCCCGAGCAAAACGCGACATTCACTTTGCGCCACCTGCAGCCTATTAAAAGTGTGCAGTATGGATGCAACGGCACTGTGTCCTTCTGTGAAACAGATAGGCTAAGATACCTATCGAATAAGGTTGGCGGCAATGGCTCTGAATGCAGCGTGTGACATCCTGCGAGGAGGTTTCCTGGTACCGGAATAGGAAACTGAGTGCGTGCCGGCATTTTTATGCGAGGCGGGCGGCGAGTATTGCGGGGAAGCTGCTGCTGCGGGCTGGTATTGTTCTCTATCGCGCACACATCGCACCTCTTCTTAATTACGTAGGATCTAGCAGCCGGAAAACGTATCATATCATCACAATTTGACGATGTACTGAACGTTGGTGTAGAAAGATCGTGTTTTCCGGGAGTGCATGAACTGGTAAAAAAAGATGTGTAATTGTACTGGGTGATTTTTTGTGTTTTCAACCGTGGACGTTGGCATTGCGAAATCGTACGTAACGGGATCATATCAATGAGGTTCTACTAAAATTTTTTTTTAACATAAGAATCTGCACAAGCTATCCAACACATGCACACCACCTATGATTTAGCTTTGTTACTTCCTTCACCTACATGTCAAAGAAGCACTGTACACTAGAAAAGAGGGCTGTCAACTGATGCTTTAACAAGTTTATGATCACAATAAGAAAGCCTTTCAGCTGGGAAGCTAGACATTTCAACAGTATCGCCAGTCTGGATGGGCTATTTAAAGAGTTAGTAATGACACTAAGCAAAAGGTGGCGTTCATTAAACCTTATTTTAAGGACCAACTCTGTTCCTTCTGCAGGGGTTAAATGACGAATGGTGGTGGGTGCAGCGTTTTTAGGAAGTTCTTGTTCCTCATAGGGGAAGAGGAGGGAAATATTTATCACTTGGAATGATAAAAATGGCCCAGTTGCGGGTTTAATAAATGCCTTTTGGTTGGGTACCTTAACTCCTTAATAAATTGAGCTGAGAATGCAGGTCAGGACAGGCTTGGGCATTTGGTTAATTCAAGTCCCCATGCAATGCTGTGGCTTGAGGCACCATACTACACTCTTGTAAGTCTAAAACTTCTTGAACAGAACAATACAAGAGAAAAAGTGATAACATACCCTCACTTTGCCCTTGAGCTCTTCAATTTGCATGTGATAGCGGCGGATCTGAGCATCATTGGTCAGAATCTCATTCACCATGGGAGTGTTCTGTATCTTCTTTGCAGAGCTTGCAAACTGCAGGATGCAAAACACACATGGCTCAAGATAACCTGCAGGCACTAGTGTGTCAGTGAAGAAAATCTAAAGGCAGCACACACGGCATACCATGCCTCACTACATGACATGGCAAAAAATATATAGAGTATTCAAACTAGTCATTGGCAACCAGCACAGCGAAAAAGTTAGAAGGCGACACAATCTCCACTCGACATCAATCAGAGAATGCCTTACTGAGCAAGCAGTGGATGACAATTGGGCGTATGAACAATACAAGTTACTGTGGAATCAAGCGCCCCACTCTGGCGGTGTCTCGGCAGTTCTTTACGCACATTGAGCATCTCTAACCTACTGGAGTCGAGCTGGCTCACTTGTGTGCTACTGATTATTTCATGAAGCTTCTATTCAGTTGGTGTCATGCCGAGGGCCAATAAAGGGTGGGCAATGGAGGAGCTTTCCTTCTATGGTGCTTATGCAACCTGTAGCTTTCGCTGCACTGTGCGAGGTTGGCGAGAGCATGCAGCAAAAGAAGAGAGTGCCTGTGGGGTGGGGTGGGGGGGAGTAGCGAAGGTAAGGAAGAAACGGAGGCCCCATATTCACTAATTAAATGCATGCAACTTTGCTATTACAGCTACATCTCAAAATTTTCAGGTGTATTGTCATTGTTGACTGGCACAGAGCACCTGTGGGGGAGGGTAGTGAAGGTAAGAAACAGTGGAGGCCCCGTATTCGCTCATTAAATGCATACAACTTTAATATTACAACATTTTTTCAAAATTTTCGAGTGTATTTTCATTGTTGACTGGCAAGCAGCTGCCCCTATATAACAAATTCTTTATTTATTTATTTACAAATACTGCAGGCCTTATTCAGGCCCAAGCAGGAGTGGTTACATCAATGGTAACAAGGCTAGAATAGAAAAATACAGAATAAAAAAATATTTAAAAATATAAAAAATATATATACAGGGATATCAGCCTTTGCAATTTGGAATTATCAACAATAAATACAAAGTAGGATCTTCAAGCTCATGGTGGTTTAGAGGCCCATTGAGTGTTATGGTCTTTACTGAAAAGCACTAAAAAACAACCACTGGTAGTATAAACAACAAAGCAAGAAACAAAATGATCAATCAGAGGAAGCAAGCAAATAAAAACGTGCTAAAAATATGTGGCCACAGAGCACCTTCCACCCAGTGGGTAATAAATGAATGTACATAAAAGGTGTTCTGTGTACGTGTGTGTGTGTGCAACAGCATGTCCTGCAGGCACTGGCTACTTAAATATGTATCTGTATTGCACACCCTATAAGGAAAATGTTTCTCCAACAGAGGGTCATGACCCCCAAATGGGTCATAAGCCTTTTTCTGGCGCTCATGGATGGTCCAACTAGGTATGTGCACATTCTGCTTGCCGGAACAGAGATGAATTTTCAGCTTCGGTGCCCATGCTCTTTCAGTGCCATTTCCTTTACGAGTAATGCATAAGCCAATATATCACTACTAAAATGAAGTTTATTATGCAGATTAATATTAGTTTTGGTCGCAAGATGGGGGGCAGAATGGCAACACCAAATGGTGATCTGAACATTCAGTCGGAAAGAAAACTTCATCGAACCCGGCCGCCCAACTGCATTCAGTTTTCCAACAGAAACTGTAGAGTTGGGGTTCAGCAAAATGGTTGTATCAAGAAAGCAAATACATTCTTCTCATTAAAAGCCGTGATTAAATCAACCCTGTTAAATAGTAACACATTTTTGGTAGCTTTCTGTGCCATAGTTAATGTGTTTTAAAGAAATGAAATTGTAAATGTATCGCATTTACTCGATTCTAATGCGCCTTCGATTCTAATGCACACCCGTTTTCCACGGTCTAAAAAAAAAAAAAAAGAAGACCGCCCCCCATTGCAACGTGCACCCATTTTCTGTGACCTAAAATAAGAAAAGTCCTTTGTAATACCGTGCACCTCCTTCTTTCATACAGAAATACAACTTTCTCTAATTTGGAGAAACAAAGATTTGCTTCCAATATACTAAAGTTGCAATATATAAAAAAAGTCGCAGTTTCGCCCGAAAGGCGAAGCATCGATTGCAATGGCAAATTAGTAGACAGCTATACGAAAAGTAAGGATAGTTTTTTTACAGGCCGTATAAGCTTTTAAACATTCACTTAAATAAATTAGCAAGCATGGTGTCTCGTGCACACAAGCAAACATAAACACGTGTCGCCCAATGACTGCAGGAACTCTTTATCAGCGGTAGCAGGAGCGAGCGAATCATGGAGCGAATTATCTTTGTGCAGCTGCCATAGTAGTAGCCGCCGTAGTAGAATGCGTCTCCTGTTTGCGCAAGTCCCGCTCGCAAGTTTTGGGAACTCCGAACGTCCGTTATGCAGCCAGATTTCCGTCCATCTTCACACACTTGACCACTTTCCTTTTAATTACGGCATAGCGATGAAGTCGGCATGTCTTTGCAGTCCGCACTTCCATGCTGATAGCGCAAATGCAGAAAATGGGAAGACAGATGGTGCAACACGTACTACGACAGGCTCGAAGCCCGCTGGAGGCGACCATTTTGAAATGCCAATGGCGACATGGCAATGCAGATTTAGGGTCGTACTCGATTCTAATGCGCACGAAATTTTTGGACCCGTTCTTTTGGAAAATAAAGTGCGCATTAGATTCAAGTAAATATGATATCTGGCATCATTAAAGAATGTAAATTTTCAGAAAGCTACTAAAGGTGGGGAAGGGTAGGAGGAGGGAGGGTCTCAGGAGGTTCACTACAAGGCAATCCCGATATTTCGAAATCTCCATTCCAATTTCCGGATAATTCAAACTGCTCCGCTGGTCCCTGCAAAGTCCTATGTATATAAATATAGAAAAATTCCTGCAAGTTCAAACTCCAAAAACCATTCAACGGTTATTTCAAACAGGATCTCTCACTCCCACACACTGCTTTTTGGACAAAATCGAGCCAAAGGCGAGGGTTCGATGCATCACCAGGTACCGTAAAGCAACAAGGAAAGATACGTACGAAGCCAAGACTGAACGGGAGCAAACAGAGCAGCACACATCCTCCTTTCCAATCCGGCTTAAAAGTATCAGTAAGGAGCCCATAGCCAGTGCTCGATCACACGTTCTCCAACGCTGGGCTTGCAAGAGTACAGCAAGCATCAAGCCACCATCCTTCTCAACTCACCCTTGGATGCTTCCCCTCGCACCAGTCAAGCGGCAGTCGAGTGGCAGTCAAGGCATGATCTTATCAAACTTGGACTTTATAGGGAACCTAGGCTTATTCTGGCACATATCACATGCCGATGGAGGAAAGATGAGGCTTCTTCAATGCAAGCCCAGTGACAGTTTTGGTTTTGCACATAGTACCGCTTTTACTATTGATCAGGTGCTCTATTTAAAGAGTCTCTCCTTTGTTCGAACTCAGTTTTACTCTAATAAATTTCCAGTTGCCTTCGAGCTCGAGTTAACAAGATTCTACTGCACTGCTAAAAGGGGTCACATACTGCAAAACTTGGGAAACACTGTTTTAGAGTGGAATTCTGTTGCAGTCATAGCAATCATCAATGATTACTCGTGGTTAATTTCTAGCAAGAAGATTCTATTTTCCTGCCAAGAACACTGCGATACGGAGACACAGGTGCACATGGTATGTTCACATGTGCCTTTTCATGCTGCTCTTACAACAAAAGATAGCTTTACTACCGCAATGATGACAGAGACAAAACGACATAATTATTGCTCCATAATCACCTGGAGAGTGCGAAGTGTCTGCTCCAAGCAGCATGGGTTGACTGTGCACACAATGGCAGTATGTGCATTGCCACCCAGCGAGTTCCTAAGAATGCGAGTCAGTTTGGAGTCCCTGAAGTTGATGTAACCCCTGGAAAGAACACGGGTGGATGTGCTTAGGTACGCAGTGAAATTAAAGCCACATAATATCAAGAAAATCATGTAGGTATATATTCACCATGATAGCAGCATGCAATCTTATCCTTTCTAATTTGCATGCAGCTGCACCTGCATCTTATAATTCCATCAAAGACTCTTGCAACTTGTTTTTAGCAGTGTCTGTAACATGCTTGCAAGCTAATCCCTGCTCCAAGATTACAAATGATAGAGCAATAGGCTGCCGAATAGAAGCTAGAACGCAGCTAGGAAATAACAGCACAACATGCTCAATGAACAGAAACAATTATATAAGCAATGCATTGTCACTTCTGTTTGTAGCGAGTCCATCACACTTATTTCTTGTCATGAATTCATGCAGTTATCATCTAGCTTACAGTCCTAATCGCAGCTCACCAACAGTAGCCCAGATTTCTATCCCTCTCAGTCTTGCAAGACAAATGATAGAGCTTGCAAATGTAAGCCTTTTACTTAATTTTCTTTTAAAGGGACACTAAAGGCAAGTATTCAGGGTGTCTACCAAATTGACATTTCTAAATTCCCCGAGTTTTCTAGGTTTTCCTGAGTGATGCAGAATTATTTTTTATATCAAGACGGGCTGAAAGCATATTACCCAATGCTGTCACTCTCTAGTAAGCATATGAATAAAAAAAAATGGCTCAATCCAATTTGAATACTAAGGAATAGTGTTTATGTTATTCAAAAAGAGAATAGAAAGGAGGGGTAAGTAAAATGCACAGCAAATAAAATGTCTTAAAAAAATTGCAAATCGAGTCTGACATTCTCAAATACGAATAAAAAGGAGACACATACAGAAGCAAATATTTTTGAATATTAGCTATTTCTATCAACTGATAGCAAGCTCAGTGGTATGAGGCCTGAACTTTGTCACAATTGAGATTCTCTCTCAACAGCTCGCGAGTCAACCTCAACTGTCCTGACATACTCTGAGCCCGCGCATGACACCTCAGTGTTGTGTTTCACTGCTTTAAAGAGTTTATTTTGGTTTGGCTGAGGGGAGACACCTGCATCTCGGCATGCGCCAACACTTTGTTTTGAGCTCAAGCTCCTTCAAAATGGTGGCAGCACGCTTCCTTTCCCGTTCATTCCTCAATGCATAGGTCCTTTCTGTTCTTGTCCTTCTTCCGTCATCGTTCACCCCACGGACCATTTGAAGCATTTTTTTGATCAGTTGCACCGTCCACGTCCGATTTGTCAAACTCCTTAGGGGCTGCGAAAACTTACGAAAAATCGGCCAGTTGGAAAAAAAATGCCTGTCACTTACTGCCCTTAAGGGCTCAAACCGGCACAGGCACATTCGAAAATGCTCCAAGGGTCTGTCGGTACACGTATTTGGCATATTGGTGCTCGTACTCTGACAGGAGATACCAGGTACACGCGTGTATAATTAAGGAATACATACTGTAGCGTGACAGCTGCCCCGTCCCACCCTTGTTATGCTTCACAGCGTAACATTACTGTAATGAGGTGAAGCTGACTTTCGGAAACCGGCATAACGCATTGCGCCGTGCTTTCCGAACTTCCAAGCCAATCGCGAGGACCACAAAGGCGGAGTCGGTGCCATTGCTGACACCAGCGAATTCTTTCAATGAAAACACAGGCACTCAATGGTAAGAAGCTTAATAGCGACCGTCGAAGCAGCTAGGTCTAGCGTTGCGCAATGGTGGCAATAACTGCCAGCAGATCCGCGTGTGAGAGCACCGGTTCGAGGCAGCGAGGTAATCAAAACAGCAGCGGCGGTGGCTTTGATTAACGCCATTTCGGACCTGCGGTCACGGCAAAACGTTCGGAAAATTGGATGACGAAGGGTCCTTGCGTCCGAAATTTCAGACGTTCTGATACATTGACTCAATGGGAAATGTGGTGGTGCCGCGAAGCCATCCAAATTATCGGGCATCCGGAAAGTCGGTCGTTGACTGCACACTGGCAACTCCTCCAGTCGACGACAGGGTGTGAAAGACGGTTCATCATGATTCCGGCCTGTTGCTCGAGCCAGCATGACTGACTTCCAACTAGGGGTGTGCGAATATTGAAATTTTCGAATACGAATCGAATACGAATAAGGCGAAAAACTGTCTTCAAATATCGAATATATGTGTAGTATTAAAAAATTGCAAAACTGAGGTAACAATAGCTTTATACCCTTTTAAAAATAATATTGCATTTTACGAGGCTGCTTCAGGTTAAAGAGGCACTCATTCTAGGTAATGCACTCAGGTAATGTCAGGTAATGTGTCAGGTAAACGCTTGTTAAAGGTTATCGCGAAGGAAAATTGACTGCTCAACATGTTTAGAAAGTAAATGCTCTCTATGCACTGTGACAACATTGGTCCAGGTAACATTTTCTAGGTGCATATTTTATTGCGCATACTTACAGAGCCCGAAAGTACATCATATATTGTTATGAAAGAGCCCTGGAATAAAGCTTGGTAAAAAAAAAAATCGAAACTGATCGGGCCTGATGCAGATAGACTGGAACAGAGCGTACACATTCATAGTGAGGTTCGTTACAGCACTTAAGATCACAGTGCTGTAACGCTGTGTCGTCGGTTTGTACCTTCTTTTGTCCCTGTTGTGAGTTGCGCTGTAACGAACCTTACTATGAATCCCAACCAATTGGCCCAACTTGCCATCTTGATGCAGAGCATACAGATAATGAGCGGATCATGTGAAGCTCTCAGTGAATAAACATGTTCTTTGGGGAATGTGGAGCAAGCATATCATTCGTTAATTGCTAAATTATTCACAGTCTGTCCGAATATTCGCCGTTTCGACCATTATTCGGCCGTCCTCGAATATTCGGGAATTTACAAATATGCATTTCTCGAATCGAATACGCTTCGAATAAGGAAAATATTCGATTCGTATTCCAAATTTCGAATATTCGCACACCCCTACTTTCAACCCTTTCAATAAAACAACAAAAATTTTCCTTGACAAAGGCACAAATTCCCCGAGTTTTCCCCGAGTACTCAATATCCCTGAGAATTCCTGGTTTTCTCGGTTTTCCCGGTTGGTAGACACCCTGGTATTAGATTTGGAGGTCGTTCCCACCGCTGTCAAGCAGATCTAGGATTTGTCGGACAATCTCGCCGCTGCCACCATTTGTAGGATTTGGAGTCGGGCTTGTAGGACAATCGGAGGAACTTGGGGCGACAGAACTAGGCGAGCAGGATTTATTTGCAGTATGTACATTTTAAACATGGGATACATTTACACAGTCTAGCGTGACTCCCAAATGGAGCCCGCAAGACGAAGCATACAGCAAACGAGCACATAGCTCAAGAATACATTTTGAGCACAGAGCACGACGACAAGCACACCCTAGCAGCCGGCAACAGCCACTTATAACGACTCCGTTCGACGTCATCGTAGAAAGTCCTCGTGGTCGCCTTTGAGAGAAGGGTGTAGAGGTATTACACACACACATGTCGCACAGGTTTCGGTGCTCTCTCCGAGGGCCGACGACCACTGCAGCGCAGTCGTCGTGGTATCCATTGTCTGGCGTCCCCGTAGTCAGGTGGTCACGCCCGACCCGAGCCGGCGCCTCTAAATTTCAGAGCTGCCTTTTTCCTCTAGTCGTCACGTGTGTCGGTAGACTGTGACGAATCCTGGGGCCCCCGTACCACAAAGCACCCTTTTGCCAGGGAGGCTCCCCCTGCTGCAGAGAGACCATGACGACCCGGCAAATTAACCAACAATGCATGGGGCGCCAAACGTGGCCAGCCCTGCTGTCGTCAACGATCCTCCAAACGAGGCACATGGTCGGTTAGCACTGTCCTCGCTGGTTCTCTTCGGGGAAGATCGCAACGCTCGCAGCTGCAGCTGGCTGAGAAAACCTGCAGGTCCGCAACTCGGCAGGCCATTCCTAACAGAATTTAGTTAACGCGAACTGTTAAAATACCATTCTAGAAACCTCACAACGATTGTTTCATGCCAAGAAAGGACTTCACTCAAGAGAAAATCATGTCTGAAGGGCCCGCATAGAATTGAAAAACTATAGGCCCATTAGCTTACTCCCAAGTATTATATAAAATATTTACCAAAATAATCTCCAATAGAATAAGGGCAACACTGGACTTTAGTCAACCAAGGGAACAGGCTGGCTTCAGGAAGGGATACTCTACAATGGATCACATCCAGGTCATTAATCAGGTTATCGAGAAATATGTAGAGTACAATAAGCCTTTCTATATGGCTTTCATAGATTATAGGCATTTGATTCAGTAGAGATACCAATAGTCATAGAGGCATTACATAATCAAGGAGTACAGGCCGCTTACGTAAATACCTTGGAAAATATCTACAGAGGTTCCACAGCTACCTTAATTCTACACAAGAAAAGCAGGAAGATACTTATAAAGAAAGGGGTCAGACAGGGAGACACAATCTGTCCAATGCTATTCACTGCGTGCTTGGAAGAAGTGTTCAAACTATTAAACTGGGAAGCTTTAGGAGTAAGGATCGAAGGCGAATATCTCGGCAACCTTCGGTTTGCCATGAAATTGTTTTATTCAGCAACAATGCAGAGGAATTACAACAAATGGTTGAGCACCCTAACGGAGGTGTGAGAGTGGGGTTGAATATTAATATGCAGAAGACAAAGATAATGAAGAATAGCCGGGCTAGGGAACAAGAGTTCAAGATTGCCTGTCAGCCTCTAGAGTCTATGAAGAAGTAAGTTTACCTAGGTCAATTAATCGCAGGGAACCCTGATCATGAGAAGGAAATTCATAGAAGAATAAAAATGGGTTGTACCGCATATGGCAGACATTCTCAGCTCCTGAATGGAACTGAAGTACTAAAGCGCCAAACAGACGACACAAGAAGAGACACGGACGAGCGCTTGTGTCGAGCACTTGTGTCTTGTGTCATCTGTTTGGCGCTTTAGTACTTCAGTAACATGCACCAACTAGTCCAACAAAAAGTTCTCCTGAATGGAAGCTTGCCATTATCATTGAAAAGGAAGGTGTACAATCAGTGCATTTTACCAATGCTGACATATGGGGAAGAGACTTGGAGACTGACAAAGAAGCTTGAGAACAAGTTAAGGAGCGCGCAAAGAGCTATGGAACGAAAATTGCTAGGCATAACGCAAAGAGACAGAAAGAGAGCGGTTTGGATCAGAGAGCAAACGGGTATAGACTGTATTCTAATTAGCATCAAAACCGAAAAATGGAGCTGGGCAGGCCATGTAATGCGCCTGTTAGATAACCACTGGACTATTAGGGTTACGGAATGGGTACAAAGAGAAGCGAAACGCAGGCAAGGAAGGATGGCAGAAAATTAGGTGGAGCGATGAAATTAGGAAACTCGCGGGCGCTAGTTGGAATCAGTTGGTGCAGTACAGGGATAATTGGAGATCACAGGGAGAGGCCTTCGTCCTGCAGTGGACATAAAACAGGCTGATGATGATGATGATAAAATCGCCAGCTTCCGAGCGGGGGCGCGGGTCTGGGTAGGTACCGCTGTTCAAAGAAACTCTCACGACTTGGAGCACTGGATATGCGTCACTCAGTCTGTGCTGCTCTCTAGTGAACCTACCGTAAAAACCCGCGTATAATACGAGTTTCTTTTTCCTATTATTAGCGTCCCAAATTTTCGCCTCGTGTTATAAGTGGATCCGAACAAAAATTTCAGTCAGAAATTTGGGCTGGAACTTTTGGTTTCGTTATTACTGCATGGCTACCCCTTGGCTTCCTTATTGCTGCGTGGCTATGGCTTGGTTTCGTTATTGCTGCGTGGCTATGGCTTGGTTTCGTTGTTGCTGCGTGACTACACCATCATTTCTTTATTGTTGAGTGCACACCTTCGCAGCACACGTGCAAACCACGCTTCGCGAAGTGCGTCTTTTTTATTCCGCATTGAAGGACCAAGTTGTCCGGATCACGAAAACAGTACTCAGCTGCTTTCAAGAGAAAGGTTACTTTAGCCACACAGGACATTGGCAACAGTGCGGCCGGGAGGCAGTTTGGCATCAACAAGGAAAGCATTCGCGGGCGGCGTCGACAGAAGGAAGACCTTTTCACGTGCAGCGGAACGCGAAGAAGCTTTCATGGCCCGAAGAGGGGGACGTTCCCAGAAATCTAACTCGCCCTGACGGAATTCGTTTGCCAACAGCAAGCCGTACATCTAGCTGTGAGTGTGGAGCTTATGCAGGGAAAAGCTACTTATTTATTTATTTGGTACATACTGCTAGCCTTAACGAAGGCTTTGACAGGAAAGGGTACATTCATAAAAGGGAAAATACATCATTCACACACGGTTCAACGATAATCGTTTACAAGAGGCCTTGGCTTCGGTTTAAAAAATAAGCTTATACATACACACGTACAGCAATATAGACAGTGCACATTCATGGTGACAATAGAACATAATGTAAAAAACCACATTTCATCATGTAGCAACAAAGATATGGTTAGACAGCTTAGACAAAAAAGTATCGAGGGTTGTACAATCGACAACTTCTTGTGGTAACATATTCCATTCTCTGATAGCTTGTGGGAAGTATGAATATCTGAAGGTGTCATTGTGAAACCTATACTCAGATAATTGTTTATTGTGTTTCATTCTTGAAATTCTAGCGTTAGAGTGTACTAAAAACTTATTTTTGTCTATTTTTAGGGCATTGCTCTGGAGAATAAACAGGAATTTTAGTCGGAGATATCTAGCACGAGCGCTAATTGTTGGGAGTCCGGCTAAGCGTAGAAGTTCAGTTGGGGAATCATGACGATGGTATTTATTATAAATGAATCTTACTGCTTTTCTTTGTACGTTCTCTAACTTCGCTATGGCACATTTAGTGCATGGAAACCAGCATATGGCGCCGTATTCTATAACGGAGCGAATGAGTGACGTGTACGCGAGTAGTTTGGTGTTGGGTGAAGAGTATCTGAGGGACCGTTTGAGGGAAAAAAGCACTGAGAGTGATTTTGTTGCCATGTATGACACGTGTTTGTTCCATTTTAGATCGGAAGAGATAATTATACCTAAATGCTTGTATTCTTCTACCCTGCGTAGTTCTCTTTGCTGAATTTCGTATGGAAAGGTTAGTGGTTCTTTCTTTCTCGTTACTGTCATGCAGACAGTTTTTTCTGCATTTAGCATCATCTGCCAGTCTTGACACGATTTTGCTATATTTTTAAGAGCGTCATTCAGAACAACTTGATCATCCTTGGTATGTATTGGTTTATGAATAATGCAGTCATCTGCAAACATGCGTACCATTGCATCAATGCCGTTTGCGATGTCGTTAATAAAAAGAAGGAAGAGAATGGGAGCTAAAACTGTGCCCCGAGGCACACCGGATAAAACTTCAACGTAGTCTCAGGATTGCCCTTCGAAATTAACGAATTGTTGACGTCCTGACAAATATGCTTTTAACCACTTTGTAAGAATACCGTGTCCCAGAATTCCTTGCAGCTTATGGATTAGTTTTGGATGCGATACCCGATCAAAAGCTTTTGATAGGTCTAGAAAAATTATGTCTACCTGTCCTCGCTTATCGATTGTTAATGCTAGGTCTTGAATAGTCTCTATTAATTGAGTTGTTGTAGACAAACCACTCCTAAATCCATGTTGCTTAGGGTTAATCAGAGAATGACTCAACAAAAGTTACGATGTGTTTTAATATTAAATGCTCAAGAATTTTTCCTGCTGTACAAGTGAGTGAAATAGGACGGAAGTTTGAAGGATTTGTAGCATCACCTGATTTATGTATCGGAATAATTTTTGCAATTTTCCATTCTTGAGGAACCTCAGAAGTTTTCAACGATTTTGTAAAAATTAGCAATAAGTATTTGGAAACCCATTCAGCGTACCTTCTGAGAAAAGTATTTGGAATGTTATCTGGGCCGCTGGATGTTTTTATATCAAGTAATAAAGAAGGAATTCCCGCTTCCGTTATATTTAGCTCACATGGTACTTCACCTATGTCACTTGTCTGTGCGATGTTGTCTGGGATAGTGTTATTGTCTACTGTGAAAACTGACTGGAAAAATTGATTAAATTGGGTAGCCTTGGTTAAGGCTTCTGTTGGCAATAAGTTGCTCTTCTTCGGAACCCTAGATTTGAGATAGTGACAAAATTTATGAGGGGATTTTTTAATGAAATTATTTAAGGTTTCATCTAAGTACTTTTGTTTAGCAGTTTTCACTGCTATCTTCAACGCGTGAGAAAGTTCGCTAATTTTTCTTGTACAATTGATGAAAAAAGTTCTTTTGTTTCTAAGCTTTCTGAGCCTTGCAATTCTGCGTTTTAAATGTATAATCTCTCTTGATATCCATGGGTTCGTTTTGCGTATGGTTTTTATTTTCTTAGGAATGAATTTTCTGAGACAGTGATCAACATTGGCCCTGAAAAGCACCCATAGGTTATCAGTTGGCATGCTTTCATCGTGGAAACACCGAAGGAATTCTGGGTAAGATTCTTCTAGGAAGTCAAGAACACTAACGTCATCAGCATTTGTCCAGTCGTACATTTGAGTCTTTTTCTTTCGCACTCGCAGCTGGTTGTGCAATTGTAATGAACATATGGTTGCTTTGTGATCTGCAATGCCATTGACTGTTCCCCAAGAGATTGCGTTATCGGGAATATTGTCGCTTAAGAAGGTGAGGTCTAATATATTGCTGGTTTTCGTGGTTACACGTGTTGGTGCATGTATAATCTGCTTGAGGCTAAAGTAAAGGCAATTTCCAGCAGTGCTTCTGCGCAGGACGGATCGGCAGTTGCGCGGTCAAGTGTTGCCCAGTCTATTGAGGGTAGGTTATAGTCACCCGTGAGTATAATTTTATGAGTATCCTGAAGATGACGTTGCATGTAATCAGCCAGTGCGTGAAGCATACTGCAATCGGCGTTTGGGGGCCGGTACATAGTTCCGACGAAGAATACAAATTTACCGACAGTAATCTTACACCACAATGCTTCTATACCATGTACGTCAGGCATGGGCATCGTTGGAATGTCGTCTCTCACCAAAATTGCAACACCACCCCCCCGGGTTCATCTATCTTTGCGCAGGCCAATATAGCCGGGTGGAAAGATACCGCTGCTCGGAATTCGTGACGACAGCCATGTTTCACTGATTGCGACTATTTGCGGAGAGTGCTCCAGAAGAAATGCTTCTAATTCTTCGGTTTTGTTTACAACGCTTCTGGAATTAATGTTCACTATAGTTAGCTTTTCTTGTTGGTCAGGCTGTTCCCGTTTTTTTGCAAAATTCTGCTTTTTTCTGTTTAATGGTACTTTGTCACCACTTTCTTCGTCCCAAACGAACACGTCATCATTAACCTTAATTTTATCAAGAATCAATTTGACTTTATCCTTATTTTCTCGATTGGTCTTGCAGCTATCCCATAGTTGTTTCCTAATATTACGCACCCTTAACGAGAAATCTTCGCTGACTGATATGGTGGTACCTTTTAGTTTGGTGCAGTTCTTAAATATTTTAGGTTTATCTCTGGAATCAAGCAGCTGAAAAATAACAGGACGTGTCTTGTTTTCTTTTTTGGCCCCAAGTCGGTGAATCCTCTCTATTCCAGAAATAGTGACACCAAGTTTATTTTGAATGAGTTTCACACATATTTCATTTTCAAGGCGCTCGACAGTCTCCTCTTGTTCTTCCTTAATTCCGTAAACGATTAGGTTCGATCGCCTACTTCTGTTTTCGAGGTTGTCAACCTGCCGTGCTAGGTTAGCCACGGTTCGTTCTAATCGGATAATTTTGTCTTCTACGTCACCTACCCTACCCTCGATGTGCGACCGTCCATCTAGTTTGGCGTGAATGGTTGCTAAGGATTCATAAGCCGCCTTGTTCTCGCATTTAATGTCGTTAAGATCTGCAGCCATTTTGCGTATTTCGTTCATGACTTCTTGAATAGTAGGACCAGGATTACTTTCGATGTCTCCAGACAAGAGTAATAAATTTCTTAAGGAAACACCATACTCGGCAACAAGTGAACACATTTGCCATGGGCATGGCAGCACCACAAGAAACACATTGTTACTACGAAAAGATTTCCCGTAATCCTTCCTCACCTGGACGAGAAAGATGAAGTGGTTCGTGAGCGCCATGCTCACTGCGGTGTGGCCGTGCCCAATGCCGACGATCGACAAGTTGCTCCATTTATACGCCGTTGGTATCGCTGCCATCTCAGTTGTAGAAGTGAAGCGGTAGGGTGCGCTCTCCTGCCAGTCCATCTCGTCGAGGGCTGCGCCGGACAGGGTGCGCATCCGCTGTGTTCCATGGATTTCAGTAAACGGAAGATCGAGCAGCGAAGCCGGGCCGTGATCCTGTATGCAGACGTTGTGGGGTAACAAAAAACCAAGGACCTGGACGAGAAAGATGAAGTGGTTCGTCAGCGCCATGCTCACTGCGGTGCGGCCGTGCCCAATGCCGACGATCGACAAGTTGCTCCATTTATACGCCGTTGGTATCGCTGCCATCTCAGTTGTAGAAGTGAAGCAGTAGGGTGCGCTCTCCCGCCAGTCCATCTCGTCAAGGGCTGCGCCCGACAGGGTGCGCATCCGCTGTGTTCCATGGATTTCAGTAAACGGAAGATCAAGCAGCGAAGCCGGGCCGTGAACCTGTATGCAGACGTTGTGGTGCAACAAAAAACCAAGGACCTGGACGAGAAAGATGAAGTGGTTCGTGAGCACCATGCTCACTGCGGTGCGGCCGTGCCGCACCGCAGTGCTTGCAGTGCTTGAAGGAGCTTGCAAGAGAGAAAGGGCTACCGAGCTCCACTTTCAAAGCGAGCAAGCACTGGATTTATCGCTACATGTGCCGTGCAGGATTTTCCTTATGCCGCCGAACTTCGATTTCGCAAAAGCTGCCTGAATCATTCGAAGAGCTGCTTGTGGCTTTCCAGCGCCCCAGTATTTCGCTGCGCAAATCCAAGAACTTCCAGCTAGGGCAAATCGGCAATGCTGACCAAACGCCAGTTTATCTGGACATGTCATCGCCCCTCACCATGCACAAAAAGGGCTCTAAACAAGTTTATGTCCAGTCTACTGGCAATGACAAAACACAAGTTACCATCATGTTGTCGTGTACGGCAGACAGACGCAAGCTCCCGCGCTATGTCGTCTTCAAGCGCAAGACAGTGCCTAAAGGTGAGAAGCTGCCAAAAAATGTGGTCGTGAGATGCCGTGAAAAAGGCTTAATGAATGAAAATCTTGTGCTCAACTGGATAAAGTCTGTCTGGTATAGGCGACCAAGCGCACTGTTGTTGTTCCAGTCCATTCTCATGCTGGACACATTTCATTGCCATTTGGCTGACTCAGTGAAGAGGCTGTTGCACGAATTCGGCACTGAACTCGTCGTTATCCCGGGTTGGTTACACCTCAGCTGCAGCCTTAAGATGTTGGCGTGAACAAGCTGTTCAAGGACGCAGTCAAGTGGTGTTACGCAGATTGGATGCGCTCAAGTGAGCCTGCAGTAACACCGACCAGACAGCTGAAGCGGGCTTTGCCAGCCACGCTATGAAAGTGGATTGTGGACGCATGGGCCAGCATACCAGAGGACCTTGTGCGTCATGCATTCAAGAAGTGCAGCATCTCGAACGCACTCGATGGCACAGAGGATGAGTACCTCTGGGAAGATATGTCCGACAAGGAACTATCCGAAGAGAGGGATTGAAGTGCGGAGTGCAATTTAATGTTTTCTTCGAGTCTTCCAAACACGTATTATATGCAGATAAAAACTTTTTTTCCATTTCGTGTCCCAAAAATTTCACTTCATGCTATATGTGGGTTCGTATTATACGCAGGTTTATTTGATGCCAGCATTGGTCACCGGGTATATTACACTAAGTGTATGCCATCCTTCAATGAACCTCTTTGACACCAACTTGGGTAACCAGGTATGTGACACTGGGGATGTGCTGTTCTGCTATGCCTGGATGGATGGAAAAGCTTTATTGAGGTCCATTAGAACGTGCACTTGCACGTAGCGGGCCGCTCCCACGCCAAGACAGAAAGACCTAGCCTCTCCACCACTGTGTATGATGAAAAGGATTCCTTAAATTCTGAAAAGGATTCCTCCAATGCTGAATGCTATCGAACCAAAGTCGCAAGGGTTTCTCAGGGACAGCAAGCTGATGCATAAGAAGCAGGCTGCATCACAAATGCGCCACTTTTAAATGAATGCCTATCACCCCAACACTTCAGCTATCTGCACCATGAGTGCTGCTCTTCAATGAACCTCTTGCCAACTTGGGTCACTGAGTACGTGCCACTGAGTGTGTGGCAAGCGAGGGAACAATTTTCAGCGTAGCTCAGGAACCGGAGCACCACGCTTCTCATCTCAGAGGCTGCGGGTGGACTTCTCAGTGGCGCAGCCTGACCAGAAAGAAGCTTGAGAGAGAAGTCCAGTTGCCACATGACACGCTTCTCAGTGTTCGCACGCATTGGTGCGCGTTGCATTTCGGAGGCCATGCACAGGCTTTGCAGCGTCGGCACTAGATGGCGTTGACCGTTCTTAGACAAGTGCGAAAGAGGAGTTCCGCCGCAGTACACGCCTCGTATATAACTTGTTTCTATGGTGGTAATACGTTGTGTCGCTATACTGACTCATCGCTAACGCATAACTGTCGACAGTCATCAAGAGATCGGCTCAGCCATAATTTTTTTTGCATGAGATTAAGTAAACTTGGAAAATATATTTTCTCCACAAAAAGTATTTGTTGCTGTGACCCTGAGGGATGCCACAATTTTAAAATTTCTACAGTAAAAAGACTGCTGCTGCTCTCACAGAAAATGGCAGTATTGAAAATGGCATATGGCAGTATCCATCCATCCATCCATCCACGGATGGAAGAACAGACCAACCTAAGAGATAGGATGGACCCCCAGAAAATATGCGAAATACCCTAAGAATACTGATGCATTAACATATGTTTCACAACTTAGTGGTGTGAAATTACTGCACACTGAAGACTGAAGTCACACACAAATTATGCAATGAATTCTGAGGTTACCTTTCTCCTCGGCTGAGCTTGGAAATGACTTGCGTGAGGAATGTGAGAGAGACGTTGATGCGGGTGCTCTCTCGAAAACTTTCTCCTAAGTCCCCACACTGCTCTGTGCGCTCTGACCCCGCAAGGTCTACTAAGTTCTGCACAAAAAAGCAAACAGATTACTAAGTGTATTAGGGCTACTCGAGCAAAATTTAGAGCTGCTTTCACATGCCTGCCAACTTGTGAACCGAATTTAAAGAAGCCATGAACATGACATTCGTAACACCAATATTATACCACATTGCCATTAACATTGGTAATGTAATGGTAACATTGGTAAGTCTGCCCTGAGAAAATGCTTCTTGTGGAATATATGCGTTTTATTAACAATGATTTACCTATAGATGCCACAAAGTTTGAACAGCAAAGACTGACAAGCAACATATCTACAAGTAACTGACGCTTTTAGCAACATCCCTGTTGCCGATTTCGTCTGATTCAGGAAAGTGTCTATATATAATGTCACTTGAACCAAATGCCACTCTGGTTCTTTCGCCATCAGAAGACTCCCAATGGAAGGTACGGAGACCAGCAAGCAAAAAGTTTTGTGCACAAATTATTTTCTTTAAGACTTCATGCAGCATTCGTAAGATTGTAAAACGAGCCTAAATTCACAAACATTACGTAAAATTTGGGAGAGTTGGCAGGTATGCTCTGGTACTGACACACACTTGACATTAAATATACCTTGTAGATGCCTTTACAGCACAGTGAAATATGGTTTTCATCTGTTTATGAAGCAGCTGCACACATACTTCTCAACAATTTTTTCTTCCCATCTGATCAAACCTTTCATACTAATAAGGAGTAACCATCATTATACGACGACAAAGCATCTGTTCATATTTTTTACACCAGTTAAAAGAAAAAATGTGTAGCATCACATTGGCAAAGCCGTACTTATATTTTTTGCATTCTGAGGGAAAAGAATAAGATCGCTCACCAACTGGCCAATGGCGACGGCCCCATCTGTTCCATCCCTGAGACTGCTTTCAATCACCTGGATGAGAAAAATAGAAAAATTTGATATTGTGCAATACAAGCGAACTTGCATGGTAACAACAAAATGTGTGCTTTTTATGAACCCTTTAAATGCAAACTCACCTACCATCGCTTTAGGAGGTCCTTTATCAGGTTTGGATATTACAGAGACAATCACAGTGCACAGATCATGCAGCAACAACAGTGGCTGTAAACTATTACAGTCAAACTTATTTGTAATGACACGGTATCCAACACAAAGATACTTCCCTTATAATATTTGGTGTAAGTGTACATTCATTACTTGCTAATATCAGTGGGAAACACTCCAGGTTTACTACTCCAGCGTATCTAATAACTGCATATGTTGATGTTCGACTGGACGCGAAAGTAAGCTGCGAAACAGCTGAAAATTTAAGCAAGAGCCTGCCTGCTCTCCTCCTTGAAGGAGGCATTCCAGCTGCAAGCAATGTGACATCGCATGCAATGTTGCTTCAACTTCATGTGGATGTTGCCCGCAGCGCAACCATCGCCAGAAGCTGAAACTGCACAGGGATTTCCATGAAATGCAAAGTGCACAGGACAGCCTCTGAAAAGCACAATGCAACAAGGCAGAAAAAAAAAGGGGGGGAAATGTAGGTTTCTGAACCAAAATAGGTTACCGCAGAAGCTGCAGCCACGGAGTGCCATAGAAACAGTGAAAGCAGTGACGAATGGGTTTGCAAGTGCATGGCATCGAAATATGTATTACCCACGGAAGAAGAGCACATTTTGAGCGCAAGGACAAGAAGGCAAAAAGATATTTAGTGACGGAGAAATATCGTGTAGTATCACCACTGACCACAGCATCTTAACCGTTGTGTGTCTCAGAGTTGGTGTTTGATGACGAATGCACCCACTGAAGTACGAAAACAATTACTGAAACCAGGAAAGCTATTTGGTTTAAAACAGCAGAAAGATGCAAAGAAATGAATTCAACTTATTAAAGGAGGATGCGCTTGAAGGCTTATATGTGTTCCAGTGAGGATATTTAAGCAGTATTTGTTGTTTTGTGGCATGATTTCATAGAGAACAGAGCCAGCCGCTGGTAAACCCAAGGCTAGTACTGTAGATAAACGTTGACTCTACATATGGGTGCTGTTCTGTGTTGAACCATGCAGGGCGATGACGTAGCTTCTGTGTGATGCAAGTCTGCAAGATATTTCACGAGAAAAACGAACTCTGCAATAATAAAAAAAAAGCATTGGAGGCAGTAGTTACGAGGCAGTGGCTCTAACATGCGAGATGAAAGGGTAATGGTGCTTGTGGATACTGGCTGAGGCAAGTGGAAAGAACTTGGGCACGAGGAAGGGGTCCACCCTCTTGCACCATTGCTTTAGCACATTTCTTTGCTTCTGTCATGGCTACTAAAATACTCAGTTTAATACTTGGCAAGCAACGCTGCAGAAGCTACACAAAGTGTGGTTCCAGTAGTCTCACTCTGCGTCATTTGCAGTGCAGTTGTTTTTTTATCTCCAATGTCTTCTATGGAACAATTACTGTCATATCTTGAAACATACAAGTATGAGACTTCATGTCCTGTGACGTATACCAATAGGATAGATGCATTATTTCAACTCTGGTTAATTTGTGTTTTCGATTAATTTGATCACAGGTTATGGCCAAAGGTTATAACCCGAAGGTTATGAAGCCATTATGGCCGGTGCCCATGCATTTTTATGGGTCCAAACTTTCGTTATTTCAATCCTGAAATTGGCCTTCACCAGATAATTCAACCTTGACCAGTCAGCATGCATGTGCCTGACCCCTGTGGTGGCCCCAATAGCGAACCCATTAGTGGCAGCGTCTGTCTCTGCGGAGCTTAGGGGGACAGCAAATGCGTTGAACATCATTTCCCATTGAAAACACCCATTTTTGGCCTGCCCTCGGAAAATCTTCAAGCAATAACAGTAACTCGCAATGTCCGATTACAATATTTACCAAGTTCTAGTGCACATCTTTCTTTTTTTTTTATTGTGATAACAATTATGTATACGGACACTCCAGGCACATTTCTGCCTTTGCCGTGATGTTTCTTATAGAGTCCAAGGGTCGTCCAGTCGCGCACCCTACGTTGTAGGTATGTGCAAGTGAAAGCGTGCAAGGGGAGCCAATGATCGCAACTCAATCTTGCCCGTGCGAAAGGGAGGAAAGCTGGGAGGAAGCACGCCACCTTCTGTCGCGCGCGAGGCACCTAGAGTTGCGAGGCATAGAGGGGAGGGGGGGGTTCAAAAATAATTATCCAAAATATATTTTTTTCTGTCCTCTTCAACAATGGCCACAATGGCCACATTGGTACTTCAGAGTGGCACCTGTCGATTAGGTGGGACGGCACCTTTCTAAAACACGAAAACCATATTAAACTACTTGGCGTGGTCTTTGAAGACAAACTCAATTTTCATGCTCATGTTGATTATATGAAGACTAAAGCCAAGGCATTGGTTACACAATTATAGTAAATTTCATTCGACTGCATTACATGCTTAATCCTGCAATTATCTGTCATTTATACAAACAAGTCAAGCTGCTAGCAATTCTATATGTGTCCCCGTTTGGTGGCCCCCTTTCCCCATGACGCATCTCACCACCCGTGTACTGTCTGTGCAATGATCCATCCTTGTTGCGCTGACAGGCGCACATCATACCACTAAAACATCGGCACTTCATGCCCTGGCCAACTGCCCTCTGCTCACAGTGGAGCTAGACAGATTGGCAGCGTGTTTCTCACTGTTCCAACTTTTGTCAGGTGACGCGCTATGGCCAGGACACATTCCATCTAAGCCTAATAGATTTCCCTTGTGACCCGTTTCTGGACCACCCTTGGAGGAAGTTCTATTTCCGTTTTGTCAGACTGGGCCTCTTCGATTTTCGGTGTTCTGGTAGCCCGCTGGCAGCCAGATGGCAGCCAGCTAGTTCCGTTTCTGATAGGAAGTCATGTGGGCTGGTATCCCAAGACAACCCAAACCTGCCCGAAGTTTGCAAAATCAAATGCCGGTACAGCTGGCTAAATGGAAAAATGCTACCAGCATGGCAGTGCCCGGCGAGGCCGGCGCGCTCGGTGCAGTCGGCCCATTTAAGCATTGCCAGCTTAACATCGTATAGTTGCGTTCAGGGATACAATCACTTTTGCGCGACTCGGCGCAGAACGTTCACTGGGGCAACCTCTCCTTGCGCTGCGCAACAGATGGCCTCCGACGCGGCGAATGAAAAGACGCGAAATCGCACGTAAGTGATTGTATACCCGAAAGCGATATCTCGAGGATCCCTGCTCGCAACGATCATGTCGCCCACCAGCTACATTGACGAGTTGGCGTTGTGTCATCCCAAGAGATTAAAAAGCAGGTGATTGGGTACGTCTCATACGCATAAAATTTTGTGCCGACCTGCTTGGGCTTCGATTTCAGAAAGTTTGTTGTGGCTGATTGTCCCTAAGGACAATCAGCCACAACAAACCAACAAACAATCAAACTTAGGATTGACCCTAAGGAGCTGCGGACGCAGCTGGCGCATGAAAATGCACGCCGCCTGTGACCAGCGAAATGTTCACACATTGGTCGCGATCATGAGAGCAATAAGCCAATGTACGTGTGTTTAATGTACCGAGTGCAATCAGTGCATTCTTAGATCAACGGCCTGCAGTCGAACACATATTGGTTTCGAGCGGCCACCTAAGCATACGACGGAGAGACGGAGCGAACACAGGCTAGCTGCAAAGCCTTCGGTAACTGCAGGAGATATATACATACGCCAGATATGTGAAAAGGAAGGCCACCAGAGAAGGGAAGAAGAAGAAGCGCCGAGCAGTGCAGACGTGGAAGCATCGGCTCCGTTTTTTTTTCCATGCTCCGCTCGCCAATTTTGAGAGTACAACGAAAAGAAGCATACCACTGGATCCACGAAGCGACGGCGAATCGACTGACACCAAGATTCGAGGTGGGGCTTCTATTTTCACAATTTTACAGAACCTTTTCTGCTCCTAGACGCCGACTTGAGCTTAGCGGAGCTAAGCTTAGTGAGGAGTAGGGCCCTTGTTGGGCCTAGTAAGCCCACCTGCCCGCAGGCATGGCGGATACAAGCATGGAAGATGATTTTTCTGGAAATGAAAGAAACAATGGTCAGGAAGACTTCGGCTGGCAAGTCGTGGCTGGCCGAAGATCACGAGCTATCACAAAGGCTGTGGATGAGGAGAGCACATTGCCACGCAGTCAGCGAGATCATGGCGCCAAGAAAACCGCCGTCGGTGGAATGATTAAGAATCGGGTTATCAGAGCTTCGAGAATGCCTCAACTGCCTGAGGAGCACAGCAAGATCATTATACGGCCTCGAGGAGGGCTCAATTTGAACAAGGTGAGCACCACCACGATTGGTTCTGCAGTCATTGAGGCGTCCGGCCTAACGGAAGACGAGGCCCGTGAAGATGTTGTCTGCCCAAACTTCACTCAAAATATCATCGTAGTCAGCACACCTAAGCCCGAACATGCTGCGAAGTACGTCAGAATCAAGTCTTTCAAGATCATGGCTGCGGAATATGAGATAAATGCATACGAAGCGGCACCACATGCCACATGCAAAGACGTCATCCGAAGAGTGGACATCAGAGACTCCCAAGCTATGATAACAAGAAACATCGTGCATGACTTGAACCCGCTTGCGCTGGCTGCTAAGCGCATCAAGACGTCGGAATCGGTCATAGTACTTTTCGATGGACTCAAAGTGCCCAATTTTGTCAGGTATGGATCCACACTAGTGAGATGCTACCTTTACAGGAAGCAATTCGACGTCTGCTTCACCTGCGGAAGGGTCGGGCACCGCTCTGATGTGTGTCCAACACCTGACTTTGTTCAGTGCAGAGGTTGTGGAACTCGCAACCCAGGAGATGAACATGTGTGTGTACCTAGGTGTAAATTTTGTGACGGCGATCACCCTACCGGCGACAAATTTTGTAAGAAAAGATTTCAAGTCCCTTACGTCGTACGACTCTGTCGAAGAGAGCGCAACAGGACTCGGTCGTCAACAAGAGCGCAGTCGGAGGCGCATCAGCTGGCGCCCAACCATCGCCCCGAGGACAGGGAGCACTCGCGCTCCAGGAGTCGCACCAGATCCAGGCATCGTTCGCTATCCAGGGAGAGAAGGCGCTCCAAGTCAAGGGAAGCGCAGGTGCACTTCGTGCAAAGAGACTCAATCCCTGGCGAGAAGACGACGCCAGGAACCACCTGGGCTGACAAAGTCAAAGGTATGGCGAGGGTTGCTGGGGGCGCCTCGGCGGCTGTGGGTGATGACAATGATGCCAGAATAGAGCAATTAATTAAAGAAGTAGCCTCTTTAAGAAAAGCTAATGAAGAATTGACCAGGCAGGTAGTAGAGCTTCGTAAAAAAGAGCAGTCAAGCCCTGCTAGTGTAGAGATAGATAGACCTGTGAGCAAAAGCAACGATCCCGGGGAATCCAGCTCCCCTGCCCCTAAAATGAGAGCGGTGAGTTCCGAGGGTGATTCAGTCTTCTCAGCCCTCAGTGAAATAAACGAGGCAATAAAAGCGTTAAGAGAGACAGTGGAAACGACCAACTTTAGAGTGGACAAATTGTGGAAATGGAGGCTAACGGCAGAGAAAAGACTTAGGAAAATGGAGGCACGAGGGGATGACGACGATGAGTATCTGCCATCGGAGGCGGATAGTATAAAGTCCATTCCTGGATTGTCGGGGGCCATCACAAAGAGGAAAATAGCAGGTAATAGAAAGGCATCCTCACCTAAACACAATGGACAGTAATCATGGATTTAACGTGTGGCAATGGAATTGTCGTGGGTTCCAACACAAAAAAGCAGCACTGCAACAGGTGATCAGGTCATCTGAGGCCAGGCCAAAGGTAATTATGCTGCAGGAAACCTTAGCGGACGAAATTATGCTCACTGGGTACAAAGTTATATGTAGAGACAAAAGAATGGGGAGGGGGTTGGCGACCCTCATTGACAAAAAGTTGCCGTACATTGAGCATGAGATTCACCTTAGACATTCCAGGTTTGAATTTATTCTAGTTGAGATTATACTTAAAAGAAACAGAGGTAAGACGCAAAGCATTTTCTGCTTGAATATTTACAGCAGTCCTAACGACATGAGACAAAGGTTTAGAGCACTCTTCAACAAGGTGCTTTCGGTTGCCAAAAACTCCCCTCTCATTATTGGAGGGGACTTTAATGCTCCCTATCATACATGGGGATATGCTTGGAACACAAAGAAGGGAGAGGAGCTATGGAGTCTTGCCATGGATCTGGGATTATGCTTGATTACTGATCCTGCGTATCCCACCCGTTGTGGCACTTCCACAAGCAGGGACTCCACGCCAGATCTTACTTTTGTGAACAATTCAAGAGGAGCCCATTGGGAAAATTCAAACTTGGATCTCGGAAGCGATCATTACATCATACACATAACAATACGCATACCGAGACAGGAAACAAGAATCTTCAAATTCACTGATTGGGATCACTTCAGAAAAATTAGGGCGAACAGAGGGACAGTCGGGCCTCCACATGCCAAGCAGGAGCCCCTTCAGACATGGGTCATCCAGCTCAGAGAAGACGTCAAGGAGGCCACTAAAGAAATCAGGACAGAGGAGAATATTGAAGCTATGGACAGCAGGCTGGCGCATCTGATTGAGGCCAAACAGGCTATATTACAGAGATGGAAAACGCAGAGACTTAACAGAAGGCTAAGAAAAAAAATAGCGCAATTAAACAGAGAAATTGATGATCATTCGAAGACCCTCGTGAAGCAACAGTGGGATGAGATCTGTAATTCGGCTGATGGTAGACTCAAACATGGAGGTAGCTGGAACCTCCTCAAGCACTTGCTCAACGAGAATGAAACAAGGACAAGCAAGAGAACAGCTATAGCTAAGTTGGTTCATCAGGAAAGCCAAGATAAAACAGAGAGGGATATCATGGATAGTCTCGCAGCCAAATATCTCCCACTTAAACAACCAAACGAAGGAGAGGAGAGCCCCGAGTATACGGGAGGCATATGTGAAGAACTTGACCAGGACTTCACTGAGAGTGAAGTGAGGGCCGCTCTTCACAGTCTTAATGGTAGATCGGCGGCTGGACCTGACGGAATAACTAACAAGATGTTAAGAAATCTAGATGATGCATCAATCTATTATCTAACTGAACACTTCAATGAATGTTGGAGAAAAGGGGTATACTCAGAGGAATGGAGGGTGGCCAATACTATCCTCATACCAAAGCCAGGCAAACAACTCACTCTAGACAACCTCCGTCCTATTTCCTTAACGTCATGTCTAGGCAAAGCTATGGAACATGTCATCCTAAATCGACTCACGAAATACGTTGAGCAGAACGAGATCCTCCCATACAACTTGATCGGCTTTCGTCCAGGGCTGTCAACTCAGGATGCTATGCTGCTGATCAAACATCAACTTATACAGGCTAGCCCAGCGCATACGAAAGCTCTTTTGGGATTGGATGTGGAAAAAGCTTTTGATCGTATAAAGCATAAGGCAATACTTGACGTTCTCTCGGAGATGGGTTTGGGTAAGAGACTTTTTAACATGATTAAGGACTTTCTTAGAAATAGAACTGCACAACTCATGCTGGGTGAGCTTAAATCAGAAGCTAAGAATTTGGGAAATAGGGGCACTCCACAAGGGGCTGTGCTCTCACCCATGCTATTCAATTTAGCAATGTCCAAGGTTGCAAGAAATCTGGAGAAAATTGAGGGTATACGTTATGTGATATATGCTGACGACATAACCATATGGAGTGCCAAGGGCAATATAGGACAGACAGAGAACAGATTACAGGAAAGTTTATACGTTGTAGAGAACACACTGAAAGCCATGGGGCTGAAATGCTCGGCAGCCAAATCAGAACTCTTAGTCATTAAACATTGCAGAAAAGGTCGTAAACCAAGAGGTTACATTCCGGAAGATGAGCCAAGAGTGTGCTTATATACTCATGAAGGATCCGCAATCAGGCTAGTTGATAAAATCAAGGTTCTTGGGTATCACATAGACGGAAACAATACTAACTACAGAACAATACAACATATCTCGAATAAAACAGATGAGGTCATTAGGTTACTAAGGAGAATTACCAATAGACACAGAGGCCTGGGAGAAGACAGCGCTTTGAGGATAATACATGCCTTTGCTCTCTGTCACTTCACTTATGTGGCTGGATTATTCAAATGGAAGCAGGCAGAACTTAACAAACTTAATGTGATGCTCAGGAAGCTCGTTAAAGTAGCCCTAGGTATACCCAGTAACGCTGCAACCGACAAACTCATGAGTCTAGGGGTGCACAATACAATGCAAGAAATTGCGGAGGCCCAACAGCTAGCGCAACACGAAAGATTGACAAAGTCACGAGCAGGCACGAACATATTACAGGCAATAGGTGCAGAACTGAATACATCGAGGAGTCCAATAGAGGCTGAAGTAGAATTAATGACTGAAGTTAGGAGCAAGATCAGAACCAACCCTCTCCCCAGAAACATGCATCCAGAATATAATGTCGAAAGGAGAAAGGCAAGAGCTAAAGCACTCTTGAAGGAAATAGAGCAGCAGAACCAACTGGCAGCTATAGTTGATGCCGCCTGGGTGAACGGTAAAGAAGCCTATACGGCCATTGTATCAAATTATCAAGGGAAGGTGCAAGACGCTCTCAGAATTTTTACCAAGGACCCCACGGTGGCGGAACAAGCGGCAATTGCTCTAGCCATCAGGAGTAATAAGTGGGCCTTCATTTACAGTGATTCGAAAACCGCTGTAAAGTGTTTTGATAAAGGCTACGTAGCTGGAGTTGCAGCTAAACTTTTTGAAAACATTGTGATTATGACAACTGAAATCCGATGGTTTCCTGCGCATATGGGGAAAGTGGACGAGACTCGGGTAAACCTCAATGAGGTTGCTCATGACTTGGCACGAGGACTTGCTAACCGTGACAGTCACAACCGAGCCGTTCACCATCAAGCGAGGGAATCCAGAGATCATTTATTAACATACAATGATGTTACCAAACATTACTATTTAGGACGCAGTCAATTCCCATTGCCACATTCAAAACTGAACAGGGCTCAGGCAGTCTCACTGCACTTATTGCAAACGGGTACATATCCCACACCGTACACCATTAATAAAATATATCCAGAGAGGGAGATTAAGATGGAATGCAATGATTGTAATGGCATCATTGGAATCAGACATATGCTGGCGGGGTGTCCCGCGACTCTCCCCAACCTCGTTGAAGAATGGACACAGTGGGAGAAAAGGATTCAAAGCCCATTGTTTCAGGACCAACTAAGGGCAGTCCAGAGGGCCCATGATGTCGCTGAAAGGCTTGGCCTGACAGTGCCAACGTGGGAGCGGCCCGCCTTGGCTTGAGAAGTCGAGCCTCCGGACCTCAGTACAATAAAAGTTTTCACACACACACACCAGAGAAAGACGAACCCAAAATGTACCGCAATGTGTGAATGAGCGCCTACAACTTGCGTGGAACACGATGCAGATAACATGCACGCATGAGAGCACAGTGCGCTGATCCCTGCCGCGAAGAAGCCTTCAAAAGACACACACATACACACACAAAAGCTTCAAACGGTTCACCACTGCTCGTATCACACCGCTTCGCAATGCGGAACGGAGCGTAAGCACCTAAAAAAGATAACACTAGAAATAAGGAAATCCGAAGATGACCGTAGACAGTCAGGTGAGCGAGGTATAACTAAGTCCTCAAGCGCCCGCATTGCAATCTGTGAAGCCCCCGCAAAGATGGTGGCGAACGCCCATCGCCTCTTTTAGTCGTCTGCTGGCCAGAGAACTTCCAGAGAGCAGCCAGGCCAAAATCGTCCTGGCGGGTTCTGGTAGCCCACGGGTAGCCAGAACCGTCCAGCGCAAGCAAAACGAACGCCCGGTGGAAGTGCATAGCATGGTGGGCGGAGCAACCCGAGAAAAATGAAGACACTCTGGCTGGCTCTGGCAGCCCGCGGGTAGCCAGAAGTGGAAAATCGAAGAAGCCCACTGACTCCTACTCAGGCCAGCCAGATATCTCGCACTCCTGTGTATCATTTATGAATGGACAGTGCCTTTACTAGCACCACGGCGGGTGCAGCATTTGTCGTGTTTGACCAATTGGTCACTTGACTAGCCTACTAAAGTTTCGGGTGATGAAAGCAACCAGCGCATATAGCGCTGAGGTAACCATGTTCACTGAAGTACTCGTGTATGTTAACACCTTGCACGATACGGTCTTACTACATATTTACACATATTGCCTCTCGCTGCAGGTCACCTTCTCAATCCTTCACGTCACAAACGTAGGAGTTCGACTGATAAGCAGGTGCTCCACTCCCAGGCGCTCAAAGGGCGCCACATGGCCCGGGACACAGGGGCATGGTATGCACCGAGTTCATCGACACGGAACTACCTCTGCTCTCCTTCGTCTACGGGAACTATTGACATGCTCTGGGAAAGCCTTTTATCTCTTAAATAATTTCAAACGCGCCTCTACAAAATTTCACATAACCAATGGCACCATTATTGGCAGCATGAAGGGAAGGGTACCAGTTTATATCAATGGATACGAAGTGTCCATGAAAGCCCGAGCTGGTTCCCTCCCAATCCGCCACTTGGACACCTCTTTACTGGCCATTTCCCATACTACCTCTACCGTTTTTACCTTCGCAATACAAGCCTTTGCACGTGTGCTATGATGTGTGAGGACGAGGCATTACTTCACCTCATGTCTGCACTGCGCACATCATCGCCCAACTGTGTGGCATCTCATACATCACTGACATTTCACCGGCCTCTTATCCTGTATTTATCGTTAGCACTGACATGCGTGCCATGCTTTTGCAGCTGGTACACAAGATTGCAGTTTCTGTCATGCTCACTTCTAGTGCTTCCTCGCTTCCGGATGCCTATTGACATTCCTGCTTTCCTTTTTCGCGCTTCTCAGTACCTTTCTTCGTCCCGCCTCGCCCTGTCATTTCTCGTCTTTTTCATTTTGCTTTTGCATGTCTATTAGCTGCCATTTCCACTGCTTAAGCCAACTATGGCGGGGTTCACTTTGTGCCAAATGGCTCTAATTAACTGCTTCATTCTCACTGTCTCCTTTGTTGTTAATGCAAGAAAGAAGAGAAGTTTCTCTAACCCTTGTAACGTTGCTTGCTATGGGCAAAGAAAGTATAGACCCTTTTAAATATGTTTGCTGTAGTGCTCCGTGAACAAAAAGTGCACGCACACAGGAGAAGGCCCAGCTTTTAACTATTCTTGCAGTAAAATGTAGCAGTGATGGCAACAGCTAAACCATTATCAAGCACAACACTTGAGTTTTTTCGTGCAGTATTAGTTGCATAAAACATTGGTAGCAATATTACTTGGAGAAAGCACAGGTTTTCCTTGTTTGTCTTTTGTGCCTTTCCTTTACTCCTTTATTTTTTTGGGCTTAAGTTAGCTCTTTCCATGTCAGTGCTAGCTTGTCTTGACTGCAATGCACACCAAGGTGCACATTGCTGTCACTGATTAGTGAAGAAACGCCGCTCTTAGCACTTGCATTTACACTTTCACCTGTTTTCATTGCACAATTGGTTGTAATGCATATTAATGCAATTAGCATTCTTTTTAACTTCATCCACTTTGATAAATGCTTGTTTGCCTGTCTGTATCTAATGTCTTTCCTGCCAACTTTAGTCAATGGGCATTCCATGGCCTAGCACACCGGGCTGCTGTACCAAAGAAACCCATGTTCGAAACCAGGTGTTGGACCAATTTGGGGCCCCTTCATACATGATGCTCTTCGATGAACCTCTTTTACGACACCAAACTGAGTCATTGGGTATGTGCTGCTCTCCAATGACAAAAAGAAAAAATCTTAAAATTTTTTTGGTGCTGTGTGGAATCAAACCTGACAACTTTGGCAGCAGCTGCATACAGCGCAGTCAAGCGGGCTCTACCTTGCAGGCGATCTGTGATGGGTACAGAGTCTAGGCACTGCGAGGCCGATAGCTTCTTGTGTGCTGTGTTCTGGCCGCTTCGTTCGCTTTGAAGCGAGAGGAAGCAAGACGGATGATTTGCTCACTGCTGCTGCTGCTCTTCTCACACCAACGTTTTGGCAGCGAGTGCCTGCAGTCACTGAGTGAGATGTGTTCATGTTTGCCTGTGCTCATGTGACACCATGCTTGTTAATCCAGTTAGTAAGCGAATGTTTACAAGTTTATACAGCCAATAAAACTACTCTCCTTATTTTGTATAGCTAACTAATAATTTAATATTGTAATACATACTTCACCTTTCAGGTGAAACTGCAATTTTTTTTACGTTCATCTAATATTGACTGCAACTGATTTTCACATCGGATTTCTTTTTCAACACTTTGAAAGCATATGTACAGCATATTATGGGAAATCCTTTCTATCATGTCGAGTTCACTCATACAAGTGAAATCGCAGATCAACCTTCCACAGAAGCTTGACTAGCAGCTTAACCTCTTAATGTTTAAGCACAACCTGCGCAAGTGTCGTTATTACTGGAAATGCAGTAGAAAGCATGCGAAGGCTCCAGTGTCAGTTCAAGGTGCACGACTATTAATCTTGATTACAGAGAGAGGCTGATCAAACATGATAACTGAGTATTAGGAGGTTAGCAGATCTTCCCCATCTTGACAACCCTTGCTTGAAGAGCCTAAAGAATACAGAAATTGAACCAGGCACCTATTACAAGGAATCAAAACAAACACTCCCTGTGCCAATAGGTGCACACCTGTTTTTACATTTCAAAGCCGTGGTTTTGCTGCATATATAGCATGGGCACTCCAAGGCTAGTTCTCATGCCACCAAATCTGAATAAATTTTTTGCCATGGAAACCAGGTGGAAGGCACATATCTTTGTATATTTCTGATTTTCTGATGCTATCAGTGCTTTCATTAAAATGGCAAATTATTTCTCATTTACGCTTAAAAGCCTTCTTTGCAATTTCATGCAAGAATTCTCAAAAACATTTCAAGCAATTATTTCTGCTGTACTTCCATTCAGAGCACCAACAGTTAGGCTGCAAGTTTATGTATAACAGCATGTTTTGCAACACATATATCTTGAAATAAGATGGTAAAACATGAATGCAGTGAAAACGAGTACATATTTCCAGTTCCATATTTCCTCGCCGTGCTTAGGCGGCTGCTGTCGAGTCAGTGGTGGTGCGGGCGTTCACCGCGCGTCATGCTTTTACGAACAAAAATCGTGCCATGCGGTTCCAGCTTAAGTCACCAAAAGTTTGAGGTACTGCATATTGATTACAATTCCAGGCTACTAACTCACCATTCTGAATATTGAATGGGACCGGGAACTCCTCTGGTTTGCTTCAGTGCTGGCCACGTGGCGACGGCCTGCAAGAAATGAAATTGGAGGATATAAGCTGAAAGATTTTCATTTTCATAACTGCCAACCTGGGGCACTTAGAATTCAGATTTGCTCTTAGCATTCTTAGGGTACTTCACCTACTTTTGAGGGGATGTTTGTCTATCTGTATCTCTAACCACTTTGCAACCGACTTGGGTAACTATGTGCCACTCTACAATGGCAGAAAAACAAGACATTTAAGATTTCTCCAGTGCTTAGGCAGAATTGAACCTGCGTCCCACAAATTCAGACGAGCTTTTCTTAATGTATGTTTACACAAGTTCCACGCATGGTCTTTGTGGTGGTGCCGCTGAAAGACTCAGTGTGCCCAGAGGGAAGCATGAGAGTGGAGCCCGGCTGCATACATGCTTCATACAAGGTGCGTCTTTGTGGGGCGTCGATAATTTGCTTCATTGCTGAACGTATTATTGTCGACATTCATCATGAGATGGGTTCCGCTGCAACTTTTTTTTCAGGGCCACAGCAAAACCACAAATGGCATTCAGTACAGTGATTAGAAGTCTCTGTGCTCCTACGGTGACCAGAAGTGCCACGTGCATGCATTTATAATCAAGGAACCCATACTATGTCAAGTGACAGTGGCCCCTTTACATTTTTAATGTGTCACTGTACATCGTGGCTGCATAAAAGCAAAGCTGACTTAAGAAAACCGGCCACTATGCAACGTAGACTAAACCTCTGCCTCATCCGCGCTCCTCAACACACGTTTTGACGTGAAGTGAACTTAGGCCTACACAACCTACACACAACTGGCTTAGATTCAAATCTAACTTCAATTAACTACCTAGCACATAACGACAATTACAATGCAGTTGTGCTAAATCATGCATTATTTTTGTTTCATGGTAGAGTTGAGGATGTCTCTCTGGCGATTTAAGGCTGTGTAAATACAGTCGAACCTCGATATACCGAACAGCGCGATGATCGCAAAATAGTTCGATATAGCCAGAATTCGATATATAATATCACGTAGAAAACGCGTCAAAAACTAGCGCAAAATCAATCAATGAACCAATCGTGGTGCAATAGATAATCACATGAAGCTTCAAACAAAGTATTTATTTAGTTCGCTGAAAGTACTGAAGCAGCGTAGCCTGCTTCATATTGGCAACCACGTGCTTGACCACGGCGTCCTCAACATAGTCCAAACGGTCCACAAGAGACAGTCCAGTGCCTTCTATTGCGCCGCAGTAGCGGCGTACAACGGCCAAAGCAGCTACAGCCTCAGTTCCAGTCGGGAGCGGGGCAACATCAGCGCTTGCTGGATCAGCCTCGGCAGCGTCTTCGTTTGGCCGCTCAGCAGTCACTTCTGCCGCGATCTCCACGTCTGTCAACTCCGCCACTGTTCCGGTGCTGTCGTAACCGCCAACGAAGTCCTTAATGCACATGATGTGTGGCTCAGCACCGACAAAACGCTCCAACTGGCTCCACGGCCGCCTCGATCACGCGCGCACGGCGGGGGCAAGCCTCGGCGTGCGCGCGTGATCGAGGCAGCCGTGCTGGCTCCAAGCCGCCGCGTGTGTACACCGCTACGTTCAAATGGCGCCCTCGGTGCAACCAATGTGGGCAGCTGTCGTATGCAGCAGTCTGGAACGCCCATCGCGCCGCCGCTATCTTCGCGAGTGTTGCGGGAAAGCTTGCCTCCTGTCAACAGAGCGCACTTGGTTTGGGGCGGCGGAGTTCGATATATCCATTTTACATCCGGCCCCGTTCGAAATAAAGAATTAAAAATGCATGCGATTTTCCATGTAATATAGAAATTGTTCGATATACGCAATAATTCGATATATCCGTGTTCCATATATCGAGGTTTGACTGTACAATCTGCAGGGTTGGCAGGTAAGCATATTCATGCGAATTAAAACTATAAAAAATCTCATGCGAATGCAATATCTACCATAGTGGAAAGATATGTATGCTATCATCAATGCTATGAGAGCCTGATGGGTAATGGCCAGCAAAGCTGCACAATAATTTTCTTTGCATGTGAAATCCATGACAGGAGACTTACGTTCACCATCGTTCATTGCAGACTCAATTTCTTCCTTGGAGCCAACAGGAACTTCAGTCAAATCCACAATGACAGGCTGGCCATCCTAAATGAGCCAAGAAAGCATAGAAGCCAGTTGTACCAATGCTGTAAACATGATGGGGTTAACTCTTTGAGGGTCTATTTTTTTTGCCATATGCGACTGCCCAGGGTCGATTTTTTTTTATTGCAGATTCCAATTCTTCTGGGGACTTATTTTTAAAAAACTTTACCGTAATTTTTCTAGGGTGAACATAAAGTGAGAAATATATTTTGCGTCGGTATATATGTACTCTTCATTCATGAATAACAATAAAAAAAGGAAATAAACTTATAAGAATTAAAAATTTCATGCACTGTTATACACATAGTTCAAGGCTTTGAAAATGCGCACACGAAAATATTTCGCAAGACTCAAATGTTCCTGCTCTTACACTAATAGTACATACACCCATAGCATAATCGAACGGTGCAGGTGCGCGCACTCAAGAAAACTGTGTGGTTGTGTGCCCATCAAAAAAGCGAAACATGTGACAAACTTCTGCTAATCATCATCTTATCGCCAACCAGAGCCAATTGGTTTTCGCGAGTGTTAAAAAAAAAAAGCAGCAGAAACGCATACACGGTGGCATTCTTCCTATGCGCGCCCCTGTGAGCACTAAACAAGCGAGAAACAGGAGGTTGCCCTTTGAGCAATTAGTAACGAGATAGCCATCAGTTTTGCAAGCGCAAGAAGCCGAAACCGCCCGTGGAACAAAAACCAAACCGCCGCCCGCGCCCACACGCCAATGCACGAGCAGTAGAATATAGACGTGCAGGAGCAAACTAACTCTAAAACAAACAATGCAATAAAAACCGAGAGAGGGAGGCGCGCGAAAAAAATTCCCTGTATTCCCACATAGTGGCTGCACATGGCAGAAAAGAGAAAGTTAGGAAATTGGCACGCCTTTTAAATGTACAGACGGTGGTGCAAATATACAGCATCGACCATTTTTGGACTTGTTCGCTGCGCCGTATATCTACATCATTGACCCTCAAAGGGTTAATAAAGCTTTAGTTTGTTCATAAACTCCTGGTTGGTTACGGATTACCAGAGTTGTTGACAGTAATAGTGAAGCTGATAGCAACATATTGTGACACTTTGTACAAATACAGTAAACCCTCATTAACTGGAACTTTGATATCTAAAAATATAGGTTGAGTAGCAATTTTTTTCTGGCCATGGTTTCAACCCATTTGTTTCTCAATTATCTCGAAAAGTTTCTGCACCGGACTCCACATATCTCGAAACCTTGGATTGAAAAATACCAGGAAAAAGGCAACCGGGCAGTGTCAGTAGAGTTGCTTCCACTCGCTTTTTACCAGGCGGCAGCTTGCTAACCAGCCGCAGTCCCACGTTATCTCCCCCCTCCTTTTTTTCTATAATCATCATCAGCCTTTATTTATGCCCACTGCAGGACAAAGGCCTCTCCAAGCGATCTCTAATTATTGCTGTCTTGCACTAGCAGATTCCAACTTGTGCCTGCAAATTTCCTCATTTCATCCCCCTCCCAAATTTTCTGCCATTCTCAACAGCACATCTTCATTTTCTTGGCACCCATTCTGCAACTAATGGTCCCCCGGTTACCTACCCCATGCATTACATTACCTGCCCAGCTCCATCTTTTTCTCTTAATGTCAACAAGAATATTGGCTATCTCCATTTGCTCTCCGATTCACACCACTCTCTTAATGTCTCTCAATGCGTTATGCCTAACATTTTTCATTCCATTGTCATTTGCGCGGTCCTTAACTTGTTTTCAACTTCCAAGTTTCTGCCCCATATGTTAGCATCAGAGAATGCAACAGTTGTACACCTGTTTTCAAAGATGGTGGAAAGCTGCCAGCCAGGATCTGGTAATGCCTACCATACGCACTCCAACCAATTTTTATTCTGTAAATTTTCTTCTGAAGGTCAGGGTGTGAGTAGTTTAAAACATACTCCTGTACAGATTGCAGAGCCTGACTGGCAATCATCAATTCTTGTTTCCTTGCCAGGCTATTGAACATTACCCTCGTCATCTGCATATTAATCTTCAACTTCACTCTTGCACCTTCTCAGTTAAAGGGACACTAAAGGTTACTATGAAGTCAAGTTAAAGTGATAAAGCAATGCTCTAGAACGTCTAAGGCATCAATATAATCGCAAACAGAGCTTTAGTAACTGAGAAATTGAGGTAAATGCATGACACGATTTTAGACCCCCCAGCAACATTCCGGTACTAGCCCTATGACAAAGGCAGTCCTCATCATAATTTACGTCACTAGTACTTAACTACTCGTATTAAAAAGATAATTTCATTAGGTTATAAGATGGAAGAAAATGCTACTTGTCTACTTCTGTTCGATTCTAAGAAAAAAGAATATCTTGACATTACCCTTTAGTATGGGTGGTCGAAAGGTTTCGTTTTCTCTCGACTCTGCGCCACGTGCGCTTTGGAGTTTCAGTTGTTTCGTTATCGCGTCGTGCTGCAGTGGCCCTGCTGGATCGCGAAACTTGCATTTGGAACAAGCAGCGAGAATGCCACATCTATGTGATGTCGTGTGATGCGCCAACGGTCCACGGAACTTGGCCAAGGGCAGTTGCAGCGGTGAATCCAATGTTACTTATCACTGTGTGCCAATGAGCGAACCTCTCCATTCGAAGTGGCTAAGTGCCGTACCTCTGCCACAGCGCGTTGGCAGAGCCGAAAAATCGCATAGTGTGCTCGCTACACTTTCGTCCAGAGGATTACGAGTCCAACGCCAACTTTCTGAAGTCATGTGGAGTGCCTTTCAAAGCAATGCTTTCCTGTAGCGCTGTTCCGTTGGTCTTGCCTGCATTCTCCGAAGCGCAAGAACAACTGCAGGTCAAAGACGGAGCAGTGAGTGCGGCATTTGGTTTTTACGAAGGAAAAGCTACAAATGTGCGAATATGTACAGCCATGACATACAGTTGCTGTCGTAGCAGTACGCAACGATGCCGGCCATGCGAGCCCTCAGCAGCAGGTCACGTTCATCAGAGCTTAAATCGCTGAAGTCGAGCTCAGCATCGCGAGCCAATGTGTCGTTGTCAGGGTCGTCCATTGCAACAAGAGTCAAAGTTGGCATCATAAATAAAGAACCAGCTTATCGTTGTGCGCTTTCCTTTTCACTAGCCACCATAGTTCTGCTTTTGCACTGCTGTCGGCTGTCTTGGCTGTTTCTGGCCACACGTTTGCGGTTTGTGAAGAAAAGCCATAGCGCCGTCTGCGGGCGCTGTTTTACTCACCGACAGCGCAGCGTCACAATGAGACCATGACCTCACCACTCCTCAATCGGAGGGCGGCCGATTTGAGCTGCGCTAGAGGCACGCGGACACTTCAGAACGCATTTTCTCTTAAAGTAAGTCTCTTCGTCGCATGAAACAAGCGTTTCGAGGTTTCTGGGATGGTATTTCAATCGGCTGCGTTGACTGATTATTAACCTTTAGTGTCCCTTTAAGGTCCTCGGTCATTTGTTGCAATGCATCTCCAGTGTTACTGTCTATGCATGCATATATAGCCTTCATATAGTCTAGGCTGATTACTACGGGCCTGTGCACAACAAACTTTCAGATATAATGGATCATTTTTCAACCTTAGTTTGGTCTGCCTATTTTATCAATGCAACGAAGTTCACGTTTAATGGACCACACTACAACGGACTATTAGCTACAGTGGACAAAATTGGCAGCAATTTTTGTCGAAATCGGGCATATAAAATGGACTTTTGCGTATTGACAGGGGCTGGCAACCTACTTGCGAGAGTAAGCCGACGATGGCGGCTCAATACTTTGCGCGCGAGGGAGGGAGGAAAGCGGAGCAAAAGCGCGCCACCTTTTGTGCACGAGGCACGGGAGGAGATGAGGGAAAGAGGGGGTTCTACTCCGGTAGCTGCTGTTAACGGCGCAGCCACGCAGGTGTCGTATCTTCAAAGTGATCTGCGAGGTCAACAAAGTGCGCCCAGTGCTGGTAGCTTCGTATGTGCTATGCTTTCAACGTTTAGTTCACGTCGAAGGGGAAGACAGCTCAAAGGTAAATTGGCTCGTTGCTGCTGCCGTGCTCCTCTTAATTTGCTATTGCAATCGATGATTCGCCTTTCAGGCGAAACTGCGACTTTTCTGTTTGGTTTTTGCTTTGGACGTTCGTCACTTACTCTTTGCAATAAATTTGTTAGACATTGCGACGAATGTTTCAGAAGTGAGGCGTCTCAGATATTACGGACTTTGGATAAAATGGACATCTTTTGTTGGATTATCAGGGTCCGTTGTATCGACAGTCAACTGTACATGCACTTCATATATATATCAGCACTTTTGAGCTGACACGATTAGCCCATATACTACACCCACATGAAGCCAGCATGCGCGCCCCCAGTGTTTCAGCGAGATTGTGGCTTGACAAGGGCGCTCGCTTCATGCTTCTGCTACAGTGAGGTGTACATGCTGCGTCACTCATAAGCATCTGCTCAAGGCATGACTATTGCGCTATTCTGTAGTTGAGATTTTCGAGGGTAAATATTCTAGTATTCATTACGATGCAGAAAGTAGCAGCATCAGCTTTTTGGAAACGGTTATGTTCAGACGACTGGCTTCAAATATTGCATTAGGGTTAATCGTCATAACTCAGTTCCAAGCATGCTGTCCTGATAGAGTTTCAGTAATGCAGTTGCCTGTAGACGCCAACATCTCCGGTGCCGATACACGCGAAAGTGACTGAAAATATGAATGATATTTTGGAAAGGCTCCACATGGTTAATGCGTGACCAGAGGGCTTCTATTATCGCGATTTCTCTTACCTCGAATCTCTGCTTATCTCAAAAAGTTCTCGGCTTTCACAGCTTCGAGTTAACTGGGGTTTACTGTATGTAAAATACATTTAAATATTTTTTTCGTTGTGCTAGTGTTTTCATTGAAGTAAAATCATAGGACTGCATGTTAATGATCATGTTATTATCAACACTATCATATTCTACTCAGTTAAGTAGGATATGATCAATCACTACAGTGTGAGGTCTTGTCACTACAAACTTCATATGAAAAATTTCCTCAGATTCAAAATAATTTAAGATATCCCTAGCAGAATGTTTATATTTGAGAATACCAAATGAAAATTTATGCTTTCTGTCTTTTAGCAGCACCTCAAAATAATGAATTTGTAACCGAAATATCACACAATTGTGCAATATTGTGAAAAATTAGGTTTGCCACCATCAGCAGCAGCACATGGCTGCGAGTACAAATTGATGCCCGCCTTTTGCTACCGCCTGTAGTAATCATGACCCGCAGAAATAGAAACTACACAAATAAGCACTGTAAAGATTGTGAAATTTCACCCTCTGCATTGTTCACAATTGCAACAGTTTTGAAGAATTGATGAATAAAAAAACGGTGAAAAGGCAGGTTTGCTTACAGTGCCATCTAAACTTAAGACTGATCACCCAGGGTGTCTACCAAGTTGACATTTCCAAATTCCCTGAGTGGCTTTGCAAAACTCTCTCAGTGATACAGAATTCTGTTTTACGTCAAGACAGGCTGACACAATGTTGCCTGATGCTGTCACTCTCTAGTAAGCATGCTAAAAAATAACAAACAACCTAATCCAGTTTGAATAGTAAGGAGTAGCATTTATTTTATTCAAAAAGAAGTCAGAAGGGAGGTGTTAGTAAAATGCACAGTAAATAAAATATCTTTAAGAAAAATGGTAAAGCTTATTGCAAATCGAGTCGAACATTCTTAAATACGAATAAAAACGAGATGCACACAGGAGCAAATGTTTTCGAATATCCCCTTCAGTCCCGAATTATGATCAACTGTTGATACATGTGTGGAACATAGGTGGTGCTTGAGACTCCACTGAAAGCAAATCAAGGTGGTAGAATGTCTGAGCATTTTATGATGAGTCCCTATAATTAGTGTAACTAAATATTAGAATATTGTAAATTCAGTAATGCTACATTTCTTCATAACAAGGATAAATCTCTCACTCAAATTGCATGCACAGGTTATTCATTGGCCTTAAGCATTTCAAGAAAGAAAAAATATATATATATTTAAAGGTTGCTAATGACATGCCCTACGTCAAGCATCACGTAAAACATGGTATAGTGCTTCCACCAAAGTGGTAATCTGTAATGATACATATCACTCGGAAGCAAAATGGAAGTAATTAAGGTTATCAGAATGTTCAGTTTGCCCTAAGCCTAATGTTCGTGATCTATTGCTTGTTAACATTGCACAGCAATGGCAAAAGTAGGCCACACCCACAAAAGTGGATGCTGTGACTGAATGGTATTTGAGCTATTTTCATCAATTGATAGCAAGTTCATTGGTATGAGGCCCGAACTTTGTCACAAGTAAGATTCTCCCTCAACAGCTGGTGTGTCAACCTCAACTGTCCTGACATATTCTCAGCCTGCACACAATGCCTCAGTGTTGTGTTTCACCACTTTAACGAGTTTACTTTGGTTTGGATGAGGGACACCTGCATCTCAGCATCAGCCAACACTGTTTTTTGAGCCCGCTCCTTGAAAGAAGCAGTGACACACTTCTTTTCCCGTTCATTCCTTAAAGTCCTTTCTGTTCTCGTCCTCCTTCCACCAGGCATTTGCCGCACGGATCATTTGAAGCATGCTTTTCATCACTTGTACAGTCAACATTTAACTTTTTGGACTCACTAGAGGCCGCGAAAACGCCCTTAAAATCTGGCAATCTTTTACTGCCGTTAAGGGCTCAAATCGTCACAGGCACATCCAAAAAGGCCTACCAGTACACTTATCAGGCATATCAGTGCTCGTACTGTGACAGGAGATGGTAGGTGGACGCGTGTACAATTAAGGAATAGATATGATACTCACAGGAGGCCCTGATCATGAGAAGGAAATTCGGAGAAGAATAAAATTGGGTGGGAGCACATATGGCCGACAGTCACATCCTTACTGGAAACTTGCCATTATCACTAAAAAGAAAGGTGTACAATCAATGCATTCTACCGGTGCTAAAATATGGGGCAGGAACTTGGACTGACAAGGAAGCTTGAAAACAAGTTAACGACCGCACAAAGAGCGATGGAACGAAGAAGATAGGCATAACGTTAAGAGAGAGGAAGAGAGCGGTGTGGATCAGAGAGCAAACGGGCATAGCCAATATTCTAATCAACATTAAGAGAAAAATCGAGCTGGGTAGGTCACGTAATGCGCAAATTAGATAACCGGTGGACTGTTGGGTTACAGAACGCGTGCGAAGAGAAGGGAAATGCAGCCGAGGATGGCAAATGACCAGGTGGGGTGATGAAATTAAGAAATTCGTAGGTGCAAGTTGGAATCGGTTGGCGCAGCTCAGGAGTAATCAAAGATCAAAGGGGACGCCTTTGTCCTGCAGCGAACTTAAAGGGACACTAAAGGCAAAGACTAAGTCAATGTGGACTGTTTAAATACCATTCCACAAACCTTGCAACGCTTGTTTCGTGCCAAGAAAGGAAGGAAGGGAGAAAAAATTGCATCTGAAATGCCCGAATACTTTGTTCGAAATTCAAATCTCCCGCCACCCAACAGAAGAGTGGTGACATTGCATACGCCATCACCACCATTTGCTGCCATCGGTGAGTGAAACAGCGGCACTGAGCCAAGACAGAGTGGTGGATTCGCCGCCGCAGTTGCTTTTTGGTCAAGTGGCATCGATCATTCGGGCATCCTGCTACATCATCTGAAAGTTGAATTCTCTGCTACTTGCAGTTTGTGCGAGGTTCGCAAGGCAGCAAAATCAGCACAGCACTACATGATCAGGAAAGTACTGAAATGTGAAAGCGTGGGCGGCGCAGAGTCACGTGCAAACGAAGCCATTCGACTGCTCACGTCGTTGTCAACAGCAATTTCAATGGGTTCTTTTTTCTAAAAACGAAACAGGATTAGATAAGTAGCATTTTATTTTGCCTGATAACACAATACAAGGATGTTTTTTGCAATGAGTGGTTGAGTACTAGTGACAGAATTTAACTGAGGAGTGCTTTGGTCATCAGGCAAGCACTTGAATGTCCCGGGGAGTCTCTAATCATGTCCTGCATTTATCTCAGTTTCTCGATTATTAAGGCTCTATGTTCGCGATAATATTGACGCCTCAGAGATTCCCAAGCAGTAATCAATAGCTTGACTTATTATTCACCTTTAGTGTCTCTTTAACATAGATTAGTGATGATGCTGACCGTGTCGCGTGACAATCACCCCTTCCTACGCTTGTTATGCTTCACTGCAACACTTTTGTGTATGTTTCACCGCATAACATTTCTGTGTTGAGGCTAAGCTGACTTGCGGGATCCAGTATTATATAACGCGCCATGCTTTCCGAGCTTCAAAACCAATCGCGAGGACCACTAAGACGGAGTCTGTGCCATTGCTTATAGCAGCGAATTCCTTCAATGAAAAACATGGTGCCGAACAGCAAGGAGCTTAATAGCGAACGTTGAAGCAGCTAGGCCTAGCGTTTACCGCGACAGTGAGGTAATCGAAACGGCGGCAGTGGTAGCTTTGATTAATGCCGTTCCGCACCTGCGATCACAGCAAAAACTCCATAAAATCAGACGGCAAAGGGTTCTTGCATCCGAAATTTCAGACATTCTTATACATTAACTCTATGGGGTACATGGTGGTGCCGCAAAGCCGTCCGAATTATCGGGCGTCTGGAAAGTCGGTTGTTGACTGTACACTGCCAACTCCTCCAGCCAATGACACGGCGTCAAAAGACCTATTCATTACGATTCTTCTCTGTTACACGTGCAAGCATTACCACGACTTTCGTTCCCTTTCAATAAAATTACAGCTAATTTTCCCTGATAGAAGCACTTCGCTGAGTTATTCCCGAGTATTTCGACTATTCAATATCCCTCAGAATTCCCAGTTTTCCCGGTTGGTAGACACCCTATCAGCTAGTTGGTGAAAGACACAAGGAAAGCGATAAAATTTGTGGATGCCTTGGGGTTTTGGTAATGTTTGACAATGATCCTTAGTGGACAAGCATGCTCAGATGCGAACAATAGTGCCTGTTGCACACTTTACCGACAGCTACTGGCATTATCAGCAGGCATTTAGCTCTGAAGAAGCACACCACTGCATGGTTTACAAATTATTTGTGACAGCTGGCGAACGTCCAAGAATCACTGCGTCATGATCACTGTCGTCCTGCAGTACTGCATTTTTTCTTATAGCCTATTTCCGGAACATGCTCGAAACTGTGGCACATAACCTTATTTTCTATGACTGAACAACGCGCAGACGTATGGCCAGGCACACACTCGAGTTGCGTTACCTAGCTCGAGGTCTACGCAAGCTGAGCGCACACTAGGCGAAGTCATCGTGAACATCAATGCGCATTCTCACTTATATCATGTGGAATCTGTCACCGGTATATATGCTTTTGGGGATGTACTGCTTTCAAATGCAGGTGATTCCTCTTGCTAAATGTAGTTTTCAATTACAAAGTGCATGTTTTCGATACAATACCTCAAAGTAATGAATAATTTTCGGCAGTCCCGTAATTGTCATGTCGAGATCACACTATTAGCTTTGCGTACTCCCTGGTTAAACTCTGTCTCACAATATGTCGCTACCAGCATTGTACCTGTACGCCTCGTGAATAAAGCTAAAAGTGGCAACATTCTTTTATCATGCCCCCTGCTTTGGTAAGGGAGGGCAGATGAAGAGGGACGCACCCTCTCTGTTGGTGGAGCAGAGTCACATAGTTACATCGTGCAGTCATTGCGATAACAAGCGCGCGTGCTGCCGGCAGTGCCTTTTGTTTTCTTTTTTATTTTATTATTTTAGCCGTGTAAGCGTCATGACACTTGCTCCTGGCCACCATACTTCACTACAGACAGCAGTATGTGCACCGCCTTTTGTGTAAGTTCTGCTGCCGTCAGTGTCACTGCTAAAGTTTTTCTTGCGCGAGTCTATGTTGCGAAGCATGAAGAATGCAACAATGCAGGAATGTGGTTCCCTTACAACGAAAAGCTTTGGCTGAATGTGATTTGAAGAACATCCGAAGTGTAAGTTTGATTGCCGTGAATGGAAGCATGAACGTGCCGCTGCTGGCAGATTTGTACATAAGGCATTTATTTTTTCTTTGCAATCGTTGCTAGAAAGCACCGAGAGCAGTTTTTGTAAAGTATGCTACATGATAAGAATTTTGTAAAAAATGGGCGAGCTATGAAAGCTGAGCAGCACAGTCGGACTGGCACTTGTTTATATGTTGTGGATGTTTAGTCTGCTCTATTTTCATTGCTGATGCACTCCAAACATAAGTGTAATTTTTTTTAATTGAATAGCATTTATTCGCAGCTGCTGCAAGACATTACATTCTGTAGTGTTGATGGGCACAACAATAATGCAACAGTGGGCTAAATACGTAAGTTTTTATTTCGCACATGCTCTCGGTGATACGAGACTGAGCTTAACCCTCTCACGGTCAATGACTTAAAGGGCCCATGAAACGGTATGGACAAATTTTGTAGACACGTAGGGTACCGCTTAAGTTGAACATTCGCACCACAATTTAATTGAAGCGTTACGTATTAATGGAGCTACAAGTGATTAGAAGTTACCCTCCTCCCTAACCATGCTTTTCCTCCTCAACTCGTTCGCCGAGCGAGCGGGGCTAAGCTCCACCTTCACTGGTTCTGTGTCACGATGCAACGTCACATTGTCCACTTCTGGTTGTTTTGGAGCCCGCGCGAGAACTCTCCGCTAGCCGCTTGGCCGTCGACCCCAAGCGAGAGCTATCGAAGCAGTGTGCGTTTCGAGCATTCTGTCGTAGCGCCGAACATGTCTTGTATTCCAGTAACCACAGGCAAGCTGGTCATTTCGGCAAATGACTGGAGGCGTAAACTCAAGCTGATGAAGGAACTTTAGTGTAGACGTATGTGAGTGGCCTGATCGGTCTGCACGGTCCATACACTTGTTGGCGCAGTGCTTAACCATCCAAACAAAGCGCTAATATTGCTCTAACCAAGTGTAAAACCTTTTAAACATTTATAAAAACAACGTGTTGATGATTACACTCCTGCTAAAAATACCCACCAGCAGCAAAGAAGAATACACTTCGTTGCTGCTACTGAGTATGGTTGAGCTCTGTGCCACCAGGTGGCTGCACCATGCAGACCATTCACATTTCCACTTCTGCTCATCTCATGGCTCATCCCGTTACGGCACAGTCTAGCGGCCAGACTCTGTCCCCTTGCGCTTGCGTTTGCCCTAATACCGGACTAGCGAAACGCTATTGCGTTTAATCTTCCGGTGTAAAGCGACGGCCACAAACGCGCAAATCCTGACGCCGATCAGATAGCGGCAGTCCGATGCGCAGCAGCCAGTTCGCTTGTACGCTGCCTTGCAGATGGACACGATGTCGCAGCTTGACATATTGCCAGTCGCTACATTTGCAGTCCACAAGGCAACAATGTCGAATCATAGTGCTCGCGAAAAGACAGACCTACTCTGACTGCGGAGCTCTCGTCAAAATGGAGTAAGCTGTAACACAAGCAGACACTTGCTGTGTGGCGGAAGTGCTTACGTGTACTGAAAAATTTTTCTTGTGCATTCTCTTTATGTTACTTTCTTTTCACAAAAACAAATTAACTAACATTCCAACTATTACGAAGATCATTTGTTTACCATAAAGTTGGAAAAATAGATCACGCGCCCTTGTCAGCCAATCGGATAGCACGCCCCACTGACGTCGTATGGGTGATTTCAGTCATATGAGTAGGGGCGGCTTAAAATTCCGCCGAGCAGTGTACTGCGATCGGCAGCGATGTGCATTTTTAAAACCTTATAATAAATTACATGCGTTACGCGGGGCACTTAGATGTGTCAATTAATGATCACAAGGACCTACTTAACGACTCAGTATGTTTGTAGAAAATCGTCAAAAGCGTTTCAGGGTAACTTTAAATATACGGCTCCACGGAAAAGTCCGAAATGGTCGATGCTGTATATCTACAGTGCCATCTGCACGTTTCAAAAGCGTGCCAATTACATAACTTTTTCTTTCCTGTCATGTGCTGCTGCTGTGTGGGAATACAGGGAATTCTTTTTATCGCACATCACTCTCTGTTTTTATTGCATGGTTTGTTTTAGAGCTAGTTTGCTCCGGCACGTCTATATACTACTGCTCACACATTGGTACGCGCGCATGCGGGCGGCGGTTTGGGTTCTGTTCCGCGGTGGTTTTGGCTTATTGCAATCGCAAAACTGATGGCTATCTCATTACTAATCGCTCAAAGGGCGACCGCCTGTTTCTCGATCGTTTAGTGCTCACAGGGGTGCGCATAGGAAGGATGCTGCTGTGCCTGCTTTTCCTTTTCTTTTCTTTTTTTTCTGAGACTCGCGAAGACTAATCGCCTCTGGTTAGCGATAAGATGAAGATTAGCAGAAGTTTGTCACAAGTTTTGCTTTTTTGACAGGCACACAACCGCACAGTTTTCTTGACTCACCTACGAGGTTCGACTACACTATGAATGTAAATATTAGTGTAAGAGCAGGAACATTTGACACTTGCGAAATATTCTCGTGCGTGCATTTTCTAAGCCTTGAACTAGTATGTGTATAACAATGCATCAAATTTTAAATTCTTATAAGTTTATTTCCTTTCTTATTGTTGTTATTCATAAATAAAGAGTACATATATACCAACACAAAATATATTTTTTTCACTTTACAGTCACCCTAGAAAAATTATGGGAATTTTTTTTCGAAATAGGTCCCTCAGAATTGGAATCTGCAATAAAAAAAATTGACCTTGGGCAGTCGCATATGGCGGAAAAAAAATCGTTCTTGAAAGGGTTCATCTTTGATATGACTGAAAATTAGGAAGCAAAACCGTATAAATAAACGCCTAGACAGGAAAGAGTGTCACCAGTACATCTTCGACACTGAGCTACAATAATCAGTTCATATAGTAATGTATGTTAGAATAAGCATGAATGGTGGCAATCTCACTTCCATTGTTATCAGGTGATTCCAGTGTGCAAATGTGTCTTGCTAGGCTGTTACAAGAAGTGCATGAGCGTGAGCGCAATAGCCAACAGCATTTTGTCAAGCTATCTTATTGCAAACACAGCAGTAAGCTCACAATTGAACCTATGCTGTTTCTTTCTATACACTGTGCATTTTTTATTGTATTGCGCCAATAACAGCCGAATGACGCAATATAAATGTGCTACAAACACATGCACTGGCAGATCATTCTATCACCATCTTTTTGGGGGGTAAAACAACAAAAAGAAAAAGAAAAAAGGATTAAAACCATCAACTAGGGCCCAAACAAACCATATGATGACTACACTACATTTATAGGATCGGTGCGAGTCCATTTGAACGATCCCATCAGCACTGCTTAACATCGGACCTGCTCGCAAAGAGCTAACAGGTACTTTCGACAATAGTCGTGACTATCACTGGCATGGGTGAATTATTGTTTAGATCAAAACGGTACAGCTTTCTATCCACCTACTTCAACACATGTGCATGGTCCTTTTGTTCCAGAAAAACAAATAGTTCTTGCCCCTTTGGCACAGCTAACAAGGCCTAGTACAAGCTGTCAGTGGCAAAATGTAACTACTCTGGCTATAAGATGTTGAGTTATCAAAAGATAATCCCACATCTTTCTTTGCATTTCTGCAAAAATTGCACCTTGCTACTTTCTGGGTTTTCCCAGTTTTTTTTAACTTTTTCTTTACTTTTGGATTGCTCTGTATATACAAGCTCACAAGTCACTACAGTAAACAAGTTGACTGCCCGCAGACAAAACAGTTGCGAGTCTATGACAGTGACAAATAAATAGCAAAGCAAAGTATTGGAAATGCAAACGAGTCACTGACCGCATTGTCTCTAATCTGCAGGTGCTTTCCATCACTGTTGTCCAAGAGGTCTAGGACATTTTCGTTATAGATTTCCATGTAAGAGACTCGTAATAAATACTCCCGTTCTGGCACCTGTACCAAAATAAACACGCCTTTTGGTAAGTGAGCGCTTTAAACAAAACTACTACTATATTTGCTTGCATAACACCTGAACATTTTGGGGAATCATGGCAGGGTAGTAGGGGGCTCTGTGCACGAATACTCAGTAAAGATTCAGACGACGTTGCGAATGATACACAGAATATCGCAGCAAACATTGGCTAGGCACTATGGCCACATTGCGTGTTTCTATTTACGCCCAAGCCCAGCGCTCCACCGCTGCGCCACCATGCACCGCTAGCGTGTACCACGATTCTAGGTACTTTTACTTCGAAGCGCCACGACGAGCGCTCCCTAGATCCCTGTAGGTACTTGACGCGGGACTGGGGAGATGTTTTTGCCTGAGCGCACAATCTGCTCATCCAGCTGTCGCTAAGAGAAAATAGGTTTTCAAAACAAGCCGCCTAGGCTGTTTCGAAATAAGAGTTGTGTGCGGAATCTGGCGCAACACTGGACGAAATTTTTCAGTTTGGATAAGGGGATAAAGGGATGAGATAAGAAGTTGGTCGTGGTGTGCGAGGCGCTTCGATCTACAAAAGCTGGGATAATCGTGGGGCATGGAAGGTTTCTCGCACCACTAGCCACATCGCTGCGCTCAAGCTTCCTTTCTTTCTTGACATAACTATCTCTCTTCCAGCAGAAACAATAGCAAGGCGTTGGCGATGCATACAATACGCATACTAAACGTCCAGGAACAAGAAAAAAAAATCACGCAGAAACTCCTCTGGGAGTTAAACTATGCGTAAGCATTGTGCCACTAGCTAACCTCCGCGCAGCCCATTGTCACTACCAATGTTATGAAACTTGATTAGGCAATTACTAACGACAGCTCAGTGGCGACACGAACTGGTGCCGAAGGTGCGCGCAAGAAGCATCGATGACGCAAGAAAAGTACTGCAGCTGGTGGAGGCCCGAGGTGCGCTGACGACGGTTCCGATCATTATATAAGCCGTCATCGCTTTTCAGCACCTTATTCATCCACGTGAAACCATTGGAGACTTTTAGCATGTCCGCTATTCCAGCAAACAGGGGTGGTTTGGGCGGATTGCCGAATGAGCAGGGGCAACGTGAGCGGCCGGAGCGGTGGAGCCGCCGTGGTGGCAAAGAGCTGTTCCAGACAAACACAGAGCTAAAATCACATTAAGCGACTATCTTCTGGTTCACTGCTGGTGCAAATTTTTGGCAGTGGCATAATTGTCCACACGATTGCGCTGCTGTCCAAAATTTACACCAGCAGCTAAGCAGAATATATCAATTGGCTCCGTGTTTGTGTGGTTGAGCTTTGCGCCACAAATCTGGCCACTCACGTTTACGCCCCCGTTCACCCGGCAAACCGCCCACGCTTGCCCGAATACTGGACGCACTAGAATTCTCTTTTATTGAGCCATGAGCGTACTCAGTCGGTGACTCCTTATGGCAATGCCGTGTGGGCCGCAGCTTGAAAGCGATCTGCGATGCCCACAAAACAGTGCCAACAGCTCATAGCTTCGCGCACTGTGTTTTTGCCGCTTACATAGTCTTAACTGTGTTTTCACCGCTTCGCTGCTGTTGAAGCTGAAGGCAGCACAATGGCAAATTCGTTTGCTACTATGGGCGCTATCTCGAAAGCTGTCGTCTTATTACGGGACGGACGAAGGGACGGTTTTCCCTTTGGGTAAGCATACAAATTAAGCATAAGGCAAGCTTAGGGTAAGCTTAAGCATTCAGAATTAAAATTTACCTACACCGCCTAAACTCAGCGAATGCAGGCTGGCCCGAACACACCGCGCGCCCTGGCACAGCCAGGGGAGCAAAACCAAATGCATAGAAGGATCTAGGGCGTGTGTCATGGCGCTACGGCGAAAAAGTACCTAGAAAGGTGGTACGTGCGGGCGGCGCAGCGATCGAGCGCTGGGCTTGGGAGCAAATAGAAACACGCGGCCACATTTATTCAAGATTAAGCACTACTGATCAAGTTCAGCTTAATTCATTTCTGCCACTCTCATCGCCACCAGAGCCTACTAACTCGCCAGTACACTCAGAAAAAATTTTACGCGCCAAAGTCATTACACAATTGTGAGGCACACTGTAGTTCGGAACTAGAGTGTACTAGAACATAAGAGTGTCCGGAACGGCCGCTCTTTCAATGCATTTAAAGTGAAGCCAAAAGACCGTAAGCCGTTGGGGGCGCTGCGACCGGTAGCACTCACGCAGCTTAGTGCAGAGGTAGAATGTCTGCTTCCCATGCAAAAGACCAGGGTTTGAATCTCAGCAAGGAGTAGCGTTTTTCTCTCTTTTTTTTTACTACTTCATGCGTTGACGTTTACGTTGTTAATACTGCTGCTTAATAATTGCTTCTGTTGCTATGTAATGCAAGAAAGAGTGAACCATAACATGGAGGAATCACAACAAAATTAAATTTTTTACCTTGAGCAATAACTTTTGCAGTGCCACCTCACAGGAATGACCAAAACTATCCCAACCAAAGCATGGCCTCCGAAACCTGTACACATACACAAGCCTGCCGACGCCCGCTTGACAGGCTCCGCTTGCTTCGCTGGCTGTGCTTTCCGAAGCCATTGACGCAAAAGGGAAACGGGCTGTAGTAGCCGACATTCAGTGACCGTGAAACGGTGTGGTTAGAATTACCAGAGTGCATGCTTCTTGCATACCATCAGCGATGGGAGACTTCTCTCTTGGGGTGCATTCAGTGTATAAGTACGCGCGTTGACGCAGAATATGCAGTATTCGAACCTGGGCTGTTTTGTGGTCACTGAACGCCTTCTACTACAGCCAGTTTCCCTTTTGCATCGATGGCTTCAAAAAGCACAGCCAGCGAAGCAAGCGGAGCCTGTCAAGCCGGCGTCGGCAGGCTTGTGTATGCGTATAGGTGTAGGAGGCCATGTTTTGTTTGGGATAGTTTTGTTCATTCCCGTGAGGTGGTGCTGCAAAAATAATCTTTCAACATTAAAAATTTTTTTTCGATGTTATTCCTTCACTCTTTCTTGCCTTACATAGCAACGGAAGCAAGTATTAAGCAGCAGTATAAATAATATAAACACCAAAGTGTGAAGTATTAAAAGAAAAGAGAAAAACATTACACCTTGCCGAGATTCGAACCCAGGTCTTTTGGGTGGGAAGCAGACATTCTACCTCTGCACCACGCCGCGTGAGTGCTACCGATCGCACCGCCCCCAACGGCGTTACGGTCGTTTGGCTTCACTTTTGGAAGCGCGTTCCGGGCACTTTCCAATTCTATGTCACTTCAGCGGAACTCTGGATTTATCTGGCCATCTGGAGTTCTTTACCATGCCCCCAATGCACAATACACAACCACTTTTGCATTCCACCTACACCAAAATGTGGTCGCTGCAGCCAGGATTGAACCCGATACCTCCCTGGTACACTCTGAAAGATAGTAGTGTGTGTGTGTGTAAGCGTGCGTGTGCATTGGGGGAGGAGTTTAGCCAAGTAAATACAGTACTTCTACAAAAATCGCCTTACAAACTTGAACTCAGTGTACTGTGGGTGCACAAGCAAGTTTTTTAATACCATTGTGCCATTAATGAGAGCAACAAACACATGCAGTAGAAGGCTTCTCTTGGCATAATAAAGGTAAGTCTTACAGAATTTAAAACACTTGAAGGTGCAGTGCATGTAGGTAGGCTGCCTGTTTAAGTTCACGCAATTATGTTCACACTAACTGAGCATTATTCATATTATGAGAAGCCAACAAACAAAGACACCAAGGACAACATAGGGGAAACTACTTGTACTTACTAACTGAATTAAAGAAATGATAAATAAATGGTAATGAAAGGGGATGAAGAAACAACCTGCTGCAGGTGGGGAACAATCCCAAGTCTTTGCATTACACATGCAATGCTTATTGAGCGATGTTTATTGGGCATTACATGTGCAATGCTTATTGAGCATTATGCCACACAAGATGCAGCTGTAAACAGGTGGCCAGCCAAAAACAGCTATCTTGAATGTCTTACATTTTGGATGATGTCAAAGATAGCATTTATGGCCAGGGGGATAAGGCCAGGCTGGCTGCTGTTTCCCATCATTGTGTGCGTCTTGCCAGAAGACGTTTGACCAAAGGCAAAGATGGTCCCTGGAAAGAGCATCAAATGTTTCAGCAAAGCAATGAGTGGGAGAAGGTGGCTCATGCATGCACACTTAAGCAAAGACTTTGCAACATTTTGAGAAGCAGGCACTCAAAGTGAAGGGGAAAGAAACATCCAATTATTAAGAGGTTTCACATGCAAAAACAATATAATCATGAGGCAAACCGTAGTGGGGCACTCCAGATTAATCTTCACCCCCGGGGGTCTCTATTGTGCAGCTAAATCTAAGAACACAAGCTTTTTTTTTTTCATTGCACCCCCATCAAATGCGGCTCGTGTGGCCTCGAGCTCAGCAGCATAACACCATAGCCATTAAGCTACTGCAGCGGGTCTGGAGAGAAATACAGTACAGCCAAAACCCACGATAACAAAATCCCGCAACAATGAAATTCTCGTGACAATCAAACAGTTTCGTATCCCCAGCAAACACCCATAGGATTCAATGCATTTCGAACCTCTCGGCAACGAAATGTCGCTGTATTGCAATCCAGCATCAACGAAGTTTACTGAAACATAACTCTGCATATTACCTACTTGCATAAGGCTAGTAGGCTCGAAAATGTGCTCAAATTCAATTGTTTTGCACTAAAATTACGTAAAATACCACCACATTACTACTGGGAGCACCGCCATTCTCGTTCACAAAAACAACTAAGCGCCAGAAGCGGTCAGTGTGCTGGAAACACGTCATGACCGCCATCTTGTTTGTTGATCACCCGTTTGAAGTGGCACGCGTGTTGCTATCCATGTTGCTACCGACATGTGAAGACGGTTTTTGCAAGCCTACTATAGGCAAGATCGTAGATCGTTGTTCGAAACGTGCACTCAGTTTGCGTTCCCCCCGGCCTATGCCAATCGCGTGAGGCGAAACTGAACACAAACTAAATAAGTACAATTGCTGATCACGGCAGTGCACTGCTTAATGTGTGCCTTGGTGATAAAAATGCAACAAAAACAAGAAAATCCATGTCCCACCCATTTGGAATTGTTTATGGCGCTTGAGGTGGCGGTCGCAGCATATGGAGTGTCACGCATCAGGCCATGATTGAGCGATTGTCCGGGAATATGCATCCCTTGCTTCAAGAACGTTGGTTTTGGTGCCACCCGACAGGCATCGCATGCAGATTCGGCGCCGGCCGTAGATTTGCATGAAATGGCCGTTATCTCGATCGTTTGCCTTCGGGGGCACGAGATACAATCACTTTTGCGCTCAACACTAGACGCGTCGGCGCCTACGTGCAACAGCATGCGCTCGAGAAATGCTGCTGCATGTGCTGTTGCTCCAAGTCCAGTGCCGAGTTACGCAATATCTCGCAAAAGTGACTGCATCTCCGAAAGCAATCTACCAAGAATACTGCGCTACGGCAGTGCTGCCACTGCTTGTACTGTCACAATGGCGCTGCGCACTTTGTACTGTCGGCAATGCGCTTCTATATCCTCAAGCAAAGCTTGCAAAGCAGGCTAACGAAATTTTGACAGCAAAGTTTTGTTCTGCGGTGTGTGCAGAACAAACGGTGTGTGCCAGAACGGTGTGTGCCATTACCTATCAGTGATGTCTCTTTCAGCACCAATGAAATTCTCACGAAAGCGAAGTTTTTTGCATTCCCCGCTGATTTTGCTACTGCGAGGTCAACTATAGAACCTCATTGATGCGTTCCCATTACGCATGTTTTTCCGGAGCCAAGGTTTGCTATCGAGAAGACGAAAAATGACCCAATAGAGTTCTGCTCATTTTTTCTGGTTCATACGTCCCCGGAAAGCACGATTTTTCGGCGCCAATGTTCAGTACATCGTCAAACTGCAATAGTATGACACGTTTTCCAGCTTCAAGATCCCATGTAAACAAGAAAATGTGCAAGCTAAGCGCGAATCTAGTACATAGCTGCTCACCGCTGCAGCTTCACTGCAATACTCGCCTGCCAGTTTCACGTGAAAACACCAGCGCACACTCAGTTTCTCATTTCGGTACCAAAAAAGTCTTCTCCGCGGTCATTGCACGAGGCATTCCCGGCTATCACCGCCAATCCTACTGCGATAAGCATCTTCGGCAAGCTGCTTCACAGAGCACGCTTTTATTAAGCGATAACCAAAATGAGCCGCCGTTCCCTGCTGCAGACTGCAATCATACACGTTTTCTGGCTGCTAGATCCCATGTGCACAAGAAAAGCCGTGAGACACGCGCGATCGAGAACAGTACATAGCCACCCGCCTCACGTGAAAAATGACGACGCACGCCGCATTCCTAGCTATCACCGTCAGACCTATTGCGATAAGCATCTTCACCCATCTGTTTTACAGCGCATGGCGCGTAGTGCCATTGGTAGCATACTGCAAGTTTTTAGAAGGTGATAATCCAAACACGTTGCCATTCCCGGCTGCAGGTGGCACGATGTGGGCATCACGTTTCGCTTCGGCGGCATCCGGCGACACCTACTAGCTCAATTTTGTTTCGGTTGCCTGCCGCCCTCTTAAAACGCCACGCAATAAGAAAACAACAAAACGCGTCTCAGGCCGCCGGAGCACCACCAGCTTAAGCATTACACAAATGTCAAAAATTGAGCCTGCCAATTTTTTTAGTTACTTCAGATCGTACGTTTTCCCAGTTAGTACGCTTTTCTCGTGTTTTTTTCGGAGACGTATTAACGACAGTCTACTGTATAAAGCTAGGCTAAACAACACTGGCAGAATGCACTTAATATTAATACTAACGTTACTCTCACAGCGAGTGGAGGTTTGTCAAATTGGAAAGGACAGAAAAAACAGAGTGGGTCGCGACGCAATTTCGACGTTCCCGCACTAGTTCCATGCGATATCGCACATTTTGACAGTGGTCGCTCGGGGATGGCTAAAGGTTTGCCTATAAGGAAGTGTTGAATTGTATTCCAATGTAAGCAGAGACCCAGTGTGGAGACCTGAACACAGAAATGGGCCAAACATATGAAAACGGTGTGAAATCTGACATGGCACTGACAATGGCATCGCAATTTGTGTGCTAAGATTCAAAAGGGGAAGCTTGGCCTTAATTTTCTCTGTAATCGGTGAATTGGTGCCAAAGAAGTAAGGCTAGAACTTTCAAAGAATGCTCTACCAGACTACACTAATTTAGGGCTGCCGTTGAGTGCCCTTTTTACCCTTTATCTGCCAAAGCAAACTCAAAAAATTTTTTTTTTTAAAGAGGGACATTTTTACTAAAGGCGCTTATTTATTACCAGTTATCTCTAAAAAGTATACCAGGAATGCCGAATGCATTTCACTGGTCACGCTGAAAAAAAGAAAAGTTACAAAATTCATTGTGTATTATTTACGTACTTGTCAAAATTACAAGAAACTACACATATACACGTGTGAAGAAATTGTGGAAAGCTCGCAAGTTTACTTGTCATAGGTAGTTAACGGGTTAAACGACAAGCACAGATAGCCATCGTTCATTCTTGTCCGTGTGTTTTATCGTGTACACTACAGAGGAAACGTAGCAACAAACAAAATGCTCTTCCTTCACACATCAGCAGGTAAGCCATTCTGAAAAATTGGCTGCAAACTGTAGCTGACAGTCATATGCATGGGAATTTCGAAGAACAAGAATTGTGGAGCAAAAAAGGTACAACGAGAAGTTCTATTTTTAAACATTCACTACGGGTTCGGTAGGTGGCTGAATATCAAAAGAAATAAGAAAGGAGCACTCGCTTTTTTGGAAGCAAAAGTTGCACTTGCAAATTCACTGCTTCTACTAGGAGCAAGACCGATATTGATCATGCAGTAGTCCTGTCAAAAAATATCAGGTTCACCCAATAAGGCAAAGCACTAAAGCTAATAGCAAGGTTTATTGCTGTAACAAAGTTCCTCGTACGATGTTCTAACAATATGTGTGAGCAACATGTTGGCATGAAACAACACGCAAGGCAGCTGATGCTGCGCCACAGAAACAGTACTCTGGCAGCTACCACACATCTCAGAAAGTTCGCGCAATGAGGAGCAGAGCCAGCGGTGTTGCAGAGCATCTGATGCACGAGCCGAGACCAAAGGAAAATCACTGGTGTTTGTAGCTTGAAGTACAGGCGGAAAGTTTTCATTTTTCGGGGAGGGGCGGGGGCTTGATCAGCTATCCGACCCCCCCCCCCTCATGAATGTGTGTTTATATATATATATATGTATATATATATATATATATATATATATATATATATATATATATATATATATATATATTACACATGCACACACACACACACATGCGAACCTGTTACAACCATCGCAATTGCGATTTTTTTTTTACATGTACTGTTGATTTGTCACGAGTGCAAGCCCCTTACAGCAACAATGTGTCTTGGCAGTGGACAAGCACGTAGGGGGCTTCATATGCCATGTGCATATTTAAGCTCAGTGCCTTACCGTTTCATGTACTCTCTGACGAAGTCCGGACTCCGGCCGAAATGTAGGAAATAAAGCCTCGTTTTTTCGTATGTGCGTCCTCAACTTACAAATGCCTGCTCAACTACCAGATGCTGGCAGACTCTCACTTCATGTACCATATTCCTTCACCCAATACCAGTTGCAATTGAAGAAACTTTGTATGACCTCGAAGAACTGTTCCCTGAAGTGACGGTGTTATATGACTATTTACAAGACTTCGTAGTAAGAGACAGTTCACTTTCACAGCCCAAGTCTTCGCCAGACGCCAAGCATCTGGCGTCTCTTGGTGGCGTAATCTTCCTTCGTGGAATTGTCATATACTTCGCCATCACTACTAATACTGCTCTTTCGGGAGAAACTGCAGCCTCTCTCTCTCTCTCTTTTGTTTTACTGTGAGTGCGAGTATAAGGGCTGCTGCGCATGACTGCTGTTGATTCTGATTTGGAGTGAATGCGGCTTGGCTTTATTTCGGTGATTTAGTGAATTATAAAGGGTGTCCCTACTATCATGCAGAAAGTATTCAAAAAAAGAGCAATTGCGTTACTCGAGGAACACCTAGTGCATATAGTTTCCAGAACAGCGGAGTAGCCGCCACGAATGTTTTGTTAATGAGGTTTAATTAGGTTTTTGCAATTAACTTGAGAATTAATGTTTTAATTATGAAAGTGTCAATGAGGCATTTGCAGGCACAGCCAAGGGACATCTAACTGTAGTATTTTCAGCACCATACTAATTGCGTACTATTTTTTCCCGAGTGGTAAAGGAACCCCACGATCATAAAAAATACCATGCGACTGTGCGCCCACCTGCATCATAAAGCAGCGCCCTCAAATAAGCTGACTGAACGCAACTGCTTTGCCTGTCTTAAACCTGAAGAAAGAGACAGTGCATCACCTTGATAATGATACGGAAGGAACACCAACAGCAGGTTTCACGGCTTCGCAGCTATTCCTTCCTCTAATTTCTATGTCACACTCATTATCCGTACCTCAAGGCCGACTGATCACATTGACAACAAAAGCCCCTTGATAATGTGGCCAAAGCGCCGCTCTGAGTACGCACGAAGTGCAGAAAGCAATGTAATAGGCATAGAATGCTTAAAAATCCTGGCTCTGCTCACACCACATCAAGAGAGTGCACACGCAGGTACATTTCGCCCCAGAAACGTGCTTCGGACCAAAACCAAATTAAAGCAACGGTTCTTGATTTCATGTGAATGTATAACCGCGGCAAAAACTAGCTCGTGGCAAAAAATAAAAGCGTTCCTCTTCACTTGAGCATTAGAACTTAGAGGGCTTGTTCGAACAGGTGTCCTTCTGCAGCTAAGCAGTACTGAGTTCACTTTGTCACAACTTCAGTGGCGTTCTTGATCACCAACGCTCGAATTTTACAGCAGACATCCATTATCCTTGTCTTGAGCTAATCTGACGTCTGTCTCGATCATGTAAGCACGATCTTTCACATAACCCAAAAAAAAGAAATCGAGAGGAGAAAGCTCAGGTGACTTGGTCAGTCAATCTACAGGCCCATGCCTTCTCATCTAATGCGCATGAAAAGTCGCATCCAGCCAGTTTCGTGCTTGGCTGCTGTTGTATGCTCACACCCCATTTCGTGGATACCACAGCAGTGGAAGACACGACAGCAAAACTTCACTGAGAAACTCATCCACTACTCCTTCAAGGACTTTGTCCACGTTATGCTGTCCAGTCAGTGTGCGATTGAAGAAGGTGGGACCAATTATTGCGCCATAGTAAATTCTGCAACACACACTGAACACCGATTGGTACAGGTGCTGAGTACGCTTCACCCAGTGTGGATTGGAGCCACTCCGAAAGTGTGCATTATGCAAACTTACCTGGGCATTTCTGCAAAGACTGGCTTCATCTGTGCACATGATGTTGCTCACAAAGTCTGGCAACTCATCGGCTTTTGTGAGGACCCATTTCAAGAAATCTAGACGATTCAGCAGGTTGAGTACCTTCCAAGCATTGGTGCTAGCTAAGGTGGTACGAGTGAAAGGCCAAGTTATCTAGAATCCTCCAAACTGATGACTTGTAAATTGGTACCTGGGCAGCCATGTCCCGTAAGCTAGCATGAGGGTTTGAGGCCATAAATGCCAGAACATCCGTGCATAGGTTAGGACTCAAAGATAGGGTCCTCTGTGGCTGTTTCTGGAAGCTGCTGTTTTGTCTCTGGCTTTCATAATTTCTGATAATAGTCTATATGTTTGGTATACCGCCACACTTCCATGACTGATATATATTTGCGACCTTCCTCTTGTTGCCATTTGCAGCTCCCAAGGCAAGGATAATGTTTTCCTTCTGCTCATTAGAGAAAGACATGGTGACTGGGATGAAACAAAATGCACTTTTAAATCTTTACACTCACATTATCAATTCGTTTTTGTGGTGATAGGCATTGTGGAAAAAAAAAAGAAGAAGACCCATCCGTGCACTTTATCTACGCTACGACAACAGCTATCACAGTTTGTTTCCAACACCAAACGCGACATGTTACTTCGGCCAGGGTGCAACATATGAGGCACTAGCTAGATCACAATGTTTTTCTTTATTTCCTTTATTTGTTCTGGCCAACTCGGAGGGAGCCTGTTCGAGGGCACTGCTTTATTATGCGGGTGGGGGGCACAGCCACATGGTATTTTTCATATTTTGCAGGGTTTATCTACCAGTAGGAAAAAATTAGTACATTAGTAAGTCACTGAAAATACCGCAGTTAGATGTCCCTTGGCTGTGCCTACATATGCCTCATCGACACTTCTATAATTAGGATAGTACCTCTCAAGTTAGATAATTATTTAAGATTACCTAAATAAATCTTAGTAACGAAAAAATTACTGGTGTCTACTACACTCTACTGGAAACAATATGCACTAGGTTTTGATGGAGTAATGCAATTGCACTTTTTTTCAATGTTGGTGCATCATAGTTAATTGGGGCACCCTGTATATATTTATGACCTCTGCATGCAAGTGACAATGTTTCCATCCTTAATAAATGTTGTAGCTTATTAGAAGAGTTTCTCCTTTCTTTTTTCATGGGTCATTAGAATTGCCTACTGGAAAGAGAAGCAATACTGAAACACATATCTTTCACGTGCATTTCATACACCATGGATAAGATGCACCGCCGAAGGGGTCACTAAAGTTTGCAGGTTTTCTGCAGAGTCAAAAAAGCATGCAAAGCAATCTGAAAGGAGGCGAACACACAGCAGCATATTCATTCTCTAGGCAAAGGCTATCCGTACCTTTAGAAATAATTGTTAATTGCCTACTTCCTCATCTCGCAAAAATATAATAAACTTTGTCCTGTGTATATATTTAAATATATTGTATATGTGCATGGTGTTTACAGTGGAAATTTAAAACAATGTTGAAGTGAGAAAATACGGATGAGCCAGCCGAGGCTGATGCTTTTAATGTGCTTGTTATCCTATTGTCAGGGCTTGAATAAAGTGAAAGTATTAATTAGAAACCGTGCACGTTCGTGCAAATAATGATGCAGTAAGCTATTAGCCCCAATAAAATATTAGGTGAAAAGGTAGAGGCAAGTCAAAAGAAACATCAAATGATGTGGGTTACAAAACTCCAGCAGTGGGGGGGGGGGGTGAACTTCCACAGCGCGGGGGGGGAGGGGGGTCTCAGCCCCCCTTCGGCCCTCTGGAAAACTCTGGAGGGGGCTTGAGCCCCGGAGCCTCCCCATAGTCGGCATTCATGTCTTGAAGTTTACTGTACCTTCCACTCAGAGCACTGTATGCACGTAGCTGCACAGCAGGAAAACTGGTGTGTGTAGAATGTTCATGCCAGCAACAGAAGGCGGAACCTGGCTCCGGAGCAGAGAATAATGGTGGTCCATGTGGCTTCATCATTTCTGTAGCCAAATGCACTCCACCCTGTCAAGCTTCCATGGTAGCGGAAGCATGAGTGCATGAATGCAGCACAAATGCACATCAAGTGTCCGTAGAATTGCTATCGCAATAAAATGTCATTGACGCCAATGCATCACTGATCATATTATAAGCAGAAATGAAGATGGTGGTAAGTGCACAATAAGGTTTGAGGGGGTGGTCAAGCTATTTAAGAGTACCTTACGACTCTTGCCACTTGTCACCTAGGACATGTGGACAGCAGTTGCAGAAGTGGCCTAATTGCTTTCACAAACTGTCCTCTGTTCTCCTTTCTTTCATTATCTCCAGCTGTCCTTTAACAACAGCAGCTGTGTTTGTCACCCTTCGCAGCAATTCTGTTCACTTTCTGTCCATGTCCCAAAACTTCCTGCCACTTTTGCACATTGGCTGCTAAACTAAAGGTAAATAAGAAATCTTGCACAACCGTCGCCCTACATCAATGCATGATTGAAGCATTCATAAACCAGCACTAAGGTGAACTTGAGCAGTACAGGCAGCTGTTCAAGGTGTATGATGTCAAATTGCTGAACATGTCACACATTTACATTTCTTTAGTGCACATACTTGCCGAATACCCCTGTCACACGGCAAATCTAATGTCATTTACAACAAATTACATTAATCAAAAATGACATTTACAAACGTTTCACATTTATAAATGACATGACAAATGACAATGACATTTACACATTCGTTTTAGAACTGAATGTGTATCCTCGACACCTTGAGCCTACCGGTCAGTTTCGCAAACAGTATGCGTTTCTTTTTTGTTTAAAAAATAACTATTGTTTTATTGATTTTATTAACTAATTATTACTTTAACAACATTGAAGTGCATCACAGTGCATAATTACAGAAAGCTACTCTCAATCCAGCGAATAGACAGCCTTTAGGTTTCGCTGGGGCAGTCATGTTGGTTCACCCTGGAGCATTGGCCGCGGTCACTTTGGTTGACTTGACGTAAATGCATGCACATAAGTCGCGAAATGTTGAAGCCGACATCCACCACCTGCTGTGGGTTTGCCCTGCACTGAAACCGACGACGCTCCGGCACCTCGCAGCAGCGGGACTCTCGCCGCATAATCTGAGCCATTACACTGCTTGGACGCAGGGACCACATTATCGATCCCTCTTGGACTTCATTAAGTCAGCAAATCTTTTTTCATTCATTTAATCATCCTTATTCACCCCCATCCCATACCCTTGTATGCCCTGAGGCATTTATCGTCGCATTAAAAAAAAAAATGCCTGCACATGTTTTCCTGTGGCACATGCCAAGAATGTGGATATTAGGAGCCTGCATGCACATCAGAATAGCGATGACACGCGACTGCTGTTCTCGTTCCTCTTTAGCAGATGTAGCCTGCACACCCACCATGCTTTTCGCCATGTTGCTTGCCTGATCTTCAGCTTGGCTGGAGTCCACTTCATTGGCAATGTTTATATGTTAGTGATCGAACACTATGATATGCAAGGGACGATCACATATTCGAAGGGAATTTAGCATATTGGAAAATAATTATTGGATAAAGGTGAGTTTGAGGCTATTTTTGAGGCTTTTTTTTACTATCGTCAATGTCATCATTTTCAAATGGCATTAGTTTTCGCCGTGATAATGACATTAACCCCAACAAATGTATTTTGTTGGTAATGACATTAGATTTACCGTGTGATGGGTATAAGTCACCCACTCTATAGCTGCATTTTCTTGAAAACAAACATTCGCTGTTCGCACTACATCGAGAGGCAACACAGCAGGCCTTCTTCAGTATGGCAATATTCACCACATCAAATGAATGACTAGTTGTACAGGCAAACATTGAGAAGTTGCTCTTTTTGCGAGAGCACAACAGCTGTGCTATGCTCTATTCTCATCTCACTAACTCTGTGCAATGGAGGCTATGCATCACATAAGCCAATCAGGAAAAAAAAACTGGCTGCAAGTAGTATAAGAAGAAAAAAGAAAAAAAAAAGGGGGAGGGAAGGGGTCTGCCCGTTGCTCACCTATAATCCTCCCAAGACCTTTCCAGGGAAGTTAAGCACAAACACGAGGACAAGAAAGGAGGCACAGTGGACAAACAGGTGCTTGTGTGTCCACCATGCCTCCTTTCTTTCTGTCCTGGTGTTTCTCTGTACTTGACTTCCCTTCAGTCAAGATGCACCAACAAGCCCGCATCGCTACCATTGTCTCTTCACTTGGACATTATCCCCCACGGCAGCAAAAGACACAGTGGTAAAGCCCTTCTGGTTCCTCCTCATGCTGCAAGAAGCTTACCATTGAAGCCTTGCATAACTGACTCCACAATTGGGTGGCAGTACTTTTGATAAACTTCAAGGTTGGTGCTCTTAGAGTCAAAAACATGGTCTGTGGAGGGAAAACATGGTGAATTAGCGGGGACTGCAAAAACATTTTTGTTCAGTGCTCAAGTTTGAACACTAATATATAGCACGTGGCCATACTGAAATTTCTGAATGTTAATTTCAGTTTGGTTTAGACATACAGTCGATCCCGGATATATCGAATTATTGCCTATATTGAACAGTTGAAAACTCCCCTTGGGAATCCCATGCAAAAGAATAGTGCTATTGTTCGCGTATATAGAACTCCCGTGCACCGGCATATCGATGTATCGAACTTCGTGCTGAGCTGCGCCCCGGCAAGTGCGCTTCTCCCGTCGCATCCTACCCCGCAAGTGCGCATCTCCTCACGAAGCTCTTGCAATGTTCCGCGATATCATGTGCACCACCCCGCACTCTGAGAAGGGGACGTGTGGGTACATGACAAGGAGCACTTGGAGTGCGAGTGCGGAAGTGGGAGGGAGAAACCACGCTGACCCCAAGTTCCCGTTTCCTGTGTTTTGGTTGGCTGACACCGCTGGTGCAGCGAGACGAACGAGGTCAGTGCAGCTTGGGCTTGTGCTAGTGCGGAGACGGGGAGCGGTGCGTCTTTCGATTCACTTTGTTCCTTTTATTCACGAGGCCAATGTGAAGGCTTGAGACTCATGTGGTGCAGTGCGCTTTTCTTTCCGCTTTTGGCACGTGTTCCGGAGCCATGGCCGCGAAAAAACGCAAGAATTTGGATTTTTCAACAAAAGCTGGCGAGAAAAAGTCATCGGTCGCCGCGGTGTTCGAAATGCCTTGCAACACCCTGAGTACGATCCTCAAGAACAAAGCCAATGTTAAGCTGAAGGCAGTGCAGTCCAGTCACCCTGGAGCATGTCGTGTGCGCGTCCCAACCTTTGACAAGGTCGAAAAGACATTGTACTCCTGGTTTTTGGAGACACGTGCCAAGAACATACCTGTTGACGGCCCAATGCTCATGAAGAAGGCCAAATGGTTTGCTGTGGCCTTCGGAGAAGAAAGCTTCACTGGTGGCACTGGTTGGCAGCAGCGATTTAAGCGTCGCTACAGCATCGTGGGAAAGAGCCTTTCGGGCGAAAGCAAAGTGACTAGCACAAGTCACATAGAGAAGTGGTTGTCCAAAGAGTGGCCAAATATTTCTGACAGCTTTTCACCATCACAAATATTCAACACAGATGAGACGGCACTGTTTCGGCAAATGCTGCCAAACAAGACTGCATCTGAAGGGCACTGCATACCACGGTGGAAAGAAGAGCAAAGTGCGCGTATCAATTTTGCTTGTTGCAAATATGGATGGGTCATGCAAACTACGGCCATTTGTTATCGGCAAGAGCAGATCGCCACGCTGCTTTAAGAATGCGAAAGGCCTCTCGGTTCAATACGCGTCCAATAAGAAAGCTTGGATGACACGAGATTTTTTCGTTGAGTGGCTACAGGTGTGGGATGCCGAACTGGAGAAGTCTGGCCGCAAAGTTTGTCTTCTTAATTGTTCGGCCCATCACGTCACTTGTCACTTCGCCCATGCGAAGCCTTCGCCACCCCGAGTAGGGGAGCAGCGGCGACGCCGAGAGACGCGCGCCCGAAGACGTCAACCACGACCTTGTCGCAGTTACCGTGACGACCATGACATCGACTACGGAATTGCATCCGATGGCTCAACAACCCACACTGGCTTTGGGCGATGACGTTATGGATTTTGCCGCCCAAAACCAGGACGATGAATGACTGGCCGGAAATTGCACCATGGCATCCGCACACGCCAACGCACATTTTCCCACCCAAACGGAGACTGACCACGCAGAGGAGGGTTGGCAGATATCCCAATCGCTCAGAGCACGGAAGAAACAGGCAAAGGAGCGGAACTTACGGCAAGGAGGGGACTTCTCCGCGGACAACCAGCCAAAACACCGGGGTCAGTCTACAAGACGCAGGCCCCCACCACTACCCAAGGATGACCTGAAAGTGGTCTTTCGACCTCACCAGGGACTGCCACTGAGGAATGTAACCACCCAAGCGCTTTCCGACGCAATAGTGGAGGCCTGTCAAGGAAAAATCAGGTGGGACCAGTTCATTCTCCGCATCCGGTCGGCCTCCAACATAGCACTAGCGTCCAACCCGGATGCGACCGTCACAATGGCGATGAGCGGCGTCACATCTTTGAAGATCAACGGAAGACCGCACGTAGTCAATGTCTACGTCACGCCAGGCGAAGGAACCAGGAGAGGTTATCCACGGTATAGAGCCGCACGCTCCGTCTGAGACAGTGCTCTCCTTACTTTCTTCGGAGACGTCCTACGAGATACATTTACTACAGAGGAGGTGAGAAGGAGTGCATTCCTTTTTGCAACACGGTCCAATTCTGCCGAGCGTGTGGAGAAGTTGGCCACCCCACCGACGTGTGCCCGCAACCAGATTTGCCCATGTGCCGTACCTGTAGAGTGCGCAACCCAGAAGAAACTCACAACTGTACCCCGACATGTGAAATTTGCTCTGGGGACCATCTTACTGGAAACCACAGTTGCCCAAAACGCCTCAAGCCTGTACGAAACCAAGCAGCGAGAAACCACCCAAGAAATCACACATGCCAGCACCTGGCTGGTTCTTCTCGGAGGACAAAGAATCGGAATGGGTGTGCGGACGAGGTGCGACCAACAGGAGCCGCTCAAGAACCCGCATGCCATCAAGAACCCGCATGCCATCAAGCAACCGCTCGGAGCACAGACAATCAGGGCAGCAGCGCCGAAGGTCCACGTCGAGGCCAAGACCAACCACACAGGAGAACACGAAGGCGAAAGCCCACCTGAGAAGCAAGTCACCCGGGGCATCCCTGACACAGAGCAAGCCACAGGCAAATCAGGTAAGCTGGGCGCAAATCGAATCTCCCACTGCCAAACATACATCGGTTACACCACCAATCACGCAACACCTTGAACACAGAAGGGTAATAGACAAGAACAGACAACTAAAAACAGATTTAGAGGAGGTTAAGTCTAGGGTGGCATGCCTCGAGGCACTACTTTTAAAACAATCGAGCAACATGCCAGACCCAGCGAACGCACCCGTTGTGCAACCCTTAACAACGCAGCAACCACAAACACTGTCGCTAGCCTACCTCGTACAGCAGATGCAGCTTGTCTTTGCCAAACTAGAACAGATGGAACGCACCATTAGCGACCTAAGCCAGACGCAGAACCTTCGCAAGAGAACTAGTGAAAGCCCGAGCTCTCCCACCAGACAACCAAAAAAGTAGGACCAGGTTACGAGAACACCAATCATGGCTAGACAGTAATAGTAAACAGACCGAACAAGTGGAAATATGGCACTGGAATTGCTGCTCACTGCGGAAAAAGCTCGCCAATTTCACAAAATTCATTTAATTGTCTCCAGTCCCTCCCTATGTTATATGCGTACAAGAGGTAGGCAAACACCAAGTAAATCTGAAAGGCTATGTGTGCTACAAGACCCTGGAGTACCCACAAATTGCTACCTTCGCAAAGAAGGACGTGGCACTAAGTATTAGCTATGCAGGGAATGAGCCTATTTAACATCACGTAATCACGGTCTGGCCTTAAAAGCGCTGCCGACCTAAAACAGTAATAATCAATGTTTATAGCCCTCCCAGAGAGACACAGGCCGACTTCGAGAGTATACTAGTGCACTCATTGGGCCTTCTAAAAGGAAAGGACAAACACATTTCTGTAGACTTTAATGCACAGCACTCTAAATGGGGCTATTGCAAAGAAAACCCCAAAGGAACAATGCTAGCGGACCTACCGGAAAGGTACGACCTATACCAGCTTACACAGCCAGATCTCCCCACACGCACTGGTAATAGGGTCTCAAAAGACACGTCACCAGGTCTGACATTCACGAACACCGCAAGCAACACAATGTGGACGAATCTAGGAAAAAATCTTGGCAGCAACCATTTCATTTTGAGTATATCGCTCAGTGCGGCCACGATAAGAAGGGTGATCGGGAAAGCCAAGATCTCGGACTGGGTGAAATTCCGCAAAGGGCTAGACATTCATGGAGACCTGACTGACGTCAGCACACGGACAGCACAAATCAAAAGGACACACGTGAGGGTAACGAAGGAGAGTGAAACAAACACTGAAACTCCAGCGATCGATAAAGACCTACTTCATTTGTGGGATCCCAGCAAACCATTGGAGGAGACAGAAACTTGACCGAAAGCTGAAAACGTGTATAGCCCAGCTAGCACAGCAAGCTAATGAGTATGCACAACGTTTGAGTGACACCAATTGGAGACAGTTTACTGACTCGCTCAAAGGCACCCTGAGTACTAAGCGGACATGGCACGTCTTGCGAAGCATGATGGACCCCGGAGGTACAAAAACAGCGGCGAACAGGACACTCAACACTGTAGAGAACGAGTTTAAAGGGGGACAACATCAAGTTAATAAACACGATCTAAGAGATATATGTGGGGCACAAGCTTACTACAGAGCTGCTACACACGGAATACAAAAGAATAGAGCAACCCGATTTAGACGCACCTATAACCTTGGAAGAAATATACGCGGCAGCCCAATCTTTTCGGAAAAACACGGCTCCAGGAAATGATCAGATTACCAATGCCATGATCCGAAACCTCAGTGATGCAGCCCTAACACAAATCATGAACTTCTTTAATGATAAAATCTGGAGCAAGGGTTGGAGAACTCCCAATAGATTGGAAAGAGTCCAATATCACCCTAATACCCAAGCCGGGTAAATCCAGGGATATCCATAACTTAAGACCGATTTCACTGACATCACGCATAGGAAAGTTGTTTGAAAAAGTGATCTTAACCAGACTGTCCAACTATGTAGAGATGGAAAACCTTCTACCCAGCAACATGTTCGGCTTCAAGCCACACGTATAAGCCCAGGACGTGTTTCTCCTTCTGAAGTACGATGTCCTGCACCCAATCAGAGGCTCGAGTGACAATTTTATACTGGCACTCGATATGAAGAAAGCTTTTCATACAATCTCCCATGACTCGATCATGGAAGGCCTGGAGTCCATAAAACGTGGCCGCCGCATATACGCATACGTTAGGTCCTTCCTGACGCACCGAACCACGACAATTGGTTTGGGATCGACTAGGTCTGACACTTTTGACCTCCCTAACAGAGGCACCCCACAAGGAGCTATACTTTCTCCTATCCTCTTCAATGCGGGCATGCGTAAGCTCGCCATTGAACTACAGCAGGACCCATATTTAGGCGTCGCTATTTACGTGGACGACATAACCCTTTGGACTCGAAGAGGGTTGTACGTGGAAAAATAGGACGCACTCCAGAGAGCAGTGAACAAGATAATGGCTTTCACGGACGGAGCAGGGATGAAATGTTCCCCTGAGAGGACCCAGCTGATCAGAATCGGGGCTGAATACGAGAGAAAAAATGATATTGTACCAATAACGACACATCTGGATGAACGTCCCATTAGGGAGGTGAAAATACTGCGCATTCTGGGAATCTGGGTACAACAGAACGGAGGCACCACGCACACCATCCAAAAGTTGAGAGCAACAGCAAGGAACGTAGCCTGTATGATACGAAGGATATCCAGCAGTAAAGATGGGCTAACTGAAGTAGAAAAGATCAGGCTGGTCCATGCCTTTATAATTAGCAGGGTCACGTACGCACTCCCGTACCAAGTACTAACAAACCAGGAGATGAAACAAGCTAATACAATTATAGGGAAAGCCTTCAAGGCAGTGCTTAGCTTAATCCGATAAAGTTGAGAAACTGGGCATCAACAACACCTGTGAGGAATAGGCGAGCACGGTCCTCATAGCTCAAAGAGCGGCTCTTCTCAACGAAACAGGGACGTGCAGTTCTAGAAAAGCTGGGCTTCACGTCACGACCGCTGTACTGCGACAAGGATACAGTGTTACTGGACAGGGACACGAGATCTCATATTACGGTGGCACCGATACCAAAGAATATGCACCCAACGTACCATGCAGGCAGAAAATGAGCACGAGCTGCAACCTTGCGGAATCGTTTTGGGAAAGGCTCTACCGCGTACTACACAGACGCTAGCAGAGCCAGTAGAGAGAGTCACACACTAGCAGTCACTCAAAAACGTGTCATAACGGCCACAGTCGTAACTCGGTCCAGGTGTGTGGCCGAAGCGGCTGCAATAGCCGTGGCCATTGCAGAAGCGGAACACAGAAACGAATCGGCAGTCATACTCTGCGACTCGCAGACAGCATGTCGCCTGTTTCTCAAAGGGACGGCACCCAAAACGGCATGTATAATTCTGGGACAAACCCTGACAAAATACCACGACATTATTTGGAGTCTGACGCACGAGGGCTTGGAGGGTAACGTTGCGGTGGACCGTATAGCTCGAGGATTCAAGAACCGAGCTGCGGCCGAGCCGAGCGCGGGACTTCTTCCAAGCACTCGTGACGTTCTTCTACAACAGCGGGAGGAACGCAGAGAGTACAGTCATCCACACAAGGTCCTTAAAAGACAGCAGAGTAGGGACTGGCGACGCATTCAAACAAACAGCTTCCCCAACCTGCATCAACTCAGTAAAATAAACCCAACTAGATTTCTCGACGTCTGTCCATGGTGTTCTAACAAACCCCCACTACAACATATCACATGGGAGTGCCTGGAACGGCCTTCACATATTACCAGCCCATACATAACTGCACATCCACTGATGTTAAATAGGCAATGGGAGGCATGGCTTGCGGACGAGGGAAAGGAGAGCCAAGTGACTCTCCTGGACCAAGCCCAGCAAGGCGCTCGCGCCATTGGAGCCCTGGACTAAAGGCCCAACCACGCTCGCCTACTTTTCTTTTTGAAAAATAAAGTTTTTCTTTCCTTCCTTCTGCTGCCAAACAAAATGGCAAAACTTCAGCCTCTTGGCCAAGGCAGTGTGAAAGCGTTTAAGGTTGGGTACAGACGACGACTGGTGCAGAGGCTCCTAATCAACCTTCGTTTAGTTATCGAACTCGAGGTGGACCTCCTCGGAGCCATTCTAATGCTGGCTGGTGCTTGGAACGATGTGAAGAAAAGCACAATTGTGAACTGCTTCCGCAAAGCAGGTTTTGTGGTAGCTGCAGTTGACTGATGTCTTGACAGTGAAGACTATGACGCTGGATGCCTGGACAGCGAATTTCGCAAATTCTCGGCATTCCCAGGCACCATCCCAGGCGGCGTTACAGCATGAGATTTCGTCAGCGCTGACGACGGCATGCAAGCTGTAGCGGATTGCGCTGATGAAGAGATTGTGGCTGACATCATGGGTGACGAGGACGCAGACTCGAGCAGCGGCAAAGGTTCGGACGAAGAGGACCAACCACCATGCAGTGCAGCTGAACTTGCATCAGCTTTCAGCATCATTCGCCGCTGTTGTGGCACAATGGAAGGAGCTGGCCTTTCTCATTTGGACACTGTCAACAAGCTTGAGGACAGCTTAATGAACTTGATGGTGCACAAGAAAAAGCAAGCAAAGGTCAAAGATTTTTCTCTTCCGAAATGAAGTGCTCTGGTCATCGCTCTGTTTTTTTTACGTGCCTTGGAGGCACAGATCGGGAAGTTCCTGTTAGGCACGACATCGGGAAACTGCCTTGAGATATGTGGAGTTGTTAGAGACGCTTTTGACATGCATATATTATATTTCGAATTATCTATATATCAAACTATTTCACGATCCCCTTCGAGTTCGATATATCCGGGATCGACTGTACAATGTCAGGGATGAATAAACTAAAGGCAGATGCACTTCATCTGAGAAAGGCCCCACCACCCAGTGACATTTGTGTCAAATTACACGACTTGTATAATCCCTCAACCAACTTTTCAACAAGGCAAGCATACTATTAAGGCCCTTCTATATAAATCAAAGCATAATAAGAGTGAAGTTAATGTTTATGAAATCTGTAACTGCTTATACAAATACAAATACCTTTATTTCAACATCAGGGATGTTAGGGGTGCACCCAAAAAGCCTATGACTGGCTTGACAGAGGGGCGCACCCCCGTACATAAAAACCGGCACCAACAGAACACGGACAGAACAATAGTAATAAAAAAGACTACAGTGCAAAGGTAAACATCATATTCAATAAATATTAGTGAACATCTTCTTGCAATAACAAATAAATGAAGGCGGCAGAATTAACACGAAACGCTCAGGAACACTAAGAATGCAAAACGAAGAATAACAATAAGAGAAGAAAAAAAGAGGAAGGAGGTGCGCAGTAAAAAACACCCGTATCGTAAGGTTTTCAGTGCTCATTGCGCCGATTAAGAAGAGTTGGTATTATATGTTGGAGCATTTGACGACCGTAATTAGTACGAAAGGATGGCACATGCCAGACGCCGTTGTTACGTGTTGTGTAGTAATTAGCTTTGGGCCGTAAGTTAGCTGTGTCATCAAAGAATGTGTCATGATTTTTCCGTTTTCTTTCATATCGTTTACTTAGCAATAAATTATATAGGTCATTAATTGGTGTTACTTTTAATGATGCGAAAAGAGGTTGAGTGTGAGCAGTAAACGGGGCATTCACAATAATACGAATGACGTTTTTTTGTATTTTCTGCAACCTATATGTATTTGACCATGTTGTTGTAACCCACACAAGATGACAATATGAAAGGTTAGATAAAAATAGTGCATTATAAACTAAAAGTCACACTCAGAGGTAGTAGAGAGCGGACTCTGTATAACATGCCTGTGCATTTTGCAAGTTTTTTAACCAGATTGTCGATGTGTATGTCCCATGAAAGATTGCACTGCAGTGTCACACCCACTTTACTGACTCCGCTATTTCAATGCTTTGAAAACCAAGCGTTAGTGTAGGTAAGTGTTCTAGTGGTTTGTTCTTAGGTCTAAAAAGTACAGCTTTAGTTTTGGTAGCATTAATTTTCAATAAAGATTTAGTACTCCATTCGACCAATTTGCGCAGAGTTTCATTAGCGTTTAATGTCAAATCATTACGTGTTTTAGCCCTAAAAAGTATGCTGACATCATCTGCATACATTATACATTTAGCGCTGTTGTCAATATTCACAATGTCGTTGATATAGATGTTAAAGAGTGTAGGTCCGAGAATACTGCCTTGCGGCACCCCAGAATGAATGGATCTAAAGTGCGATGAAGAATTGTTAATTACAACCCGTTGCTGGCGGTGCTCTAAATATGTTATTAAAAGCTGAAGGAATGTGCCGCGAAATCCATAGTGTTCAAGTTTAAGGAATAATAGGTTGTGATTTATGGAGTCGAATGCTTTGGAAAAATCCACGAAAACCCCGAGAGTTAGTTCTTTTCCTTCAAATGACTCTAATATAATGTCCTTCATGGTTAATAATGCTGTTCCTGTTGATTTTCCTGCGACAAAACCAAACTGGGAGGCTGATATGACTTTGTGCTTGTTAATAAAGCTTGTAATGCGCACTAGTAAAAGCTTTTCAAAACATTTCGAAAAAACTGGCAAGATCGATATAGGTCGGTAGTTGGAGAAATGATTTTCGTCTCCTCCTTTAAATATTATGGTAATCTTGGCAACCTGAAGCTTTTTCGGGAATGTTCCTGAGGAAAATGCCAAGTTTATTATGTATTCTAATATCGGTGCAAGTATGTGCGATGTGTACTTCGCTGGCAATATTTGGAGGTCGTCAATATCTTTACTTTTACTGGTTTTCAGTGATTGTAGGACCGACAGAACTTCGTTAGTTGTAACAGGGGTTAAAAAAGCGGTTTCGCTAACCTTTTGACTCATGCTGCTTAGGTATTGGTTGGGCTGCGTGCCGTCTGCGATGGACATGAAGAAATCATTGAAAGCATCTGCTAGTTGAGAACCGGATAAGTGAGTGCCATGTGTGACTATTTCATCTACTACAGTCTTCTTTTTTAAGTTGAGCAAATTATTGAGCCTCCCCCAAACAATATCGGAGTGCTTTATTGCTTATTGCATGCTTATTGTGCAGACCAAATCATATTTGCCTTGTGCTGGTGAGCAGTGGGCTTTGCATACACATGCAGAGTGCCACGAGCATGCATATGGTGTGCATGTGCTACTTTGTCAATTACCAGGTATGCATGCCTTGATGCTGGCAAGAAGTGGTAATGATCGAGTGATTGCCCCTTTCTCGGCTGTGATTCAGATAACATAGTGCCAAAACAGCTCTCGGCGCTTGACCCACCCGTTTGACCACTTCACACAAGTGTCATCACTTATGTGCAGCAATCAGTGTAGGTTAGCCAAACTTCGCGACTCAATGCCTACTGTAAAAATGGAAAAATACAGCACTACAGAAGTTGAAGTGCCAGAGCAGTAAAATATTGAAATATACAAACCGAATGTGTGGAGTGAGTTAGTTTTTCCAGATTCCATATATACGGTGTCGCCGTGTGCCTTCCAGATGGCCTTTTCGCCCCTGTTTATCTCCCTAAAGAAGAAAAAAGTACTGGTAAGACAGGGTAAAAAAACTTGTTACTACACAGACCAGAATATTTTTATTGCCGCACCCACATTTAGAGCAAGCATACATAATCCTGACCTCAGTCACCATCTGTCAGTGTGGCCGGTGCAGTGACTGAGGGCTGCACATGTAACAAGTACCTGGCTGAGCGCCAACCCTCTCACTCATGCACCAGTTTCCAGTCCCCAGAAAAAGATGGCTGCAACCTACAAGCGCCGAAAATTATGGTCTACATTGCATTTCATTTCAAGAAAGCATTTATGATCAAAATAAAAACCACAACCCCAATGGAAAAAGAATCGCATGCTTGCAGAAAAGCCAAGATGAAGTGACTTGCACAGATGCCATCGCCACTCATAATTGATAGGGCTTCACATTCCACAGTCACACATCCTACGAATAACTGAGGCTTGATGTCCCAAAGGTGCACATGTGGTCTATGAGGGACACTGTAGTAGACGGTGTTCTTGGACATGCACCTGTGCCTAGCCTTTTGTGTGACAGTGTACAGGCATCCCAGAAAGTAAACGGAACACATAAGTGTCGGCCAAACCGAAGGTTTGTTCAATTTGCCTACATCATTTTAGCCAGTTCACTATGTGCTGCATCCAGCCATTCGCGTTCAGCAATGGCACCCTCTGAACCGTGCCGTTCGTTTCCTAAGGCTCAGCACAAATGTAGTACTGGTTCACAATTTTTCTGCACTTTCCCTACTGATGGTGCCAACATGCAAGTGCAAAGCAGCAGCGCAGCCAACGACACAGCACCCCGACATATGCATGATTGAAACACCGCTTACACACACCTACTGCGTATATACAACACCGGATGTGTCGTTTACATGCTTAAATTTTCATGCATGTGTACACTATTCAGCTGTCCAGGCTGATCAAACCAACATTGTTCCAGATTAAGCAACGTGCCCCAATCAATATGTCAAGACTGGTAGCTTACATTGATGTCTATTGCCCTGTAATGCCGAGGGAAAAATAAGATCTTCTGCATGTTTACCAAAGACAGAAGTTCAGTTCAAGATATGTCCTAGGGTGTAAGTTGCTTATCTGTAGCACAGGAATGGCTTTTTTCTGCTGTTTTTAAGACCAAACGCCTAAGAAGCAAACCATACTTGCAGTTTGGAATCAGTAATATTTTTACCATGCCTCTCAAACTAACATGGACGATGCAGATTATGCCGAATAACCGCATCTGCAGCTCACCACTCATTTCACTTGCCGTGTTATGCCTGCATTGCTGAACTCGAGCCGCGCAACTTTTGGACTTCTTGTACCCTGCCATGAAATGCTTCACAGTGGTGCATGCGAATCAAACGGACCTTGCATCACAATGCACTAGCGGCGGCAGCATGTACTACTTGCCATGCACAAGATAAATCTTCCATGACTATGTGATACGCTTTTGACAACTGCCTCATTGACAGCTCAAACAAAGGAGCACTTCTTTTAACGGCCGATGCTAGGGGAGATTCTGCACTTGCAGTAGTCATTTGTCGGCGGCAAACAGCTCTTTCCAGAAGCAATTGCTTCCTGCATATGTGGCAAGTCTCCTTGGCCCAGCTTTGTTTCTTGAGATGAGAAGTGCTTTCAAGATTTTTTGTAGAAACTTTTAGTATGTGAAGAAGCCAATGTGAACACTCACACAGTTGCTCATGCAGCCTAAGGACTGACCATCCACAGAGAAATGCCAGGGGATTGTTTTAGAAGGGTCTTGTTCAAATTGCCCCACCACTTACATTGATGAAAACAATAGCTTTTCTTACAGAATCCACCAGAACAAGAACGACATACGAAAGCTCAATGCCTAGCACAGCGCTCTCCCTGAACGCTGCGAGATGCATGACCATGCGATTGATTTGGAAGCCACCTCTGTGGTCGAAGCCAAAGCCAACACGACAAGACACCTCCTTGAGTCGTGGCACATTCAAAATACTCGCAGCAACATCCATCGGTCATTGAGTACACTTCACCTTGTGCATGCTCAAGGCGCCTGCGGCGCTACAGAGAGGAGGAATTGGCAACACAAAGACAGGAGCTTAAAACTTTCTTCGGTCGCTTCACTCACCCCCTAAAGAAGGGACCGCACCAATCCCAAAATGTTTGAACATTTTGAACCTTTGGCTGGAGCAGTTTTTTCCTCTATGTCCCACCCAGCGAGACTGATCTCCGTTGAAAATATTTACTTTTAGGTTTTTGAATAAAAAGTGTTAACTGATCGCACATAGTGGGAGTCTATCATTCTTTGAAATCAACTTAATGCAGCACCACCACCATAATGTTCCCGCTCACAGCGAGATGACGGCGATTGTTAACAAGAGCAATTTTCGCATGCCTCAAGAAACGAAGCTCAGGCAGCGACGCATACTGCACGTGCAGGAAGCAAATGCTTCTGGCAAGAGCTGCTCACAGTTGATAAACGGTTGCTGTAGGCGCAAGAAGCTTCCCTAGCACCTGCGGTTACAAAAAACACTTGTTTGCCTGAGCAGTTGATAAAGCAGTGGTCAAAAGTGTGTCACACTGCCACCACAAATTTTTTTTTTTTTCATGCGTACTCTGTAGTACGTGCTGCCACCGTTGATGCACGGAGATGCAATTTGGCCCAGTAATGTTCAGTGAAGGTAATTTTCCCCTTTTCAGGGAATTGCTGCCCACAATTTTGGAGGAAAGGGAAATCATTGCGACATTCCGGGAAAGTTACGATTCATGGAGTAAACACTGAAATTATGCTAGTGAACAAGACATCGTGAAGTCTATTTACAGCACATCAATGTCAGTGGACGGGATCAACTAAGAATCAGTCAGTTTCAAGTTCTTATACTCCATTATTGAAAAGCTCCCATGATAGTTGGTACAAGGCATGAAGTGCAGACTGCTGCGTCAATATTTCCTTGGTTAAACAAGTGAGAATCACTTTAAAGCTGGATAACAAATTTTGCACTATGTGGCAGAAATGCCCAGAATTGAACAGTAAACATTAGAAAGTGAATGTTTGTTTTACACGTTATACACGGAAGTGACAAATAAACCTTGCAAGGCCACTCAACGCAACTTTCATCTAACAACCACGTTTGCCAAGGAACTTTTTTTTCAGGGAAATTTATGGGAATATTTTTTCTAATCATGTGAGTAGAAGTGCTGTGGAATAGATAACTTTCATTTCTACGAATGGGAATTTTTCTGAGAGGTGCGGAATATCACGGGTTCGGCCTTCACTCGCGTGCTCCATTTACTTTCTGAGGTACCTGTACACGCTAGTGCACCTGTTTCTGCCACTTCCGTTTAACGATGGCTGGAAAAAAGAAAAGAAAAAGAAAAGCATCGAGCTGGAGCCGGATGGGACTTCCTGCATATTAAATGCCGCTCTATTTCACTTTGAGTGTGCAGAGCGTCGTCACGCATATACGGCCACTTTAGTGAAAGCGCTACCATGTTAGATGGGGTGTTCGACATGTTGTCGGCGATACTAAATCAATGGCTTTGCCTTCTCGTAATACTGGGTGGATTGTGGGGTTATGCACTACATAAACTGCTATTAAACACTTTCTGCAGCTTCACGCCTGAAGTGGAACGCGTTATTTGTTTCGATGCACGTGATTAGCTGGTGGCCAGGTCATTTGCGCATCCGTTGAGTTTTAAAGCAAGCTGACAGTTAACTGTAGCAAAAAAAGAAAACGAGAGAAGGGCAACGGGAAGTGCATGTTCAGCAGAATAAAAGGTTGTGTTGTTCCCAATGCCACAGTTAGGCCCCAGCAACAGAGCGATGAAATAACAGCGTCTATTGTAAGAGCAACAATCCTGCCGAACGCGCATTCTTATCACCACATCGTAGCTACTCCATTGTTGATTGTTCTGCTGTGAATCAGATGCAGCTGCACTGTTTATATGGTAGGACGTATGAAATTTGACACACGAAATGCTAGACGCAACGACGCCTCGCACTACAAGCAGTTAGTGTGAAACAGTGATAACCGCATAACGTAACTCCAACTCACCTTTCAATAACAGGCCTCAGCCTGACAGCAACCTTGATGGTCGACATGTTAGTTGCTTGGGCTGCTTCGAAAAAGGTTCGAAATGCTTCTTCGAATGCGCGGCGCGTGCCATGCGCGAGCGGTAACGTGACGTCACAGCTGCGCCGAGGAAAGCAATCATTTTCACTTGTTTTGTTAAATATATAAGCTAAATAAATCGAATACCTGCATCTTGAGCAAGCAAGTAATTATTTTTTTAAATTATTTTTACGCTAGCGTTACAGCGTCTGTTGCTTTTCTATTATTGGGTCTAATTCAGGGGCGCTATTCTGGACACGCATGGCGGCTGCACGGCCGCCATTATCCGCCATGTTTACTCTCTGATTGGCTGTCGAAAGGTCACGTGTTTTGAAATTTGTGCCGGGAAGCGGAAGTATTGCAAAATGCAATTTTGCGTTTTCATCAAGATGACGAAACGTGACGTGGAGCTGCAAATTTTATGGACTGATACATTTTTTTGGTCCTTGGCAGATATATTGTGATGTTAGCGCTTCAAAAAGAATGTGAGCGGTAGCGCGCAGAAGCCAGTGCAATGCATCTGCAATTGCGCGAATATGTTGGCGATCCAAGATATGCGCCATGCCAGCTTGCTGATTGGCTGAAGGAATATCTCGTGAGGAGCGTCACAGGAAGGGCTGTTTCGTAATCGTCATTTTGACGATGCGTGACGTTGCGCTGGGCCGCCATTGCTGAGATTTTCCGCCATATTTTTTTTTGCGAAGCATATTACGAGGGCTCAACCCAGCTCCTCAGGCGCGGCGGTGTCGCCTTGAATACCACGTGACACCGTGACGTCACGACAGAGGAGAAGTGGTTTTGGCTCAACTCTTGCAAGATGGGCTGGGTGGGAATCGAACCAGGGTCTCCGGAGTGTGAGACGGAGGCGCTACCACTGAGCCACGAGTACGATGCTTCAAAGCGGTACAAAAGCGCCTCTAGTGAATGCGGTGTTGCCTTAGAAACGAGCTGTTTCTAAGGCTCAGGCGTGCGTCGCTTGCTCAGGCGCACATTTCGTTGCCGCGCCGAACGCTGCGTTGCTCGACGCTCACCGCGTCCAATGCGGGACGTCCAAGGCGAAGCAGAGTAACGCATGAGTTGTTTCTTGGTCTAGCCGAACCAAATATAGCCTAGCAACAGCAGTTCACCAAGCTAAACAGTGGTTCAACAACTAAAATAAAGGCTAGTATGCTTCGCATCCTGGGCTTAACCTTACCTAAGCCACAGCCATTTTTTGCTGCGACGAGCCGCACGAATTATGGGCTCTATTCTGGACACGCATGGCGGCTGCACAGCCGCCATTATCCGCCATGTTTAATCTCTTATTGGCTGTGGCGAGCTGACGTGCCTTGAAATTTTTGCCGGGAAACGGAAGTTTTGCGAAATGTCATTTTGCGTTTTCATCAAGATGACGAAACGTGACGTGGAGCTGCAAATTTTATGGACTAATACATTTGTTTGGTCCTTGGCAGATATATTGTGATGTTAGCGCTTCAAAAAGAATGTGAGTGGTAGCGTGCAGAAGCCAGTGCAATGCATCTGCCATTGCGCGAATATGTCGTGGCGATTCAAGATATGCGCCATGCCAGCTTGCTGATTGGCTGAAGGAATATCTTGTGAGGAGCGTCACAGGAAGGGCTGTTTCGTAATCGTCATTTTGACGATGCGTGACGTTGCACTGGGCCGCCATTGCTGAGATTTTCCGCCATAATTTTTGCTGCGACGAGCCGCGCGAATTATGCTAATGAGCAGCCATATGCAATGGCAGCCGAGAGGAATGCGTATCGCCACATTTTCCCCGTCGTTCGGCGCCATGAAAATCTTTTGTTCATAACGCGTGCTCATAGTATTTGCATGGCTCTCGGGTAGTGTTGGCATTTGTGTTTGGGGCCATCATTCCTTAAAAGAATGCGTTTATACAAAATAATATTGGTTGAACATAGCAAACTTTCGGCGATGTTGTCCACTTTTCAATGCTGCATTCGTATTGTAATCAAGATTAATGCCTTTTCGCACAATGAAACGTTATGACAACGGCCTCTTTCTAATTTATAAAAAGAAATGTACGCAAGGCGGCGCCTTGAAGTTTCCTCTCTCGGTGCGAGTAACCAGCGAAATGAACAAGAGATGGCAGCGCCGGCGCTTGCGTCGCTCTAGTGGATATCTCTGGCGCGCGCAACGCTATCGGTGATATTCGGCCGTTTCTCAGCCAGTCGAGTCGGGCTGAGTCCCTTGCGTTTCACAAGATAGCGATAACGTGGCCTAGAACGTGCGCGCATCACCACTGGTAGGTCGCGTATGTTGTCTCAAGCAAGAAAACAAGGGCATTGGCGCCAACATGCGATGACTCATTGCATTTTCCGGGGACACGCATCCTAGCTATTGAAGCAGACGACGTCTTGTACGCAGCAGACGACGGAAGCGAGAAGCGTTTTCGACCGAATAATCATATGCTTTGAGATAGCTGCTTTATTTTTACTGCGGAGGAAAACTGTTTTGCTTTACTGATAACGCTACATTCAGTGCCTTCATTTCAGTTTCTTAGGCGAAACGTCAAGTTAGCGTCACGTTACGTAAGCAAAACTGGGCCACCAGCGCCATTTTGTTTGCGTCGCGCCTACGTCTTGCGCCGAAGAAAATGGCGGAATGTCCAGAATAGCGCCCCAGCTTGACCTAAGAGATGTTCTGCGGCACACGCTAGAAATAGCGCTAGAGAGAGAGAGAATAACTTTATTGAATTGGGGAAATGGGGATAGGGGATTAGGAGCTTGATGGGTGGTGCCCCAAGTCCAGGCCTCCACTGGCTTCTGCCGCTAGCCGAACGTGACCAAGAAGGGCCTTCTGCACCTTCGGGTCTGAGCTGGCGAGTTGTGCCTCCCATTGCTCCAGTGTGTTGGTTAAATTATACCTAACTAAGTAGGCATTTAAATTCGGCGGTCTATTTTGGCATCCCCATGAGATGTGGTACAAAGACGGTGGTGAGTCGCTACACCACGGACAGGCATGCCCGTACATCGTTGGGAAAATTTTGCTCAATCTTAATAAATTTGGGTAGACCCCCGTTTGAATCCTGCGGAGATCTATTGCGTCTTCCCCTTGCAAAGATGTGTGGGGGGCACCGTATTTTTGCCGCATGCCGCGCTGGTGAGCAAGAATATCGCGTGGTGCAATACGTGCCGGATCGTTATCCTACTCCTCGCGTCGGCTCTCCTGTGAAGTGGCGGGTTGTGAATGGGAAGGCGATGGTTGCTCCGCTCGGTTCGTGAGCTCTCGAGCTAGAGCGTCAGCCCTCTCATTCCTCTCCAGGCCTGCGTGTCCCGGACACCAGACCAGTCTGTATGTATTCTTGAGTTCCTTTCCCAGGAGGTGGCTAACCTTGAAAGGGAGACGGCCGTTCATAAAGAAGCGGCACGCCTCCTGAGAGTCCGAGATGATGGTGTTGTACGACGGCCCCGTCCGTTCCCGGTCCTTGGTTGCCAATGCGATGGCGAAGCATTCTGCCTTGGAAATAGAGGACGTGATCAGGGAGGCGCTTGAGATTAGGCTAGTCTTGTCATTGCCTATGACAGTGACTACTGCACGCTTCCAGTTGTACTGAGAGGCGTCAACATAAACGGTGTTCTCATTATTTCTGACTAGTTTGCCTAGCCATTTCACTCTCTCTTCTCTTCGCTTTTTGTTTCTGTCTTTGTGCATATTTCTTGGGACAGGAGCGACCGAGATTCTGCTTCGGACGGCACCGGGAATATCCACCAGTACCTCGTCCAAGTTTTGGGGGTGTGGTGGAATACCCGCCCTCACCAGGATCTCTCTGCCCGATCTCGTCTGGCTAAGTCGGCTTCTTTGTGAAATTAAAGTTGCCGCCTTGAGCTCCGAGTATGTGTTGTATACCCCAAGGCCAAGGAGCTTGTCTGTCGGGGTGCCTACCGGTAAGCGCAAGGCCACCTTGTAGGCGCCTCTGATAATAGTGTCAACCAGCTCCTCCTCACTCTTGTTGAGTGTGTGAAAAGGGAGGCTGTATGTTAGTTTGCTGATAACCAGCGCCTGTACTAAACGGACAGTGTCGCTTTCCCTCATGCCTTGTTTGTGAAAGGTGATTCTTTGAATCATCCTTGCCACTTGTTTTGTTGCCGACTTTAGTAAATTGATGGTGTGGCTGGCCCTGCCATTGCTCTGAACCCAGAATCCCAAGATCCGAGCAACAGTGACCTCTTTGATTTGCTGATTTTCTATTTCAATTTCTAAGTTCCCATTACTTTTATATCGTTTCCCGTGGATGCGTATTATCTCCGATTTTTCGGGAGCACAGCTGAGACCGCTGGCCCTGGCAAAGTTTTCAACTGCAGTGGCCGCCTCTTGGAGGCTTTATCGTAAAGTAGTGCCACGCTTTGAAGAATGCCGCCTCCTCCTCCAGCGCTCTGGCCGAAGCCGACGCCGCGTCGCTATTGGCCTAATGGCATCACGTGGCCCCTTGCGCGGGCTTCGTTTGTTTACAATTAGCCCCGAGAATTAGGAGTGGCGCCCTCTCGCGAGTGACGTCACGGCCAGGACGCCGCTCGCTCGGCTGCCGCGCGCGCTCGTTCCCTTCGTGTATGCTTGGGGTATGGGTGGCTCGAGCCGTACGTATTGAAGAATACGTCGGCTTCTTTCAGCTGCCATGCCTTAACCACAGTTTCTTCTTCAAAAGCGTGTGAGTCGAGAAACTTTGCGGCTTGGATATCGCAAGCTAAGTAGCGTTAAAGGGGTCTACTAGGTTTTGCAATGCATATATGCGCCGTGTCTATCGGTAAATTTTGACTAAAATAAGAATATCTGCAAATTCAACGCGCGAAGTTGTGTATGATGCTTCGCTAAACATTTAACATTCCTTTAGTATTTAGCTATGAGAGGCATTGCATTTTACGTGGAAAGAAAAATTTGGTAATTGGCGTCAACATGTTATCTGATTTTAGAAAGACACTGCCCAGCGAAGCTCTCATCATGATTCCTATTACTCTGGTGTGTTGTTCTATTCAAATATGGCCATTCATTATAGCGTAAAAAAATAGTTAGGCGCGCATTTCTTATGAAAAAGTTTGCTGCTACTTTCATCCCCCTCTGAAACAGGCCTCCAAAAAACGAATTGCTCATGGCTGCTAACACGACGGCGCGTCATGTAGAGTATTTACATAGTTAATTCACAAACACCATAGTAGCAATCACCTGAGAGAAAAGTTTCGCTGTTAAGATCGAGAGCCACTCAATTGAAAGTGATGAAATGTTTCATAGTGGCCCTCAGTAGCCTTCGACTGTCGCAATCGCAGTAGCAATCGCAGTAGCAATCGACTGTCCGTATGGCGAGGCACGCTATGTTCGCGAAACCCATCAGTTCACTACAACTTCGAATTAAAACCATAAAGCATGTTTTTTACAGCGCCAACTGGAATGGCTAAAGTATTCTCGAGCTACTACACCGCAGCTTAGATTTCCTGTATACAAAAGGAAAATTCAAGCACCTTCTGTCTCGCCATGCCTCGATCCAGCGTTATTCAATTATACAAACAGATAACTATTCGCTTCGTCGGTACATAAAAGAGAACCTTGCAGGCAAATTAAGTTTGCTCCAATCCAATCGCAAACATTAATAAAGAAAGCACCACAAGCCTTGCGTATACTTTCACTTGATTTCTGACCCTCCACCGGGGGAATTTCGATATCTTCAATATGTCCCATACTACTAATCATTGACGCTTCGACTTCTTTCTGGCTGCAGCTATGCGGTCCAGCAGGCATACTTCACTAAAAAAAATTGGGCCGAGCAGCCTGTGTCAGTTCGCCAAACAGATTCGTCATGTATATTCCTCAAGCAGCAAGCACCAGTAAATTTCTCAAGTGAGTTTGATTTGATTTATTAATTTCCATTTACACACACACATGTACAGAGGAGTGGTAAGTGGAGGTGGATGAAGGAAAAAAGTCGCACAGACGCGGCTTGAGGTAACCTCACCCCCTTAGGTACAATATGGCTGCATGGGGTAACACATCAAGAGCCATATAAATTACATTTATATAGTGGCCATAAAACATTGCAGTTATACAATATATGAAAGAACAGTGAAATATTTCCACAATAACAATGCAAAACACACTGCGGCATTGAAATAAATAAATAATATACACTTGGTAATATAGACAAAAAAAGAGGAACATAACTTACATTATTAATCATTAACAAACGCGCTCTAAAGAGGTGAGTTGAACGTGTAACACGGAAAAGGAAATATATATTGGTACATTCCTATTTGTACTCTGTAAATAGCTGTAAGCCTTCATTAACTTTACTTCAAATTTCCGCCGCTTAAAAAAAAAATAAACACGTGAAGAACCGCCTAATGTTGACAGGCAGTTAAAGAAGCAAGTGAGGCGTGTAGAATCTAAGCTCCAGTATTAGTTAAGTCCCCGTGCTACCGCCGAGCGTTTCTGTGAGGAAATGCAAAAATTCGATATTATACCATGAACTACTCGTCGTGAGCAAACCTATTTTAGCGGAATAAAATCAACGTAACTGCTATAGCCAGCTTTGTGACATACTTGTTGCACCGCGGCAGGTATGGTATCATAACTGGATTCCTATAGGCTATGCTTTTGCGATTGTCTATCCGCGCATGAAAAACCCGCAATGGGCTGGTCTGCGTCGCTTCGGCTGGCACTGTAGCGTTGCCTTCGAGAGCTGCATTGTTGTCTAAGAAATTAGCTCTTTGAATAAATGTTCGCAAAGGAAGACGTCGTAAAAATATATTTGAGACGACCACCATAAGTATACAAGCAGAGAGAACGAGGTCGAACAAACGAAAACACCGCAGAAAGCGCCCGGACAACGCCCGAACTGTAGCAGACGACAGGCGCGAGTCCGTGCCCTGACGTCACGCGAGCGGCGCTCGCAGCGCCGCTCGTGTTCGTTCTCGGGGCTAATAGCGCTTCAGTGCCATCTTTGCGCGAGAAGCGGCGCTTAATTGTTGGCGGCATTCCTTTAGCATTCCTTCCGTTCCTATTCTGTGTTGTTTTGATCTTGTGATCGCCTTGAAGGATGTTTTGTGGCAAGTGCGTCGTCGCTTCACGTCATTTTCTGTTACCATGACCTGCTGCGCGTTTGGATGCCAATATAGTTTTAGCAAAGGCAAGAATATGTTCGCGATACCGTCCGGTAAGCGCAACGGGTTAAAAAGAAAGACATGGCTTCACCGAATCGGGAGGGAGTACTTCCGACCAACTTCCTCCGCGCGACTATGTGATGTAAGTTGTGGCTCTCTCAGAGTATTGTATGTGCCAGGCTTGCGTATTGTGCTGCGGGCAATAACGTAGTAGTATATTGCACAGTTCACTGTGCATGTTGTCATTTGTACGCACGCTTTAACATGGTTTTTACGCAACGTGTGCTTTGCTTATATGCGCACAACGTGTCGTGTTAGTCATATTTGGTGCGCTTAATTGTTTTGAACGCCAACCGGCTTGAGTTCGCGGGCACGCGAGGTTGCGTGCGATAACGTGATTACGAAATTTTTAAGATTCAGCGCAGTCCTTTTGATGAAATTTCAGTCTCGATCATGAAAGCGCCTCAGGAGAGCAACTCTCTGCCTTTTGTGGTTACTTACTAGCCTTCTTCAGATACACTAGCTTCGGTTGCCACATTTGTTCGTGTTCCTCGTTGGCGGTCGCCCGGTGGATTTGCGATACAGAGGCACCGATGAAAAGCGTGCGTGCTCTCCCGAAACCGTGTTACGCGGTGCGTTCGTCGTCGAGCGACCGCATCATAGGTAATTGAGACGTATGTGCTAATTCGCGTGAGCTATAAAGTGTGCGAAGCTTAAGATGCGGCGGTGGAGCACTCGCAAAGAAAACGTGCGGTCGCCCGCCCGTTCCCTGGCTGGTTTAGTCGTCGTTCGTGCTTAGTCGTTTGCTCGTTCGTTCGCACGCTTGTTTAGTCGTTTGCTCGCTCGTTTAGTTCGCGCGCTCATATAATCGTTCGCTTGCTCGTCTATGCCACTATTAGTTTCTACAGTCACTATGCCTAATTGAGACGCGCTTGCTGTAGGACTCTTAGGCTGGTGCGTTTATTTACGCAATGAGACAATAAATGGTGCACACGGACTTGTGACTGCAAAGGCAAATCTGTTATGCATCTATGTGAAAATAAACTTTAACTTGCAACTCGAATGCCGTTTCATATCATTTTAACCTATGGATAAAACCATTTCACTTGCCGCAATTTCGGCCGCGTCATGGCGGGGGGATTCTTTGCGCGATCATGACTTCACTAATAAAGTCATGTCTCGCAAATGTTACTTCGAAGGGAGTGCAACCGTCCTCAATGCATGCACCTCAGTGCAACTCGGTTCGCGACAAGTACGTCACTTAGTAAACGGACGAACCAACGCACGATGAAGTGTTATTCGTGATAAGTCATTAACCTGAAAAAATTACTGAAGGCCACAGTGGTCTTGTTTGAGATTGAGTCAAGCATTGTTATCGCGCTCCCGCTTCGCGCACGAATGCTAAAAACTCATTTTATTTTCTTGTGTATGCACAGTCCCGACTCAACGATCGGCCGCAGTATTTCTGTCGGCGTTGAGACAGGAGAAACATAACAGCACCAGCGCCCACCTCTGAGGCTTTGCGCGCGCTTAGATTGGCAAGCACGCATGTTGGCGCCACTGTAGCTTGTAATACACTTTCGAACCTCCAGAGCAGTGATCTCCGTCAGCCTTTGTACGTCATAGCTGATACGCGCCGCGAATTCACATGGTAAGGGCGGCGCGGATTCTTTAGGCTGAGGGCTTACTGGAAGCCAAGAGGTTGTCATTCAATGGTAAACGTGTTATTTACAACCATTCGCAACAAGATCTTGCGACACGCCCTTGACAAATGTTGCGTACCTAATTGTAGGGCACGCGCTACATTCGCAGTCGTCAACGCACATCGTTAACACTCCTTCAGATACTTTTTAAAGAAATAGTTATCAAAAAATGAAACAAAAGCTGCCGTTACCGAATTTGTATAAGCATCCGACTAGAAATTCTATGCTGTACACGAAGTTACGCGGAGCTGGAAAGCCAACGTGAACGCCTAAAGAACACTGCCTTGCTATGCGTGCATTCACTCTGCGAAAGGTCGTCTGCTGCGCTCGAGCATCGTAGCCGGCGCCATAGTCGAGGAGGGAGCGCGAAAGAGAGGAGAAACGAGGAGGAGTGAAGGCGGAGGAGGAGAGTGGCACTACTTTACGAAGTTTCAGGGGTTTTAAGAGAAAGAAGAATGCTAGAAGTACTAGAAGAGCGCAGAGTTACAGACATGGTTACGTAGTTCTGTGAGGCTGAGCAAAAAAATTAATAGCAACAAAGCGGGTAATTCATAGGGTTAATTTACTACACTCTAGAGAAAAAGCTAGACGGAAAAAAAGCAGCAACTAATACGGGTGTCACACGGCGCACTTTTGATCGCGATCAAGCCGGACTCGGATCGAATTTCTCGGCTGCAATTGGTTCCTTTGCGCAAACTGCGTGAGGGAGTCAATCGCAGCCTAGAATTTCGATCCGGATCGGGCATGATCGCGATCGAAAGTGATCGTTTGACGCCGGTATAACGGTAGAAGTGCTGCTCGCTGGGCGAGTTGGTTCACGCTGACACTTGAGAAAACCAGCGAAAAAATTGCGACGCAAGCACGAAAGAAAGAAGAGGCACCAGAACGCTGGACTATAGCCCCTGACATATATATGAAAACACGGATCACCCTCGAACATCAAACCGCCAACGCATGCGCAATGCTCTTAGCAAGGTACAAAATCTTTAAATTGATGAGAGCACCATTTTGCCCTAACTCATCTTTAAATTCAGCCTTTTAGAAGTGCTATCTCGATCTTTATCGCTCAGAGAGATAGACGGAACACTGATGCATTTTCCTTCCTCTTGTATACTCATAAAATTAAAGTTCTTTTTCTGTCTGTCTTGTATACTCATATAAAACGCCTCAAGTATTTCTCTTTCGGTTTTCGTCCTAACCCTGCCAAGAATCGTCACATTTTCGAAAAGTGGAGCACAGACGACAGTGACGACAATGAAAAGCCAGGTGACCATCTCCTTGAGACTTGGTCAACACACAAACTCGCGCATCCGGTCATTCACCAAACAGGCCGATATATGCGTCACTGACCGGATGTGCGAGCACTGTGCGTTTTGACCAATTCGCTCTTGAATAAATGTACACCATAGAGTCTCTACGTGTACACCCTTTGGGTCGTACCTTGCCACACAACGGTAATCGTGTTCTGTCTTCAGTGACATAGCAACAGGCGTGCCGGGGTCCCCGGGTGCAAGCTAGGGGCCAGTGGGGGGGGGGGGGAGGGGGGGTCATACGCCGGAAGACGCCCCTCTTTCCGCCGGCTTGACTGGGCACAAATGGCAAAGAATGACCGAGTAGCCCGAGCTCATGTACCCGATGCGTTGCGCCGCAGAATTGTCGGCTGCAGCTCTATCAACACCCCACGAAATAATTGCACGAATGTGCGGGCTGAAAAATTTAATTCGCAGAATGGTCGCTAAACTATTCGCCTTAGCGGAATGTTTCATGTGGGGTGCGCTCGTGCCGTGCGTTCATGCTGGGAGCAGGAGTCGCTAAACATGCATGTAAGGCGTTGATGCTCTTGGGCCCCTCTTCCGTTCAGAACGCGCAGCGAAGGCGAATAAAGACAGCAGAAAGAGGGCGTTCAACCAGCGCGCACGGCGCTCGCGTTTACGGCGTATAGCGTTCGTTGAGAGCGACGTTGCATAAGTGCGGCCGTCAAAAGTCGCGAATGGGATTCTCTGGATCGTCTTCAGACTCGGTGCCACCGAAGAGTTTGGCGGCGTATCACTCAACAGGCTGTATATAGTCGCGGGTGGTCACATGGTCGTGCCAGAGTCGGCCACAAGAAATCCAATCACCCCTTGTGGGGCAAAACTCGAACAGTAGGCAGTGGGAGGTGTGGCTAGCCAGCACGGTGCGGGAGGACCAATTGGCCCTTCTCGACCAAGCCTGGCGTGCCGCGATCGCCAGTGGGGCCCTGGACTGAGGAACTCACCCACTGGACCTGAATGGGATTTTTTTTAGTAAAAGTTTTATACTACTACTACTACTTCCCCTCTCCAGCTCGTTCCGATGAAGCCGCTGCGAAACCTGCCGTTATGTTTCACGCTTTCCTTCCTACCCTCGAAAGTTTCAGAAAGATGTTGTTGTGTGACTTCCTGTCACAAGTACAGTGTCTGTGTCAGCTGCACAGAATTTTACAAAAAGAAACGTGAATTTTGTAAGGATATTTCCCGATATTCTATTAAGTAATGTGTCTTCGTGATTACTAGGAACTCGGTAGCGTGAAAAATGTGGCAGATAAGTAATAACCATGTCCTTAATAATTCCCTTAATTAGTACTTATAGAGGAAGCACTTCAATTCCAAGATTGAGGACTCAAAGTCATATTATTAACTCAACAAAAACTTCTTAAACAAAATCGTTTTGGGTGCTACAACCTGCAGTACTTTGGCACTGCGGGCGGCGCCCAGTATGGCAGTAGCGAAAGAAATATGAAATAGTGGGCCAGTGACGTTGATCCTTCAACCCTCTCCATTGCGAGTGCAGACCAACATGTTTCGCTGGCACAGGCTTCATCGCAGTGTTATTTTTTTCTTTTTTTTATGGTGACGCCACGAATCGAGGCGAAGCGTGCTCTGTTCTGTTCCCAATATTTTGGTGGTACCGCAGCTCGGATAATCACGTTTGTCCGCATAGCAGCAAATAAAAACAGGGCTTTATTGATCAGAATGAAGAGAACCCGTAATTGTCATAGCATCGGCGCCCGCGCAGCAGGAAGGCAGGTGGCGTTTTCCGTTTTTCTAATATGGTGAGGAGATCAGCGTCACTGAGACACAATTTAATTTTCGTTTTCGTTCAGGGCTGTCCACAGCCAAAATACTGCGGGCCATAGTACCTACGACGATTTTTGTGAAGTTGTTGTTGGGCAAGATATGACTGTCTGCCTTCAATTTCGCAAATGCAATGTTGCCATTAAAATTGGTCATTAAACTTTATAATTTTTTTTTTACTTGTGACGTGAGCCGTATTTGCCACGATGCCGCATTTGTATTGGTTGCCAAGCCTCACAGTCTGACAGAAGATGTGCACATGCGCTTATCACAAGTTGTCAGTGCAGCACCCTGTGTTATTTGGCGCAGAAAAAACAGCGTGTATTGGCCTCGAGCTCCACCACTGGAAAGGCTGGCGCCACCGTCGGCGTGACGTTCTATTAGGGATCACGTGGACACAGCGGCCGCGTCGGCTGCTTCGGGAGCGCCGAAGCGAGCTGGAAACGAGAGTTCAAATTCCCTCGTACGCTGCGGTCCTCATTTAGTGGCGTTATTTTCCCGCTTCGAGTGCCTCCATTACAACGACTGAAAGCACTACAATAGATAGTGGCTGCCTTTGAAGGCGCGCAACATGGTAGGCTCGGTACTGCTCGATGCCGAAGTGCCGGACGTACGCAACGGAACCCGGTGTCAGCCTTATTCATACGTAGCCGCAGGACAAGAAGCTGCGTGAAGCTTGGCTCGCGAAACATAAAACTGGCAAACAGTCATCGGCTGCAATTCGGGTATGCAGCAAGCACAGACGCGAGGAAGATTTCTGCTACGGCGCCGGGTCTGCGATGTTCGAAAAACGCGCACTGAGGCGCTCGCCCGAGTATACGCTGCCCGACTAACTTGTCGATGCTATAGATACTGGCAAGTTCACTGGAGTGGAAAGGGAGCGGTAAGAAGCACATTAAAAAAAAGCATGGCATATGGTCATGTTTGTGTTATGAAATAATTCACTGGATTACAAAAAAAGAAGCAGCGGGAAATCGCACGCTGAGAACACTGATAAACATATAGTGCGACGCAACCAGAGAAATAACATTGAAACACCTTTTCAGTATGCAAAATCACCAACTAGCCCAGCACTTAACTATTCTAAACGTCCAAGAATTTAGAAAAACAAAGATTGAATCGTCGCGACGGCACATCACTGTCCCCGTAGGCGTCGACGTCTCTACAATGAAATTATTTTTGAACGGCTCTGATAGCGCCCCACGCAACAGTGGTTGCTTGTATACTGTCGAATGCTCATATTCTGCGGCCTAAAGCTCATGGCACGGTGCGAAAACGCGCACGCGGCGAAAGCGAAACAGTGCGCGGACAAGCATGCAGACGCGCAGTCGGTCGCTGCATTGAGGCTTCATTCTATTACGCTCCATTTAGTTATACAAACAGTATAAGAACATATTTGACATAGTTTGCTCTCAGCGTTTGCCTACCTTTCACGCAAGAAGCCGGTTCGGGAGACTCCATCGCGGCGACTGCGCACAGTGGCGTTCACTGTAAGTATTCGGTAAAGGGATAGCGTCTGTAAACGATTGTGTGCTTTCAGTTTGCCCAAGATTATTACTTAGGCAGTAAAAAACTTCTCTCGTTTCGAAAGTACTTACAGAAATGTCCGGGAGAGCTCCCGCGCGGTGTTTTCAGTGAGCGCTGACAGCAAAAGCTATGAGGAGCGCGCCGCGTGATCATTCATACTACGCCAGTGAGGCGCTTCCGATAGATGGCGACTCCTTAACTCCTCGCCGCCCATACCTGTTGCATTCGCGATCTCTGGGAAAAAATGCGAAGGAGAGGGAGACCCGGGGGACGTGCGCGGTATCCAAGGTGGCTGTACTGGTGCTGAAACCCGGAAATTGTCCATATCCTCGCCTTCCTCGACTACACCCGGGGGGGAGGGGATGGGGTGACAGAAGACCTATGGGCCCCGGGTGCCAGACGACCTAGCTACGCCACTGATACCCACTACGGCGTGCTTCCTAATTGTGTTATGGTTTTGGCCCGGATACCCTCAGAACTTTCTTTTTACAAAACGCCAGCAGTGCAAAGAGTATCCGAAGAATACCAAATGACACAGTGCAGGCCGACTCGCCACGCAAGCTCAGTGGCTATGGCGTCGCGCTACTAAGCTCAACGACGCGTTGGTTTGCGCTCTGTCGTCCTTTTCCGGTGTGTCATATCGTGGTTGTGTCATATCGCGGTTGTTGAAAGTAATCTGTGGTGTTGTAATACGACGTTACCGATTCGATTACTGACCATGCCTGAGCCCTCAAATAAAGTCGGAACGCATAAAAGCCTTCACACAGATTTCATGCTGAAGAACCGTGGGTATGGCCGATAATAAGCCGGATCCAGGCATTGTGACGTCACTAACCCAAGCAGTAGCTTTCGGGTAGTGAAGTCAATCGTTAAGATAATTTTGCGTTTTGCTGCCCAAAAGCTGGTCTATGAAATCTACCGTGTTATACATGTCTTAACACGAGCAGTTTTCAGCTCATTTTTCGATTTTTCGTGAAAGTCTGAATAGCGTTTGCCTCTTTTCTATGGTCGAAACGCTAACATTTGTCTGTCTACAGGGAGAATATGCACTGATTTCTCATCCTGATGCAAAGTGTGCTAACCCGTTAGCGTATTTTTTACGTGTATGCATCTGTGCCGTTGAATATTTGAACACATACATATGCACTCTGTTCTACGCTGTGAAGACAGCCTCTGCTTGTAGCCACTCGGGCATTACACGGCACTCCTTCAAGCGACAAGGTTGGCGTGGTCGGTCTGGTGCATGTTAGACTTAAACTTTGCTGCGTTTTGGGCCTCAAATGTTCCTAAATGTAGGCGTTTCGTTTCATCTTCAACGCCGCGTAAAACCGCCGGGTCATTTTTCATCAAATATAGGTTTTTCTTGAGATGCCACGATTATAATCCGTCAACGAAAATGCAACCTTGAATATGCATTGCATGGACTGTAACAAGGCATTTTTGTGCGGAAGCTTTCCATTAAAATGGCAATGATGTTGCTTTTAACCAGAACAGCTGATTTGATAATTGACGGGTGCATTCCTGTCATTGACCGCAAAGAGGCACAGTTCAGTGGATGCGATTCACACGCAGTTTATTTCTGTTGCAAACATTCCCTCATATCTCTGACTTGCGTTTTCTTTTCAGGTAAAGTACTCGTAGCAAGCAAACTTCGTTCATAAATTGTACCACAGTCGGCGTCGCATCGACACTATCCTTTTCGACAGCGTGCTGATTGATCTCCCTCGCAAAAATCACTTAAACTGCGATGATGCGTAGAAGGCTCCACACAGGTCACAAGGCTGAATGGCCATTTGAAACGTAATAGCAGGAACCTCCAAAGCAATCATGTAATCCGACAGCGTCGTTGTGCGTCAACCATTTTACCGTTGCTATAAAAGCTGAAGTACGTTCGCACCTCATAAGTCATAAACTGATGTGAGCGCCCAGGTAGTTTCGTGCATTAAGCACCGGACATCAATGTAAAAAGTTGAAGTTTCGCACGAAAGGCGAAGCTTAGCTTGCGACAGCACAGTAATGGACAGCTATAAAAAGTAGGATAGTAGTTTCATCAGCCGTATATACTTGCAAAAATTTCGCTTAGTAGCTAAATTCTGAACCATGGTGTCACGGTGCACAGGCAACCATTCACAAATCACGCTCGATTAGGGTGACGCTCACTCTAAAAACGCTGGCGTGAGTAAGCGCGTCCGCAGCACCGCGAAAAGTGACCTATCGCTTCAACGCAAAATGTGCGTTGAGAACGCATCACGCACAAAGGTACGAGTCTTCGGTGCACCTACACTCCAGCGCAGAGTAGCGAGCGAAGTGACCTTCGTGCTGTCTATCGCTTCAACGCAAACACAGCGGCGAGATGCAGAATGCACGAAGGTATACGAGCCGTCGAAACACCTAGACTCTGCCCTCAACGCAGATCGTTAAGATGTGGTCCGCGCGGCCGCGGAATACGCAGTGCAACGCCGCCCCCTCCCTCTTCTCCCTCGGAACGTCGACGGAAGACGGCGGGCTTCTTTCCAGCTTTCCCCTCTTGCGCGCGCGAGGTTGAGCCGCGATCGTCGGCTCCCTTGCACGCTTTCGCTCGCGCTTGCAGCATGCTGCACGCGGCGACGGCCCCTTGAACTTTGCGCGGAACATCACTTCCACAGCGTCGCCAACGGCAAAAATGTGCCTATAGAGTGTCCCTATAATTACTATCGCAATAAAACGTCGCACGCTAGCGCGGCGCTGTTGCGTGCGTTTACATGAATACCCGGGCCACTTTATGCGTGTGCTCGAAAAGGGGATGTATCCTACCATAATTATTAGAAACCACTGTGACGTATTATTTCGCCAGAATTGTTACTTCGAGATTTTCAATTTATTTAAATCTTCACAAAACAATACGGTGATGGAAATGCTGCGCCAATTGCGCCAAACTGCGCCGTAAAGGAAATCCTGCTACACCATATGCGAAATTGTCGTTTATGACAGGTATTGCGCCAGGCCTGCGCGACCCGCACCTGCTCCGAATTGGAAATACATATTTTGCGCGCGCGAGAACGCGCCGCGCATCAAGCCACCCTTCTTGGCGACTCACCCTCGCACGCTTTGCATCAAAGCTACATCATATGCGAAAACACCCGTGTATTTAGATTTAAGGGCACGTTAAAGAACCCCAGGTGGTCGAAATTTCCGGAGTCCTGCACTACGGCGTGCCTCATAATCAGAAAGTGGTTTTGGCACGTAAAACCCCATAATTACATAGCTACATCACGTAGACCTAACGATGTTTGCAAACGGTACACACTGTCGATATATTCCATAGTATTCTAAAGCAGCGGCGAGTGTTAGCCCATCGACGCACCATAGTATTCTAGGTCCTGTAGCGCCGCCTATAGATTCAGCCCATATTAACCGCCCCCGCTTGAGTTTTTTCTTTCTTTCTTTTTTTGAGGCGTAGAGGAGGGCTGAGTGGAATTAAATCGTGCCGAAGCCACGATTTAATTATGGGGCATGCGGTAATGTGGAGTTTCACATTAATTATGACTACTTGGGCTTCTTTGACGTGCACCCTGCTCGTACTTGCATTTCACCCCCATCGAAATACGGCCGAACGGTATGGTGGCCCTGTCTCGCTGACCGCCGCAATAATGACTACCGACGGCGCCTGCGATCTTGGCGCAGGTCGTCAAAGTGCGCCTGTATTTTGACAGCGCGATCACCATGGACATAAACGAACTGGTTTTCTCACTTTTGTCGGTGCGAATAGCAAACGAAACGTAGTACTCGCAAGCCATCCGAGCCGATTGGTTCATCGATGTTGGCTTTGTCTTTGCGAGACGAAATGCCGTCGGGCCATTGTGGCGATCACGCCAGTGGTTCAGCACTAGGCGCAGCTTTACGAAACACTCGCACACTTGATAAAATGTTTTTCTATTAAGCACTACTTAATGTGGAAAACAAACTATAGCAGATTTCTTTGTCGCCGTGAGCGCGAACAGAAGTGATGGCCTGGGCTGGGTGATATGGGATCGGCGAGGCACCTGCCTTACGGCGATGCATTCTTAGCTGTTGGCCGCGGCCGTCAGGTAACTCCAACTCTGTACCAACTGTACATATCATTTCGCGCACGGAAATTCATTAACACGTATAGGTGCGTTGATGACATACACTGTGTAATTTATGTAGCTGTGACCATGCTGCCTGCGTACGTGAACATGTGATAGGTGTCTACACTGCAGGTGGCTCAATTCCTTGAAATGAAAATATATTATTGGAGCGAAGGAGGAGAACACTATAGTGGGGCATTCTCTCCAGCGCTTTCTGGTAAGTCAAGCTCTCCAGCGCCGTTCTCGTGGAACACCACTCGTGCTGAGAGTCCGCGCCGCCCTGCGCTGACCGCTGGTGTCTAAAAAACACCCTTACAAGTTGTGGAGGTTACTTCCGCCTACAATGACAACACTGGAAGTGCAATCCCGTACTCTAAGCTCAACCATATCCGAACATCCATCCCAGCAAACGCCCCTACTCTATCCCAGCAAGCGCTTCCCCGGACGGTCCTGTGCTCTGGTGTGCCTCGCCACAGGGGCCCTGCTGTTTTCAGCGGCGCGGACTACAGCTACGTTGAAGACGGGCTGACGGCGTATGAAAGTGTAAGCGCCCACAAAAAACGGGATGATCAGGCAAAACTGAACAACGTGCTCTATCTCGCCGATGTCGCCTGTCTCCGGTGCAACAACCATGAGACCGACTTGCCGACACGGTGCTCGTTCAAGGCCTCTTAAGTGGCTGTGTTTGGTCGCCTAGCCGTGCGCAAGCTACAAGCGGAATCGCGTTTGCGAGAACATGCACAACATCCAGGTGAATCATTTACCAGCTACGTTGAATATGTACTCAACTTGTGTAAGAAAGTCAATGCGACGATTTCGGAGACCGACAAAATCAGAAGTGTCTTGAAAGGGATAGAGGACGATCCTTTCAGCATGGCACTTGCCAGGAATCCTCAGTCCATCTCAGCTACGTGCCCGTGTCCTGCAGCGGAATCTCAGACGCTGTTGCACTGCTGTCTCCATCTGACCGCTTTGTCCCTCGGAAAGGTCTGCTGCTGCATTTTGCGACAGTGGACATCACACAGTGCTACAACACCATTTGCGTTTGCAACCCGTTTCTGCACCCCATGTTGCTGCTACGAGGGGAATGTCTTGGCAATGTAAAAGCGATAGAAGACGTGCAAGTTATGGACGTGCCCAGTGACAATTAATATGCTAGTGCCAGTGCGTTCAGTGCTGTTTCTGCATGTGACCTATCGCACACTGATGTATTCGGTTCTTCTATTGCCGATGCCCTTACACCGGTGCAGCGATCTCAGCTTTTGTGCCCTGTAGAAGAATTTCTTCTTTCGACGTAGGGCAATATTCCCTGGGCCGGACGCCAACTGTTACACATCGCATCGATTCTGGCCCGCAACCGCCATTGTGCTAACGTAGGTATTGTGTGTCTCCTGCAGAACATCATGTAATCAGCGAACAAGTCGACATGCTTCACCGCGAGGTGATACGACCTTCCATGAGTCTATGGGCATCCCCTGTCGTCCCAGTTACGAAGAAAGATGGTTCTGTGCGGCTTTGTGTGGACTGCCGCCGCCTCAACAACATCACTCTCGAGGGCATCTAGCCTCTTCCGCGCATAGAGGACGCTATTGACATTCTACAAGGCGCAGAATTGTTTTCATCTCTAGATTGGCGCTCAGGATATTGGCAAGCACCCATGGCAGACACCGATCGGCCGAAAACAGCTTTTGTCACACCAGATGGCTTATACAAACTTGACGTAATGCCTATTGACTTTGTTATGCGTCCGCAACGTTTGGCCGTATGATAGACATAGTTCTGCTCGGCTTGAAGTGGCACATGTGCTTGCGCTGTCTTGACGACATTCCTTTTGTTCCTGACGTCACCACGCACCTTCAACGGCTCCGGTCTGTTCTCGTGTTTAACAAACGCAGGGCTACAGCTAAACCTCAAGAAGCGTCGATTTGCTGCTCGGCAGTTGACAATTCCAGGTTGCGTCCCATCCAAGGATGGAATTGCCCCCATCCAGCCAAACTTGGGTCTGTCGCCGAATTGCATAAGCCAACGTCCGTCAAAGAATTGCGCAGTTTCATCAGTCTGGGTTCCTTCTTCAGACACTTCATTCGCAATTTCGCCACCATCATATATCGCCCCTGACGAAGCCACATAGAAGCAACGGGCCCCTCACTTCGTGCTCGTCTGAGTGCGACGAGGCCTTCACAAAGCTCCATCGTTTGGTAGCATCTCCGCCAATTTTGCACCAATATGACCCGACAGCCCCTACCAAGGTGCACACTGATGCCAGCAGTGTTGTCTTCGGCACTGTTCTTGCCCAGCCTAAGCAGGGGTTTCCTCAATATGTCGTGGGTTACGCAAGTCGTACGCTTGCGAAAGCTCAGATCAATTACACTGTGAGAGAAAAAAATTGGAGGACGCTTAAGCTTCGCCTTCAAGAGTGCAACGCGATAGCGTTCCCGTCGACCCGCCAATGGGTGTAAGACAATGGGCTACAGGGCAGCCATCACTTACGAGGCGCCCCGCATCAGACGCGGTGAGCGTCGAGCCATATGGCCGAGCAACGCGGCGTTCGGCGCAGCAACGAAACGTGCGCCTGAGCAAGCGGAGCGAACCAAAGAACTCGGTTTCCCGGAGGGGGAAATGATGCACGCCAGCCAAACGCCGTGATCGGCACGGGCAGAGAGATAGATAGTAATCTAAACCGGGAGCACGGCGAAGCGTCGTCAGGGGAGAGGGAGTCCCGCGACGCGCCTGGCAGCGGTCCCAATGCGCGCGCGGCGCGCCTCCTGTCGGGGCAGCGCCGTACATTGAGAGGAGGGGGTCTTCTGTGTTTGCCGCAAGATGGCTCTGCGTGTGCGGAAAGCGCAGAAGAAATTCAGCGGAAACGCACTTCGCAACTCGTGTAATTGTGACTTCTGTACGTTACATGTTCATAATTACCGATATACACCGCAGTATAACTTTCCGCGGCTCGTTTCGAAGGCAACACCACATTCACTAGAGGCGCGTTTGCACCGCTTGGAAGCATCGAACTCGTGGCTGAGTGGTAGCGTCTCCGTCTCACACTCCGGAGACCCTGGTTCGATTCCCACCGGGCCAATCTTGGAAGTTGCTTTTTATTTATGAAGCGCCTGCCGTGATTTATCGCTCACGGTCAACGCCGCAAACGCCGACGCCGACACCGACGCCGACACCCGACGCCGACACCCGACGCCGACGACACCGGCTTTTCTGCGACACGAGCTCCTTAACGCTGTCGCGTTAAAAGAATGCCTAACCATCAAGTGGGCTCTCACCAAGTTCTGGCCCATTTTGTAAAGCTGTCCATTTGATGTAGACATGGACCTCCAAGCACTATGTTGGCTGTCATCCTTGAAATACCCATCAAGCCGTTTTGCCCGATGGGTACTTTGGTGGCAGGACTGCAATATCCGCGTGCTGTACCGCAGCGGACGCCAGCATTCTGACGTCGACGCCCATTCGCGCTTTCCTTTGTCTGAGGACAATGCCTGCAGCTCACTATCCCACTTTGTCCTTTCTTCGCTTGACTTAACCACTATCGCGTCTGAGCAGCGCAAGGACTATTTTATCTCTATTATAGACTTGCTTTCTGGTTCATCCGCACCACAGTCCACTCGCACGCAGCGTCGTCAAGCTCACTATTTTGCCGTTCGCGACAACCTGCTTCACCGATGCAATTATAACCCCGACGGGCACCAGTGTTTACTAGTAGTACCTCGCAGTCTCCATTCCGACATATTCGCACCTTTTCACACCGATCCATAGTGCTCACACTCGGACGTTTTCAAAGCTGATCATAGCCTTCGAAACCGGTACTTCTTGCGGCGGATGTACAGCTACGTTCAGAAGTTCGTTCGCTCTTCCCCTGATTTTAGGCGCCGGAAATCTCCACTCCTTCTCTCGCCAGCCGGTTTGCAACCTTTACCTTGTCCTACCCGGCCGTTTGGGCGCGTCAACATCTATTTTTATGCTGGATGCCCTCGATCTCGTTAAGTTTCTGGGCTAGCCCGATCATCGCGATGGTAAAGAGAATTGGCGAAATGACCGAGCCCTGCAGGGTACCCTTGTTAGGCGTGTCAAACGTATCACTCCGCAGGTCTCCGTGTCCTGCTGTCGCTGTGCGCTTTGACAAGAATGCCCGCATGTAATCGCGGACTTTCTTGCCGCAGTTGGTCTTGTTTAGCCCTTCCTTGATGGCTCCGTGTGACATTCTCAAAAGCCCCTTTGAGGTCTAGGGCCATGATGATGTTTTCGCCTGCTTTGGGGATCTTGTTAAGGATCTCTTCCTTGATTTGTAGCAAGACATCCTGTGTTGAAATGTTCGCCCGGAAGCCAAACATGCTGTGGGGGTACATTTCGTTGTCTTCTAGGTGTCGCTGTATTCTTTTGGTGAGCACTCTTTCGTAAAGCTTGCTGAGACACGAGGTTAGCGAGATGGGCTGCAAGTTTTCTATCTGTAGCTTCTTGCCGGGTTTGGGTATCATGACCACTTCCACGTCCTTCCATTCTTTTGGTGCCGTGCCCGCTTCCCACTGCGTATTGAGGTAGTCCGTGAGTTGGGCCACCGCTTCATCGCTGAAGTTGCGGATCAAGGAGTTCTTAATTTTATCGGCTCCTGCTGTCGTGTTTTTGGTGACTGCTCTGATGGCGGCATACACCTCTTCTCTTGTAATTGGCTTGTCGAGTTTGGGGTTCTTCGTTCCCTGGTAGTCCCCTTCGTATTCTTGCGGTTTCTCCGGGCCATAACATTTGATCCGGACTTCCTCTAATAATTCCTCTTCTTGTCCCTCATATTGGTGGAAGAGCTTTTGAAGTGCCTTGTTGCTCGCTGATTTGGTTTTGGTTGGGTCCCTGAGTGCCTTGAGTATTCGCCACGTTTTGGCTGTGCTGAGCGTGCCGTTTAGTGAGCTGTTAAAGGGCTGCGAGCCTTGTCTTGCCAATTGCGCTGCGTATTCCTCTGCCTTCTGGGTGACTTCAGCAATCTTCTTCTTTAGCTTCTTATTTAGCCTCTGTTTTTTCCATCTCTTGGTGAGCCCGCGTCTCGCCTCCCATAGCTTGAGTAGCCGCGGGTCCACTTCCGGTGTTTGTTCCGTTGTGTCTATTTCTTGCGTGTATTGTTTTTGTAGTTGCTGTAGCTGTGGGCACCATTCTTCTATTGAAGTAATCTCCCCCTTCATGTATTTACTGTTCTTCCGAAAGGCGTCCCAGTCCGTTATGGGGTCTCGGTGCCAATCTTCCTCTTGATGTTCTCGGCTTATATAATTATCTTCAGTGCGTAATGATCGCTGCCTAGGTTCTCCAGCAAGTTTTCCCATTCGACCTGTTTTGGTCCTCTAACGTACGTTAAGTCGGGGCAGGTATATGGGCTAGCGCTGTTGCCTAGACGCATTGGCTGATTTTCGTCCGTTATGAGGGTGCAGTTTGTGTCCTCCGCGACCATGCTAACTAGTTGCCCCTTCCTGTCTCCTTTCTTATGCCCCCACCTGGGTTACCTCGCGTTAAAGTCCCCTGCTATAAAAAGGGTGTTGGATATTGCTAACCTGCCTGCCACCGCGATAAGTTTGCTAAAGTTGCCATCTTTTTGTCCGGGCAGGCTGTATGAGTTTACTATGAACGTACTTTTTGCATCATGCTTTTTCTTGGTTATCACCTCAGTTATCACGTGTTCTATCCCGGTATCTGATATTTCGCAATGTGCTATGGTTACTAGTTTGTTGCTAATTAGTGTCGCCGTGTGGCCCTTCTCCTGGCATGTATATCCCCTGAGTGCTGGCGTGACATTTGTCTCTTGCAACATGATGATGTCTGGGGGTGCGGTTTGTGTGTTTATGTACTGCTGCAGGAGTGCCTGCTTGCGCCGGTATATATCCCCTGCAGTTCCATTGCCATATGCTTAGTGTGTTTGGTTCGGCCATGTTGTATTGTTATTCCTGTTGTTTTGGCTTTCGGATCCGAATCTTCTTTCGTGATAAAGAAGATTCCCTGGCTTCGCTCGTGATTTTCTGTGTGTTTTGACTTTTTATGTAGCTGCGAAAAGTCTGTTCCTGCAGCGCCATATTTTGTTGTATCTGTGCAATCTGCTCCTGCATGGTGTGCATAAAGCTTTCCATCTTTTCTTCTAGGCTTTTTTCCGCTGACTGTGTTTGTTGTATCTGTTGTTCGGGCGTGGGGCTGGGTGGCGATATGGGTGGGCTACCATTTCTTTGTGCTTGTAACTCTCTTATCAAATCATCGATTCTTTTCTTTAGTTGCCTGGTTTTCTCTCGGCTTAGCTCTAGCTCCCTTTTGAGCGCCTTGTTTTCCTCTATTAGTTTCGTGTCATTGCTTGATTGTCCCGAGTGCGGAGACAGTGATTTCGGAAAGCCCGTCCCCCAGCTCACCTTGACTCCGCCTTTCTTCTGCTGTTGTTGTTGTTTCGGTGGCCCTTGGTTGTTTTGCTTTCCCAGGGGTGGAAAGGACTCGTCCCTGGGTCTGCCTCCGCCTTGGCTGCGGCTCCGTCCCTGGCTCCGGCTCCTGCTCCGGCTTCGTGACTGGTTCCAGGCCCCGGCCTGGCTGTCACCTCGACTACGGGACTGACTCTCGTTACCCTCTGAGCTGAACCATCTCGGTCGGCGGCTCCGGCTCCGGCCCCGCCGCTGCTGCTGCTGGCCATGGTTGCCCGGCGGCGGGCGCCCGCGTAGCTCCTCAGCGGTCTTGAGCCGCATCCTGAAATCTCTGGTGCCGGTCACATGTTCGCCTCCGCATACCATGCATTTTGGTTGGCATTGGTGTCCGTCGATGGGATTGCTGATTCCGCAGCTTCTGCAGGTTCTCGCCTCGGGTGTTGGGCATACGTCCGATCGGTGTCCCTGCAGGCCGCATGCCATGCATTCCATGTAGCGGATGCCATCACGGTCTGGGTGAATAAGGGATCATTGGGCCAAAAAGAAGAAAAGCTTCAGAAGGCGGCAACATGCGTCGAACAATTCGTCAAGGAGAGAGGCCTCGCGTGCTCAACCGAGAAATCAAATTCTGAGGATTGGAAGGAACACAACCAAAGAAAAGATAGAAGTGTATCTGGAAGGTCAAGTCATACCAGAGAAGGAATAAATACGCATCCTTGGCATGTGTACCCAGATCAGCAAGCGGTACAGACACGCTAGGCCTGCTCAAGCAATCGACGGAGCAAGTCAGCAGGATGATCACGAGAGTGTCGCAAAGACGGAGCATGAAGGAGGGGGACACGATCAAGCTGGTCAGGAGCCTGGTGGTCAGCAGGGTCGTACCACAACATGACGCAACAAGAGAGAGAACAAGCCGAGATTCTCATCAGGAAAGCATACAATATGGCGTTGCATTTGTCCAGAAACACGTCGAACAACAAGTTACTCAAGCTAGGTATCCACAACACATTTGAAGAGCTCAAGGAGGCACAAGTGGGTGCGCAGCTGTACAGGCTCCAGCTGTCAACCACAGGCAGGGCGCTCCTTAAAAGATGAGGCTATAAAAACATAGAAGCAACGAAGGATAGGATGGCTAACATACCAGACTCTTTTCGCCAGACACTGAAAGCTGGACCCGAATCTGCATGCGGCCGGAAGACAGGCACGAGCAGAATACGTAAAAAACCCTTGGCCACTAAAAACAATGGGGTATACATGGATGCAACCCTATACCCGTGGGACCACAACACCAAAGAACATAGAGGTGCGGCAGTGACCGTGGATCACATGGGAGAGCTGATAAGCAGCGCAACCCTAAGGAGCTGCACGGTAACAGAGGGGGAAGAAGCAGCTGTGGCTCTAGCAGCGACGGAGGGTTACCGTGGAAACAGATCCTTGATAATACTCACAGACTCCAAAGAAGCATGCAGAAATTACACGGCAGGTAGAATCAACAAAGGGGCGCTGCGAATCCTCCTCGAGGCAGGGTTTCCGAACGAAAAGATACTACATACGATTTTCTGGGTGCCAGGTCACACCGGAATAGAAGGTAATCAGAGGGCCGACAGTCTAGCTCGCGAGCTGACATACCGAGTGGGACAGTCAATGGACCCGGATACCACTATGACGGTGGAATCAACGTAAGCGGAAATACTAAACCATCAGAGAGGCAAAAGGATAATATATCCACCACCCCACCCATCTTTAACACAACACGAAGCAGTCGGCTGGCGAAGGCTGCAGACAGGAACATTCTCCAATCTACACATCCTACATAAAATGTTTCCCAGTCATACATGCTGTGGAGCCATCGCAACACTATATCATATCACATGGGAGTGCAGAAACAACTTCTCTTTCCACAAAGAAAAAAACCTAGTGCGGAACAGTGGGAGGGCCTGCTCACCAGCGGCGTGCTCACAGTCGAAAAAGGATTGGTGCAACCCGCTCTCAAAGTGGCCAGGCTCAGCGGTGCTCTGGAATAGGGGCGCCGACCACTCAAGACGACGGATACTTACGTAAAACATGAAGACCTCTGTTAGTCGCCGAAAGCTGTAAATAGAGCGGTAAAGTTTTTCCTTCCTTCCTTCCTTCCTTCCTTCCTTCTATTTGTATGGGCAGCATCGCCTGACATGGCTGGAAACCACTGGCTCATTCTGGTGGTTGACCACCTCATGCGATACGCTGAAACTACCGCCCACCCAGCAGCTACAGCGCGCGATGTCGCCTTCTTCCTGCTTCATCGATTCATCCTGCGTCATGAACCGCCTGATGACCTGCGCAGTGATCGCGGACGTGTCTTCCTACTCGAAGTAGCTGTAGCCATTCTTAGAGTGCCAGGAGTGCACAACCACGGCGTACCGTCCTCAAACCAATGGCCTTACAGAACGCTTGAACCGTACGCTCGGCAACATGCTTGCAATGTGCGTCGCGTTCGACCACACAAATTGCGACGTCATTCTGCCCTTCGTAACCTATGCGTAGAACACGCTACTAAGTGCACCACCGGCCTTTCACCCCTTTTCTTACTGTACGGAAGACACCTGTCGCGCACCATCGACTCAATTCTACGATACCGACTGGTGCACCTGAATTTGCACCCATTTTCTTCCACCGCAAGACATGCTGAAGAGTGCCGCGATCTCGCACGCGCCATTAGCTACAATGACCAAGAGCGCCAGAAGAGCGCTCGCGGTGATACCACCTCTGCAACCACTTTCCTTCCTGGAGCGCTTCTGTGGCTTTCCATCCGCTGCACCTGGGCTTTCTTCAAAACTACTAAGTATGGAGGGCAATACTGTATCGTTGAGCACGCATCCCCCATTAACTACGCGATTGAACCCATTGAACTGTGTTCGGACATGCGCCGTCGTGGACGAGACAATATTGTCGACGTCGAACGGCTGAAGCCGTAGTAGTGAGTATAGTGAGCACTCATAGTGAGCAGGTATTCGCTTGCCAGATGGCTCCCTTCTCGTTCCCGATGGCAATTGTCGCGAAGAGGAACACTATAGGCGCCCATTCTCTCCAGTGCTTTCCAGTGGGTCAAGCTCTTTAGCGCTGTTCTCGAAGGAGGAGGAGGAGGAGGAACTTTATTATTTCAGAAACCGTTGCGCGGTTTATTCCTGGGTGGTTCCCTCTGACAGGGCTCCACTGGCGATCGCGGCTCGCCGGGCCTGGTCGAGGGTCGCCAGTTGGCTTCCCAGGTCCAGTTCGGAGAGTCTCGCCTCCCAAGACCACGTAGTGAGTGTGTGTGTTGTCACTCGTGGCGAAATTGCGTCGCCCGGACGGTCGGTGCATTCGTGTGTTATGTGCGCGAGTGTCGCTGTGTGGTTGCTACACCAGGGACATGTTCGGGACGTATAACTGTCTGGGTAGATTGCGTGTAGACGAGACAAGTGTGGGTATGTGTTAGTTTGCAGGCGGCGCCAGTCCCTTGCCTGGAGTTTATTGAGAGCTTTGTGTGGGGGAGCGTATTGCGTTCTTCCGAGCCGTTGGTCCTGTAGTATTTGTTGACCTGTCGTTAATAACTCGTGGGTCGCTCGTCGGTCTATCGGGGGCTGAAGAACGGTGTGGTCTGCCGCTCGGCTAGTGAGACCTCGAGCTGCGCAGTCCGCCTCTTCGTTGCCCCGCAGGCCTTCGTGCCCGGGGCAACAGACGATACCGTGGGTCCATTGTAGTGTGCGACCCAGGATTCGAATGGCTTGTATAGGGAGTGTTCCATTCAGGTATAAACGACAAGCCGCTTGTGAGTCAGTAAGGACACGGGCGGACCTTCCCTTGCTCTCAGCGTCGCGAAGTGCGAGAGCGATTGCTGCTGCTTTTGCTGCTGCGCTGCATGTGGCGCGGATGGAGGCTGAGGCTACCAGGTTCCCCTGATTGACAACGGTGAGTATGTATTTGAGCCCGCAACGTGGCGAAGAACGCCGCTCTTACAGAGAGACCGTGCCCTTCGCTAACGGTCGGCTCCACCGCTGGTGGCTATTAAACACCTTTATATTAATAAATTGTTTATTGAAATGTTGAATTATCTGTGTATTAGGATTAAGCATGCGTTTATCCTCATATTCCTATATAACAACAATAAAATGGAACAGCAGTTCAAGAAAAAATACTTGCATATTATTATAGGTCATATTGCATGCAACGTTTGAGAAAGTACTAAATTATGCGGAACTTCCACTTTGCACCACAACAGTAAGTTAGTGCTCCAAAGCATTCTGTTCTTGCTTCAAACAGCAAAATTTTCTGCTCCGGAAGCACATATTGATGCTCCAAACTGCGATTTTCCTGCTCGTAAAGCAGCTTGAAAAGACTAAGTGCCGCTTCCGTCACTGAAAAACATGGGTGCAATATTTGTATTTTATGTTATTGCTGAGACAAGCATGTATGCCTGTGGCTACTTGGAAGAGCGCCGATTTAAGTTAGATGTCTCCTACTGTTACTGTCGCTTAAGTTGCATAAAACACAATGTCCTTTATTTACAGACCCTCCGTACTTCGTCAGTTTCAATAGAATATTATTGGTCTGTGCCACACCGCAGCGGTGGCTGAGTGACTAGATATGGTGCTCTGCCGAGGTCGCGAGTTCGATACCCCGTCTCGACGGTAGGTTTTAGATGGGGGTGGAATGCAAAAACACTCTCGCCGTTACAGATAGGGGCACGTTAAAAAAAACCATGGTTGCGACATCACCACATGACTCAAAGGCTCTTTCTTTGAGGCGTCAAACTCAATCAACTAATCGATTCTAACTGATAAAAGCCCTATTTGCGGTACGATATCAGAACCACACGTAGATCTGTGTCAACCAAAATCATGAGTTTCATGTAAATGCGAATAGCATTCGTGGCATTGTCAGACCAGTTGTCTTTCTGGCTACCCAGCTATGCTACGAAATACATGATCACGAAGGTTGTGCAGTATAAGATCTTTTTTTTTTTCAAGTGCAAGTGCTTTATTTTTCTTTACATAATCATGGTTATACAGATATCTGGACCGGTAGCCAGGGAAGGCTAGTTTGCGGTCCAGTGACAAATTACAAAAGACAGGTAAAGCGCAGTTTTGAACAGCACAGTATTCCGGAACATGTCATGAGTTATACAGGCAAGAAACATTTTGAAAATACTCGTACATAATGAAAGTAAGTTAGAGATTCTGGTTATCAAGAAAAAAGAATTTGCTACATTGCTTGAAATTACGTGCGGTTTTAACTTCTAGGGGTAAAATATTCCAGATTTTTGCGCCAATGAATTCAATTAACCTTTCTCCGTATACATTGTAACACTTTGGTAAATTGAGGTTACCTTTTAAAGCATGTCTTGTACTGCGAGTTGGAAATGAAAAGACGTTTCGAAGAATAGGAAAGTGAGTGCATAAAATATTATTAACTGAAATTGAGATCTTCTGATAACATAGTGGATTAACGGATAACACATGTTGTGTTTGGAAAACATCATTAAATGTATCACTGGCATAATTTGAAGGGCTAAATATTTTCAGGGCCCTTTTCTGTAGTTTTTGTAAAGGTTGTAAGTATGTCATGTAAGTCACGCCCCATGATTCTATACAATAACTAATATGGCTATGGCAAAACGCATAGTAAAGGGATTTGAGTACATCGTGGGGGAAATATTGCTTCGCTTTAATTAGCGAGTAACAACCATATGCGACCTTCTTGCATACCCTATGAATATGTGCTTCCCAATGTATATGCTGGTCAAATATGACACTCAGATATTTAAACGAATCAGCTTCTTGGATGGGGCTTTTATTCCGTTCCCACGGAATGTGCCCCTTCACAATCCGTTCCCACGGGTATGTGCCCCTCTTCAATGAACCTCTTTGACAGCAACATGGCTCAATGTGCATGTGCCACAGGGAATGCGCGTGCTTCACGGCGGCGCCTCCAGATGGTGCAGCGTGTCCAGAGGGAAGCGCGAGAAAAGAGCGCTACCGCCGCACGCCTGATACATGAGGCGTATCAGCTGTTCGCAAGCATGGACAGTCACCTTTGACAATTTGTGCCAAATATTGTTCTCTGTGTGACGCTGTGAATCAGTAAGACAGAGATAGGAACGCATCACATACCTGGATAATCTTACGGGAAACCGACTAATAATTTCGTGCTGGATAATTCTGCTCTTGGATTAGGCTCTAGACGTTGCTGCTGTTTTAGGCTCTAGCCACCGTATTGTTCCGACATCTCTGACGCTTTGCAGGTCATGGACATGGACGCATTCAAGTTTCTGAAGTTTGCCGAAGAGCAGTTCGGGGACGAGCTCAAGTTGCTCGAGAGGGCTGCCCAGGTCGCCCGAGATGTAATGAAGATGCCTTTACTGCTCGACCCATGCACGCAGCAAAACGAAGGAGGTGCCCGCTGTTGGATGCTGACTCATGCGGTAACTCATTCCTTCACTTTAACCACGTCACACGCAAAAAGTGAAGCGTGCGCATCTTACAAAGCACACACAAGATACAACGCACTGGTTTACTCCTTGCAATTTATGTAAATGTCACCACATAGACGCTTATCGCAGTGTTTCCTTCCACTAAGACACCAGATGACGTTCTTCTGCTCGTTGCCGATGCAGGTCAGCGACATAATGAATTTTGCACACATATAAAGCATATAAATAGCATTAATTTTATATTATTTATACAAATAACCCATATAAACTTACGCACATATGAATAGGACACACCGCTACTGCACAAAACAGCTCCCTGAGTAGCTAAGGGACAAGGGAGGCAAGACAATGAGGACTGTGCATATGTGAGACTTTACATATGCGAACACATTTTGTGCGAGTTTCGAGTCGTGAAGCGAGCCAGGTCATTTCGTTTCTGGAAACAGCTCTTACGACTCGAAACAGCTTACGACTCTTCCTGCATCGCGCGCAACGGCGCGCGATGCAGGAAGAGTTGAACTGGCTCCTGAACCCCTTCGGCGTGGATTTTGATGAACTGCGCGAAGGCAGCCTAGACTTCAACATGATCCATGATGATCCCATGGCTCCATACGACCCCACAGCTGCGGCGCTCTTCTTGGCTACACTGTGGTTTCTGCGCGAGCACCGCTGTTTTTCGGGCGTCAGCCTGAACGTGTCAGTGCTGGAGCACTTTCGCCCGGTGCTGTTCCTGCAACACATCACGTTCTCCAAGCGGGTTGTCACGGCCAACCTGATCGGCGTCGAAGGAATCGAGCTGTCGTTCGAAGTGTGCTCTCTGGTTTGGTTGCTCAAGCAAACGGAGCTGCTTACGCACGTCAGCCTCGACAGGGTGAGTTTTATAGAGGCACGCTTTTTCCAGGCATCATGAGGAAGGCATCATGAGGAACCACGGCGCTTCAATTTTGCTTCAGAGACTTTCCTTTCCTTCCTCCTTCTCCTCCCTTAAACTGGCTCTCTTAACTACTACACGCAGAGACAAAGCAACAGCGCGCGCATTCGATCCCATAGATGAGATAGTCTAAACATTTTAAGGCAGTTTGTCGTGTACGTATCATGGCCACGTACGCTTATATCGCCTTCCGTTTCTCTACCACGGGTGCGCTTTAAAACCATGGCGCTACGATTTTGCTTCAGAGACTGTCCTTTCCTTCCTTCTTCTCCTCCCTTAAACTGGCTCTCTTAAAGGGACACTAAAGTGAAAAGTGATTTCTTCTGCATCAGTAAATCACCGTTCTACAACACCAAAAACACCACTCTTACAACGATGAGACGTTTGGTAAGCCAGAAAAAGCGCAAGAACCAAATATGGGTGGCGACGCCTACGTACATTCCCGCACCTGGGGGCTGTGACGTCATGGATTTTGATGGCATCTTCTAGGGCCTACTAAGTATATATAGCGGTACAGATTGACTACATTGTGTTCTAAAGGAACCAAATATTAAACATGCCAAGTTTCGGGAACCTTTATTCAGCCAACGCGGCCCAAATGCGAAAACAAACTTTGGAATCCCTGACGTCACGCTGACGTACCAGCGCTGGCGTTTCGGCGCGAAATTCAAATACTGATACTTGTACCTTCATTTTCTCATCTAATATTCAAACTATTTTCTTGAAATGACTGCCTGCAGGGTTCTCAAACAATAGCGGCGTTTACATGAATACGACAGAAGCGTATCGTATCAACTTTCAAGCGTACCGCATCTCATGTAAACGAGGTAATTCGCTAGGAAGGCGTATCGCATCCAATACGCCAAACAAGGGTAGTTTGAGATGGAGAATGCGCATTTCAGCGGCGCATGTAAACAGAAGCGTATCGCATCAGGAATTCTGGGAAAGCATTCGCTGCGGGATTACAACCGGCCAACCAACCAGCGGCGCGGGCGTATGGTAGCGGAAGCATGTTTACCGGAAGTAGGAGGCTCATTTTGAAATGTGACACCAGATGGCGCTAGCTTGCCAGCCAGTGAGATGCGCATACATGTAAACGGAGGTGCACCAGTGGAATGCGATACGGCAAGATAATACGATACGCTTCTACCGTATTCATGTAAACGCGGCTAATGCTTTATTAGTCTAAACTGATTTATTGTTTCCCTTTAGTGTCCCTTTAACTACTACACGCCGAGACAAAGCAACAGCGCGCGCATTCGATCCCATAGATGAGATGAAAGTATATATATATATATATATATATATATATATATATATATATATATATATATATATATATATATATATATATATAATAGAAAATTATCAGTCATAGCTCTCGTAGTATAGCCCTCTGGGCCGTTGCTGTTTTTTTGCGAAAGTAGTCCTATTAGGGTTATTATAATTACACGAAGGTATTTCGCCCTCATCAGCAGCAGTCCTTGAGATAGTTACTCTGGCGGCTAGCTTCCCACGCTATGCGTGCCGCCCTCGCACCTGTTAAGCTTTTCCTAGACGCTAGAGTTATACTATGTACGCGCAACCTTGAGCGATCGGAAAGCACGTTTTCTGCTCTTGGCCGGCGGAGAAGGGAGGCTTTGTTCCGGCCGCAAAGCCCTCCACGTCTCAGTAAGGTGCCTGGTGGTGGTCTCGTGCGGACGCTGCCCTCTCGGTGAGCGCATATTTCCCCTCATTTTTTAAAAGGTTCAATACTTACAAGCATTTGTCTCGCAAACCATACTTATTTCAAGGGAATTTTCCACGTCTCAATAATTTCCCTAGCCGTATTCGAGCGCTGATTGCCGTGTTATCGTTTGTTAACGAAGCTTTCCCTCAAGTCTAAATATTTTAAGGCAGTTTGTCGTGTGCGTATCATGGCCACGTACGCTTATATCGCCTTCCGTTTCTCTACCACGGGTGCGCTTTAAAACCACGGCGCTGCAATTTTGCTTCAGAGACTTTCCTTTCCTTCCTTCTTCTCCTCCCTTAAACTGGCTCTCTTAACTACTACACGCAGAGACAAAGCAACAGCGCGCGCATTCGATCCCATAGATGAGATAGTCTAAATATTTTAAGGCAGTTTGTCGCGTACGTATCATGGCCACGTACGCTTATATCGCATTCCACGTGGTCAAGCTTTTCCTAGTCTCTAAAGCCGCTCGAGTTCGCTCTTCTCCACGGGAGGCCATTTTCGCAAGAACGCATGCCTTCCAACCACTCGGAATCTGCAAAAATCGACTGTCGCGGACAACATCAGTTCCTTTCCACGTAAGTATGAGGCTCGGAGCAGGAGGTATGGCGCTTCAAAGTAACCTGGAGCCTGACGAACCAACCGACTGAGCTATCTTTCCGGGCAACATCCAAGGGTCAGGAGTTCAAATCACCTGTTCTCTTCCTTTTTTCCCCTTTTTAAATTTTTATGTCTTTTTTATTTTATGACTGTACGGGAACCCTCCTAAAATTAAAAAAATTATATATATATCCTCAATTATGTATGGCCACACATGTGCAGGTCATAAATACCAGGTTCTCTAGCCGAGTGCCATCCGTGCAGTAAAACCGAGCTCAGATTGGTCCACCTTGACTGATCAAATAAGGCACCACTGTAGGTTAAATGAGGCGTACAACTCCTGCGGGACCCGCCGTGGTTGCTCAGTGGTTATGGTGTTAGACTGCTGAGCACAAGGTTGCGGGATTGGATCCCGCCCACGGCGGCCGCATTTCGATGGGGGCGAAATGCGAAAACACCCGTGTACTTAGATTTAGGTGCACGTTAAAGAACCCCAGGTGGTCGAAATTTCCGGAGTCCTCCACTACGGCGGGACTCATAATCAGAAAGTGGTTTTGTCACGTAAAACCCCATAATTTAATTTTTAATTTAACTGCTGCGGGGACGGTAGAGTATCCGCCTCCCGTGCAAGAGGACCGTGATTCAAATCCCGGTGCCACGCAATTCTCCACCAGAAAATAACAAAAAAACCCCGTGTGTTGAGAAAATTGCACAAACAGGCCTGGAGTGCGGTCTGATTCTGGTGACCAGAACCGGTAACGCACTCTCTCACCAGAGCAGGATTGGCCACCCTGGTGCAGTACTTGGCCACAACCTCCTATTTGAATACAACAATCGAACCCCGGCCCTCAGTCCCCAGCAGCCGCGAAGCAGCTGACCACGGCGGCGGTCAGATCTGTGACGCAGCAGAGGGTGCTAAGAATACCTGGCTCCGGACAGGCCGCCATTGGAATCTGAACATGGCAGCGTTTAACATTAGAACGTTATCTAGTGAGGCGAGTCTAGCAGTGTTATTGGAGGAATTAGAGGGTAGTAAATGGGATATAATAGGGCTCAGTGAGGTTAGGAGGACAAAAGAAGCATATACAGTGCTAAAAAGCGGGCACGTACTGTGCTAGTGGGGCTTAGCGGAGAGACGAGAACTAGGAGTCGGATTCCTGATTGATAAGGAAATAGCTGGTAACATACAGGAATTCTATAGCATTAACGAGAGGGTGGCAGGTCTTGTGAAACTTATAAGACGTACAAAATGAAGATTGTACAGGTCTACTACGCCCCTACATCCAGTCATGATGACCAGGAAGTCGAAAGCTTCTATGAAGACGTGGAATCGGCGATGGGTAGAGTGAAAACTAAATACACTATACTAATGGGCGACTTTAATGCCAAGGTAGGCAAGAAGCAGGCTAGAGACAAGGCATTAGGGGAATATGGCATATGCACTAGGAATATCAGGGGAGAGTTATTAGTAGAGTTTGCGGAACAGAATAATATGAGGATAATGAATACCTTTTTCCGCAAGAGGGATAGCCGAAAGTGGACGTGGAGGAGCCCGAACGGCGAGACTAGAAATGAAATAGACTTCATACTCTGCGCGAACCCTGGCATCATAGAAGATGTGGACGTGCTCGGCAAGGTGCGCTGCAGTGACCATAGGATGGTAAGAACTCGAATTAGCCTTGATTTGAAGAGGGAACGGAAGAAACTGGCACATAAGAAGCCAATCAATAAGTTAGCGGTAAGAGGGAAACTAGAGGGATTCCGGATCAAGCTACAGAACAGGTATTCGGCTTTAACTCAGGAAGAGGACCTTAGTGTTGAAGCAATGAATGACAATCTTATGGGCATCATTAAGGAGTGCGCAATAGAAGCCGGTGGTAACGCCGTTACACAGGAAACCAGCAAGTTATCGCAGGAGACGAAAGATCTGATCAAGAAACGCCAATGTGTGAAAGCCTCTAATACTACAGCTAGAATAGAACTGGCAGAACTTTCTAAGTTAATCAACAAGCGTAAGACAGCGGACATCAGGAAGTATAATATGGATAGAATTGAACAGGCTCTCAGGAACGGAGGAAGCCTAAGAACAGTGAAGAAGAAACTAGGAATAGGCAAGAATCAGATGTGTGCGTTAAGAGACAAAGCCGGCAATATCGTTACTAATATGGACAGGCACGTACCCAAGAAGGGGCCCGCCCCCCCCCCCCCCCAAATTAAGCGCAATACCCCCGTAAACGACCAAAGCACCACTCCTCACACATTCCTAAAGCGTCGACTAATCAATCTACTCGGCGGTCAACATTTTGCTGCCTTTTACAGCGAACGCAGTGCATGACTAGCTTTCGTAGTTTTTTTCGGCGTCCGTTAACAGAAAAAAAAATCATCATGTGGGCCGATCTTGGTAATAATGCAAAAAGGGTAGATGATCAATGGTACATACCCCTGTGGACTCTGCAATCTATAACGGGCCTATCGGAATCTTCGGGATATGCCCACATATTGGAAGTGCATAACGCCTGGTTCACCCCCGACGTGGGTGCGCTCGGTATTAGAATATCTTCGGGATCGGCCTACGTATGGGGAGTTCTTAATTCCTGTTTCATCTCCACCGCGGGTCGGCCCGGCATTGCACAACTTTCGCGATTGGGCCACGTATGCGGGGTGCTTAACGCCTGCTTCACCTCCGCCGCGGGTCGGCCCTATATCGCATTATCTCCAGGCCGACCCGCAGCGGATGTGAAACTCTTTGCTTTTCGTTTGCGAGCTTTGACTGTTGTCAGCTTTCGCTGCCATTCCATCTTCACGGAGTGGAATAGTTGTCAATATTTTCACTCCTTTTGGATGGGGGTAGTTATCGGCATCTCCTGGGGTGCGGAGGCCAGTTTTCTAATTGATTCGGTGCCCGCGCGATTAACTCAAGATGAATTCAGTTGTCCTCATCAATTACAGCAGGCAGGGCGTAGTTTATTGTTTTAATTATATTTTATTTTATTTATAATTCCCAACACAATTTTGATGTTACCATCTATTCAACGATCATGCGCATCCCTGTTGCTTCGTTAGTTCAACCTTCGCTGTTTAGACTGCCCCAGGGGCCAGGAAAGGGATTCGGTTCACAGTCGGCTGGTCTGTATGCACGTGGAACGAGTTGTGGCCGGAGAAAACGCCTGTTGCGTTTAGCTTTTCCTTTTGTTTCATTATTTCCTCGAGTGACAGCTCGCCGCGACGCTGGCAGATCCTCGGAACAATATATCCGCGATATGGGTTAGATAAGGTGGAAAATAAAATATTGCGAAACAGCGTCGATCATCAGACCCTGTAATAACCCTTAAACCCATAAACAATATGACTGTCACCCGTTACCTCGTCTGGTTCTTCCCTTATTGTACAGCACTTTTCGTGCAAAATTGGCAACTGGAAACAAGAGTCGCAAGGAGATGAGAAATTAAGCGATCTACTAAGCGAGAAAGCCAAGGCAACAGCCAAAGAGGGAGGAAAAGCGAAAATTGTGAAAATATTTATGAATGAACATCTTTTTATTTAAAAAGGAAGTAGAGAAAACGACGTCGCTACTGGAGAATAATTCCGCGTGTTTTGAATGACGCTTCTACAGTTATCAATCGAGCTGCCCGACGTAGCCACTTCCCTGCTGTGCTAATGAGAGGGGGGGGGGGGGGAGGGGAGTCTCACCTTCCGCGGTGTGCGCAGTACATCTAGAACCACAGAGTCTTGCGCTCTACGTGGTCTTACGGGACTGATGACCACGAATCGTTACGCAACTTCAATTATAACAACACGAGTCGGTTTTGCTATTTGGCAGAGCAGTAAACGATTGATGCAAAAGAACTGTGACCGTTCCCCAAATATACATTTCTCTGAAATTCTTCCAGAGCTAATTCAAAAACGTTACTAGAAATCTTTGTTTGGCACTTTCGTTTGTTAACTTGTTCTTGGCAAGGTTCTTCCTGCGCATCTTTCATGCGCCAGTCCATTCGATGTGGTTCCTGTGTTTGCCAAGTAAAGAAGAGGTGTATCTCACAGGCCTACCTGCGAGGTACACGTTATTTCAATTCTCTTTTGCGGCTTTACGCGTCGTTATGGCAAATAGTGGGAATTATTCACATTTGTACTAGTAAAAGTACCCTCCCCCCATTACATAGAAAAGTTATGTTGGGTTAATTTCCCCCTCCCCCCCCCCCACGAAAAAATATCCTGCGTACGTGCGTGAATATGGATGAGATAGTTCAAGTGGCTGAGGAGTTCTATAGAGATTTATACAGCACCAGTGGCACCCACGACGATAATGGAAGAGATAATAGCCTAGAGGAATTCGAAATCCCACAGGTAATGCCAGAAGTAAAGAAAGCCTTAGGAGCTATGCAAAGGGGGAAGGCAGCTGGGGAGGATCAGGTAACAGCGGATTTGTTGAAGGATGGTGGGAACACTGTCCTAGAAAGATTGGCCGCCCTATATACACAATGCCTCATGACCTCGAACGTACCGGAATCTTGGAAGAACGCTAACATAATCCTAATCCATAAGAAAGGGGACGCAAAAGACTTGAAAATTTATAGACCGATCAGCTTACTGTCCGTTGCCTACAAAGTATTTACTAAGGTAATCGCGAATAGAATCAGGAACACTTTAGACTTCTGTCAACCAAAGGACCTGGCAAGATTCCGTAAAGGCTACTCAACAATAGACCATATTCACACTATCAATCAAGTGATAGGGAAATGTGCAGAATATAACCAACCCTTATATATAGCTTTCATTGATTACGAGAAAGCGTTTGATTCAGTCGAAACTTCAGCAGTCATGGAGGCATTACGGAATCAGGGTGTAGATGAGCCATATGTAAAAATACTGGAAGATATCTATAGCGCCTCCACAGCCACCGTAGTCCTTTATAAAGAAAGCAACAAAATCACAATAAAGAAAGGCGTCAGGCAGGGAGATACGATCTCTCCAGTGCTATTCACAGCGTGTTTACAGGAGGTATTCAGAGACCTGCAGTGGGAAGAAATGGGGATATAAGTTGATGGAGAATACCTTAGCAACTTGCGATTTACTGATGATATTGCCTTGCTTAGTAACTCAGGAGATCAATTGAAATGCATGCTCACTGACATGGAGAGGCAAAGCAGAAGCGTGGGTCTGAAAATTAATCTGCAGAAAACTAAAGTAATGTTTAACAATCTCGGAAGAGAACAGCAGCTTACAATAGGTAGCGAGGCACTTGAAGTGGTAAGGGAATACATATACTTAGGGCAGGTAGTGACCACGGATCCGGATCATGAAACTGAAATAACCAGAAGAATAAGAATGGGCTGGGATGCGTTTGGCAGGCATTCTCAAATCATGAACAGCAGGTTGCCACTATCCCTCAAGAGGAAAGTGTATAACAGCTGTGTGTTACCAGTACTCACATATGGGGCAGAAACCTGGAGGCTTACGAATAGGGTTCTGCTGAGATTGAGGATGATGCAACGAGCTATGGAAAGAAGAATGATGGGTGTAACGTTAAGGGATAAGAAAAGAGCAGATTGGCTGAGGGAACAAACGCGGGTAAATGACATCTTAGTTGAACTCAAGAAAAAGAAATGGGCATGGGCCAGACATGTAATGAGGAGGGAAGATAACCGATGGTCATTAAGGGTTACGGACTGGATCCCAAGGGAAGGGAAGCGTAGCAGGGGGTGGCAGAAAGTTAGGTGGGCGGATGACATTAAGACGTTTGCAGGCAGAACATGGCCACAATTAGTACATGACCGGGGTAGTTGGAGAAGTATGGGAGAGGCCTTTGCCCTGCAGTGGGCGTAACTAGGCTGATGATGATGATGATGACGTGACACAATGGTGTGACAGCGCTGATAAGGCACTCGCCGTGGTGGGTCAATGACTATGGTGGACTGGTGCGGAGCAGAAGGTAGCTGCGTGGTTTGATTACCAGCCCTCTACAGAATTCGAAACTCACTTTAGCCTATTATTCAAATTTTTATAACTTTTATTTGCCCCCTCTTCATTCCTGTAAGACGATCAGGGAAGCAAGCCTCTCGGCCGCGTCTAGTACGGTCAGACTAGCGTCCAAGAGCATTCAGGTGCCTTATGGCTCGCTTGTTTGGCTGGCCAGGCCGTCGGCCATGAGCTGCTCAAGGGCCGGTTTTATGAAACCGCTCGCTCGACACGTATCTAATTACCCCGTGCGGTAGCTAAGCAGCTGTGGCGTCGCTCTGCTGATCGCGGGTTATATTCCCAACCGCGGAGGCCGCATTCCGATGGGGGTGGAATGCAAGCACAATCGTGTACTGTTCTTCGGGTGCACGTTGAATACACTCAGGCTGTCAAAATTAATTCGGAGATACCCCTCATTATCGCGTCCCTGATAAACTGTGTTCGGTGTTTTCGGTATTTGTTTTGATTCCAATTCAGGGGTTATTAGTCGGTGTTTATTTCTGCCGACATTGAACTGGCGTTCTTGGGTGTTTAATTTTAATGGCGGAGAGAAACCGGTATTTATCCGGCGCTTGTGTTGTAAATCGAGTGTATAACTACTGGAGAATATATAACACTCCTGAAGTGACAAAACCTTATTGAGGAGATTCCAAACACTCTGAACAAATCCTTATTGAACAAACTAGGGAAAATAACAAATGAAACGCGACGCTTTCAGCAGCATGAAAGTACTACTTAAAGTGGTTGAAAAACATGGGCATGTACTTTGTGAGAAAATTGTCAACCTTTGGAGCATGCTCTTTGCGGTTCGTTAAACGCCGTCCAGAAAACGCACGTTTACGTTTCCGCTCGACACTTGGATGACATGAAAAGAAAGGAAGTTTTCCACGAGACCGGCCATTCTTTGCTGAGCACTCGCCAGATACTGCCAAGGCCAACTTCCCAGATAGAACATTGTGGAGTAGATATGGAGTGTAATGTAAAGGTATAGTAGCTGTGGGAGCGAGAAGGGCCGGTAAACGGATCCATCAGGGCCGTGGTTGCTTGATCACTATGCCGGTTATTATTAGCATCATCACCATAGGCCTATTATGTGTCCACTGCAAGACGAAGGCCTGCGAGCTCCAATTACCCCTGTTCTGCGCCAACCGATTACGACTTGCGCCTGCAATTTTCCTTATTTCATCACCCCACCTAGTCTTCGGCCTACCTTTACTGCGCATACCTTTTCTTGGCACACATACTGCAACCTAATGGCCGTGCGGTTATCTAACCTACGCATTACATGGCCTGCCGAGCTCCATATCTTTCTCCTAATGCCAATAAGAATATCGGCTGACCGCGTTAGCTCTCTCATGCACACCACTCTCTTCCTGTCTCTCAACTTCACGCCCAACAATCTTCGTTTCATCGCTCTTGGCACAGTCCTTTACTCGTTCTCGAGCTTCTTTGTGAATCTCCAAGTTTCTGCTCCATACGTTGGCATCGGTAGAATGCGTTAATTGTGCACCTTTCTTTTCAATGATAGTGGTAAGCTTGCAGTCAGGATCTGACAATGTCTGCTATATGCACTCCAACTTTTACTTCTTTTTATTTACTTCTGCAAATTTCGTTCTTCTGACCAGGGTCCCCTGTGAGTAATTGACCTACGTAAACGTACTCCTTCACATACTCACGAGGCTGACTGGCGATCCTGAACTCTTATTTCCTTGCCCAGTTATTGATCATTACCTTTGTCTTCTGCATATTAATCTTCAACGTCGCTTTTATATTCTCTGTTAAGGTCCTGAATCATCTGTTGTAACTCGTCCCCAGTGTTGCTGAACAGGACAATGTAATCTGAAAATCGATGGTTGCTGAGATATTCGCCGTTGATCCTACTGATAAGGCTTCCCAGTTCAATAGCTGGAATACTTCTTCCACGTATGTAGTGAACAGGATTCCAGAGGTTGTGTCTCCTCGTCTGACCATTTCCTTAGAGATATATCTTCCTACTTTTATTGTGGAGAATCGAGGTAGTGGTGGAATCTTCATACATATATTCGAAAGTACTTACGTAAGCGTCCTATACTCCTAGATTACATAATGCCTCTATGACTGCTGGTGTCTCTACAGAACGAAATGTCATTTGCTTGTCTCTGAAAGCCATATAGAGAGGTTGATCGTACTCTGCGGATTTCTCGATTACCTGATTGATGACGGGGCTGTGAACCCTTTCTGAAGCCAGCCTGCTCTCTTGGTTGGCTGCAGTCCAGTGTTGCCCTTATTCTATTGCAGATTATGTTGGTGAATATCTTATACAATATGAGAAGCAAGCTAATGTGCCTATAATTTTTCAATTCTTTAATGTCTCCCTTTTTGTGAGTTACTATGATGTTCGTGTTCTTCCAGTTCTCTTGCACCCTTGAAGTCGATAGACAGTTCGTATAAGGGGCCGCTAGTTTTTCAAGCATTATGTATCCTCGATTTTTGAATAAATCGACTGGTAGCCCATCTTCTCCTGCAGCTTTTCCCTGTTTCATTTTTTGCAAGGCCCTTCTAACTTCATCAATAGTTGTAGAAGGAGCCGCTCTAACCTGTTCATTACTACTTCGAATGGATATCGTGGCTGCTCTGGGTACTGTACAGGTCAATACAGAATTCTCCTGCTGCTTTTACTATATCTCCGAAACTGCTGATGACATGACCATGTTTATCTTTCAAAGCGTACATCTTGGTTTGCCCGATGACATGCTTCCTTCTCACTGATTTGAGGCTGCGTCCATTTTTTGCAGCTTCCTCAATCTTTTTCATGTTTTAATTTCGCATATCCATTAGTTTGTCCTCGTTGATTAGTTTTGACACTTCCGAGAATTCTATCTGATTTGTTGAGTTGGACACTTTCATTCTTTGTCGTTTCTTTGTGAGGTCTTTCGTTACTTGCGAGAGCTCACCTACTGTCTGCCTTGGTGCCTTACCTCCTACTTCAATTGCTGCTTCTGAAGGCAGTCTAGATACGGTTTCGTTCATTACCTCTATGTCATTTTCATCCCTGTGTTCTAAGGCTGAATATTTGTTTGTAAGCGCCAGCCTAAATTGGTCTGCTTTTACCGTTGCTGCGTCTAGCTTGGCCTGTTTCTTCTTGACCAATATAATCTCTCCTTTCATGTTGAGGGAAATCCTAGTCCTCACTAAACTATGATCTCTGCACTTTACCCCACCTAACACTTGTACATCCTGCACTATGCTGGTATTGCAGAAAGTGTGAAATATATTTAATTTCTGCTTTCCCCATCAGTGCTTTTCCAGTTCCACATTTTGTTTCTAAGCTTCCTAAACAAGGTGTTCATTATTCGCTGCCTATTCATTTCTGCGAGTTCTACCAACATTTCTTCTGTAGTTTTCCTATATCAATGCCATAGTTACCAATTGCTTGTTCACCAGCCTCCTTTTTCCCCACTTTTTCTCATGACTTTTGCCCAAGTCGCCCATGACTACAGTATGTTGAGTTTGCCCTTTTCTAATCGCTAATTCAACACCTTGCTAAAACTGTTCTATTTCATCATCATCGTGACTAGAGGTTGGAGCGTAGGCTTGTACTACCTTTATTTTATACCTCCTATTTAGTTGTTACAACTACTGCTACCCCCTCATTAACGCTGTAGAATTCGTCAGTGTTGCCCGCTATGTCTTTATGAATTAGGAATCCTACTCCGTATTGCTTCTTATTTGGGAGTGCTCCATACTAGAGGATGGAGCCATTAGTAACCACTTGATAAGCCTCACTACTTCTAACCTTAATCAGGCTATCGATATCCCACACAATGCCTGATATTTCTTCAACTAGTCCTGCTAAGCTAGGTTCACTCGAGAGGGTTTGTGTGTTTAACGTGGCCAGGTTCCGTTTCCAGTGGCGGCATGTCCGAGTCTTTGCACCCTCTGCTGCCCTTACATGTCTGATCGCCGCCTTGGTCAGGTGCTCTGCAACAGCTGGAGACTGAGGGCCATTGGATGATTATGCTCTTCAGTACGAGGCCGTGGCTTCGATTTCCGTCCGCGGTGGCCGATTTTTTATGATCCATGCACGAAAAAAAGGCCCGCATTGCAGCTGTTGCCAATCTGAGCAACCGAATAAATTAAAAATAGAGAAGCTGTATACGTGACTTCTCACAACCTTGACAAGTACTAAGTGGATCTGGTTGATAGTTAACTGCCTTTGTTTGAAAGGAGCAGTCCGTTCTAGAACGGTCGTGGCTGACCAGAAAAAAAATATAAGAATGAATATTTTCTTTTGTCTGCACCCATCGTAGTAGCACAGCTCTATCATGTAGAAAAAAGAAAAAGGTTGCTGAGGCAATGCAGAAGATAAGAGAGCGACCAGGTGAAATCATTTCTGCCATGTTATGACGGCCTCATATGGCTATATGCCTGGACGAAACCAAATTCGCATTTTTTTCGACAAACAAAACAGTGCCCAGCGTAATACAGAACGGTCAAGTCCATGAAATGCTTTCTTGCCGCGAAATTTCTGCAGAAGCAGAGCAATATTTTTATAAGCTTTAAATTAAATTCCGGAGTTTTGAATGCCAAAACCACGATCTCATTATGCAAAACGCCGTAGTGGAGGACTCCGAAATAATTTGAACCACCTTGGGTTCTTTAACGTGGCCCTTAATCTAACTACACGGGTCTTTTCGACCCCATTAAAATGCGGCCGCCGTGACCAGGATTTGATCCTGCGACCAGGTGCTTAGATACCCAACACCATACACTAAGCAACCACGGCGGGTGTTTCTTTTTTAAAGCTTTCTTTGGGCAGAAAGCCACTGGTCACTCATACACAAAGGATTAAACTGAGAGGCGTGATGTGTAAGAAAGCACATACAAATCAACCGCATTTTTATTACTGCTTCAACGCCAACGCTCGTCTAGAAACAACCTCTGCATGCATGCAAACACAGTTGGGTTGCAGCGAGAAATTGAGGATTGTCTGGGATTTTTGTGGGCACTCATTTCTTTCCTCTTGTCAAAGATTGATGGTGGGGTTAATTGCACTCTCCGGACCGGAGGGGATGGGGCGACAACAAACCCACCCCGCGTGCGTTTAGTGAAGGTTCGACTGCTGACCGGCGATAAGGTCCACGCCTGATCGACCGTGAACCAGAGGCATGAGACGGGAGGCGACGTCGTACAGCACACACACTCAATTTAATACAGTAAAATCATGCGCGAGACATAATGAAAGGAAAAGAACATACAACTTCCAGTAGTGGGCCCTAGCTCGCGGAGAGCGTGCGGGTCACACAACACACGCCCTGACGCCACTCGCGCGACACTAAGCCCACCACGTGGGAACTATTAACACTCGCGAAATAACAAACAAAATACGCGACACGAATGAAAAATACACGCGACAATAAATACGGCAAACACTACACTAACAGAACATATAAGAAACAACACTCGATGGATAATTAAATGAAAGATTAAACGCGATTAAAAAAAATACAGTCCGACGGAAAGTTTGAGAGGGGCGGAACACATGGCGGGGCTTATCTGCGGAGGTCGAGTAGGGCGTCCGAGCTGGGGAGGCGCCGGGCTGCTGGGTCCGTCGTAACCGCACGTCGCTGCCGAAGATCGGGGCTGACTCGGGGCCGCGTCTAGGGAGGCTCCGGCTACAGGAACTCAGGCCGCCGTCCTCACGCCTGTCTGACTGCCGCTTGCCTCTCTGCTCCAGCAACTCCGCCCGCTTGTCGCAGGTCACCCCACCTCCTTCTCCTCTCTCCTCTCCCCGCGCCGGCTGTGACGTGAGGAACCGGTTTGGGTGCCGGCGGGATCTAGGGAGAGCGCTCCCCGCGCCGGGCACGCCGCGGCGGGAACTGTTGGTGGCGGTGGGCGACGCCGAGGGGTACACGCACTTTGTGACACCTCTCTGCTTGACCTACAACGTATACTCGGCGGACAGGCGTGACTTCCGCAAATCGAGCTCATGCTCTCGCATGACACCATTGAAGTGGCTTTCTTATCTGAGACACACAGAGTTGCCACCATCCTTAGCGACTCACTGCGATATATACATGCAAGCTGCGCCACACAGTGGTCGATGTGACAGGTGGCTTCCATGTAACCCTGCCGCCACCACGTAAAAATTGGCCAGCATGCCACAGAAAAAAATTCCGAAAACTTCTTACAATACGCCAAATAGCCTATCTGTTAGGATTAAACAACTCGGCGGCGGTGGCCACAATTAAACGAAGGCGAATTGGAAAATCCTTCGGGCGCTTAGATTTAAGTGCACATCAAATGAATGCTATATGTAGTCAAAATTAATACGTAGCCCTCCACTACCGGTTGCGTCATAATCAGACCATGGTTTTGGCAAGTGCAAGGCATTTATTAGTCACCGGCGTTTGGGACCGTTAGAGACCGCGCGCAGAGCACGGACTCTCAGCACGAACGGAATTCACAAGCAAAAGCGCTGAAGAGGACGACGCACTATATCGTTCCAATGCTTCTCTACACAAACAATACTTCAGAATTAAGTTTTATCTGTAATGATGCTAAGACACACCAGAATAAAGAGCGATGAACCACTGTTAAATATAACGCTCAAGCTATTGCTTTCAGTTATCGAAACCTGTTTAATCATTGCGAAACCTGAATATTTGTATCTATTGTAATAATCCTGACATCATTTGCCATGATTACTAATCTTTTTTTTTATTTAGGAGGTCTGAAAGGTTAAAAGAACGCGCTGCTGGCCTTGTTCGTTCGTACTGCAAAATATTAAGAAGCGCAGATTTCGAGGCAGAATGAAAACGTAGCACAGGTGCGGAAATGTAGAGGTGATACCAGAGAAAGCGGTGTACTGCTTGGTTATGTTTATGCGTAAGCTGCATTACCTTCATACCGCATTTTCCTAAGCGCTAGAGAAAGCAACGTCGTGTAAGCGGTTTGTCGTATGTCGGGAAAACCCATTCCTCGAGAAAACATGACCGTGCATGCAACGTGTAACGTTGACGTGGAGAAAAAAAAAGGGAAATGAATATTTGGGGGGGGGGGAATTTTAGTTAATAAATAAATAAATAAATATAAATGCGATAGGACCACAACAGCCCGACTTTCGTCACCTATGACGCCTCATGACATTCTTTTGGTTCTTGGCAACATGGATTGCCTTTGAACTGCAGGTAACACTAATGGAAACTGTGGGGACTTGTCTGTCTTCGCTGGTGGTTACCAATCCCGGAGTCGAGTGTTTGGCCCTTCGGAAGGTAACTATGAAGGACTCCATTCTGGCCAGGCTCGCGCAGGAGTTCAAAGAGCATCGCCGGCCTCGAGAGTTTGAACTGCGTGGCAGGATCCGCTACAGTGCGACGCGCACTGAACTGTTATCGAGGCTGCTGTTGCAAGTTCTCCTTGCAAATTCCTTGCTAATTCTAAGCCTCGATATCACGTGTGACCTGACCGAGCTGTTCGAGAAGCTCAAGGACAACAAGCAGCTGATGGAACTAGAGCTCGGACGCTGCTGCCCAGTCGGCGTCTGTCTAGACACACTAGCTTCCATCATCATCATCAGCCTCGTTACGCCCACTGCTGGGCAAAGGCCTCTCCCGTACTTCTCCAACAACCCCGGTCATGTACTAATTGTGGCCATGCCGTGCCTGCAGACTTCTTAATCTCATCCGCCCACCTAACTTCCTGTCGCCCCCTGCTACGCTTCCCTTCCCTTGGGATCCAGTCCGTAACACTTAATGACCATCGGTTATCTTCCCTCCTCATTACATGTCCTGCCCATGCCCATTTCTTTTTCTTGATTTCAACTAAGATGTCATTACCTCGCGTTTGTTCCCTCACCCAATCTGCTCTTTTCTTATCCCTTAACGTTACACCTATCATTCTTCTTTCCATAGCATCCATAACATCCTTCCTGTTCCTGCAATAGATTGCCGGCAAACCACCCAACAACCAACCTCGCACAAACGCAAAGCTCTCGAACCAATCTCAAAAGCGGCAACACCAGCATACCCTTCAGAAGGAAATGTCAACTGTGAGGCCCTCACTGAGCTGCAACAGCGGATAGAACGCAACCTGAACGAAGCATTAGATTGTAAGCTTGCCACATTGCTCGACGCCTCCATTGCAAAAGCTCTCGAACGCGCAATGGACAACCTCCTTACGGCGAAACTAGAAACGCTACTACTGCCCAGAATTGAGCAAGCCTTTGTGGCAAGAGAACAACAGCGACAGGAAGACATGGACGACACGCGCAAAGTGCTTCAAGACATGGTCGCAACATTGGCTCAAAATCACAACACCCGTTTGACAGAATTGGAAAACACCCTACTCCGTCCCAGAGCAGGTCCACTAAAGAAGCCGTACTCGCGTCCCGACAAAGATGGCTGCGAGTAATCCAGAACGTGTTACCTACTGCATTTGGCAGTGGAACTGCCGGGGCTTCCGGCGAAAGCGAGCACATTTAGAGCAATACATTACGTCTCTCGCACCACATACTTCCCCTGATGTTATCGCATTACAAGAGACCGGAGAAGCGGCTAAGCTGTCGGGATACGCGGCATACACCGCAGTTTGCAATGATAACCGCAGGCCCCAAGTAACCACACTAGTTAAGCGAAACATTCCGGTTATACAGCATCACACAGGCATTGATACAGCAGCCCACATTTTTCTGGAGATCATCCCGTCTGCAAGGCGCAAGCAACAGAGCCTCTTCATCCTAAATGTGTACAGCAGCCCCAGAGAACAACATAGGTTTCTACGACTTTTCACCAAAGCAGATCAACTAGCTAGGGGAGCCCCCCTGCTCATCGTAGGGGACCTAAACGCCCCTGCGGTGGCATGGGGATACCCAATGGACCGCCGAAAGGGAAGACAACTATGGCTTGACGGACAGAATCTAGGTCTTACTCTTGTCACGGATCCAACTTCTCCCACTCGTATGGGAAACAGCGTTAGCAGAGATACTACTCCGGACTTGACATTCGCAAAACGAATTCCACAAGCAGACTGGATCAACACACAAGACAACTTGGGCAGTGACCACTATTTAATCCAAACAACAGTTCGAGCGGGCCCGCGAAAGCCTAAGGGTCGTGAACTCCACATAACGAACTGGGACGCTTTTCGGCAGGCCAGAGCCCTCACCTCTTTCTCGGGTACCCAACCCCCTTACGAAGATTGGGTCGCATCCTTGCTGCAAGACGCGAGCAAAGCCACTAAATTAGTTCCTGAGGAAGCCAATCTGCAGGAGGCAGATAGCAAGTTACTGCATATGTGGGAAGCCCTCGCCAGTCTGCAACGCAGATACAAACGCAACAAGCTCAACCGAACGCTCAGGAAACGTATTAGCACTCTCACCCTTGAAATCGAAGACTACGCACAACAACTTACTCGTCAAAATTGGCACAGCACATGCGACAGCATGGAGCGGCAACCAAACCTGCCCAAAACGTGGAATATCCTCCGTTGCCTCCTCGATCCGGCTAACAGCAAGAACACACAACAGCACAACTTGCAAAAAATTATTCACACCCATTCTGGCACGGACGCACAAGTTCTTCAAGAATTGATAGACCGATACATAGGACCTCAACCTACTACACCCGCTCCACCATACACAGGCACCGATAACGACCACCTGGACGTGCCCATAGAAGCAGCAGAAGTACGTGAAGCCATCCTCGCACTCCGCCCTAACTCAGCCCCGGGACCTGATGGCATTACTAATAAAATGCTTCGCAACCTAGATGAGGATTCTATACTAGCCCTCACAGCTTATTTTAACGAATACTGGGAAACTGGAAACCTCCCCTCACAATGGAAAGAAGCCAAAATTATTATGATTCCCAAACCCGGGAAGCGCCTCCTACTCGAAAACCTCCGCCCTATCTCCCTGACTTCATGTGTCGGAAAAGTCCTCGAGCACGTCATCCTCACACGCTTACACAGACATATGAACGACAACGACCTCTTCCCCAATACCATGATTGGCTTCCGCCCGAAACTTTCTGCTCAAGATATCATGATTCAGCTCAAGCACCAAATTATCGATGGCGACAAAACCTCCAGGCTGGACACCAGAGCCATCTTGGGGCTAGACCTAACCAAGGCCTTCGATAACGTCACGCATGAGGCCATACTGAACCAACTGGCCCAACTCCAGGTTGGCCATCGAACCTATAACTACGTAAAGAATTTTCTTACAGGTCGCACGGCCACCATGACCATTGGAGGGTTGCAGTCGCCAATTATTCACTTCGGCAGTAAAGGCACGCCGCAAGGTTCGGTTCTATCCCCTTTTCTGTTTAACGTGGCCTTGCTCGGACTACCGCCTGCATTAGCTAGCATCCCCAACCTCAAGCATAGCCTCTACGCAGACGATATCACCCTGTGGGTCACCGGGGGCAGCGACGGGGACATCCAAGACACGCTGCAGCAAGCCATCAACGAGGTCGTTGCATACGTAGAACCGCGCGGCCTGGCGTGTTCCCCACAGAAATCGGAGCTCCTTCTGTACAAGCCTAATTGGGGAGGTCGACGTCCAGACCCTCACCCACCCGAGATAGAACTCCACGTGCACCAGCAACGCATACCTACAGTACCTAGCATTCGTATCCTTGGCTTACGCATCCAACAAAACGGCAGAAACACGGAGATACTCAAGCAATTAGATAATCATGTACACCAAACCACTCGCCTCATTGCACGCATCGGAAATCGACATCATGGCATGAAGGAAAGCAACCTTATACGCCTGGTAACCGCCTACGCCTTGAGCAGGATCACCTATGTCGCCCCGTACCTTAGCCTCAATGCAACTGACAAGTCCAAACTCAATACCATGATCAAGAGGGCCTATAAACAAGCCCTACATCTTCCCATCACCACCTCTAACGAGAAACTGGACGCCCTAGGCATTCATAACACCATAGACGAGCTTATTGAAGCGCACCGTATTAGCCAATACGAACGACTTGCCAATTCCACCACGGGCAGGCACATTCTAGGCACCCTAGGCATAACCTACACCACCCAATTCGGACCAAAAGTACCCATCCCTCCAAACATTCGTGATCAGCTAGTTATCCCGCCCATACCTCGTAATATGCACCCTGAACACAATCCGGAGCGACGTGCAGAAAGAGCTAAACAACTACAAAAGCGCTACGACCAAGCCGCTGACGTAACCTACGTGGACGCAGCAGACTACCCCAACCAAAACGCCATGGCGGTAGTCGCAGTCGCGGGTTCGCAGTACCACCTCTCCGCGGCCACATCAATATTCGCCACGCAACCCGAAGTAGGCGAAGAAACGGCCATCGCTTTAGCCTACGCGGCTACCAATGCACACTGCATCATCAGCGACTCAAAAACGGCCATTCGTAACTACGCAAGAGGACTGATAGCACCCCAAGCGCAAAAGATTCTCTCTGGCACTCCTCTCTCAAGGCAACGCCGCGTGCAGATCATCTGGGCCCCTGGTCACTCGGGTCTGGCTGGAAACGAAGCCGCCCACGATGCCGCCCGAGCTCTCGCACACCGGGCGCATCATCCTTCTCCTGCGTCTTCCGATCCCGACCAGCCCTCTGTTCTGCATCGCGGTCACGCGCGGGACCGAATGGTCACGTTCAGAGAAATTCTACTGCACTACCGCAGAGAGCGGTTACGCTACCCCCCAGCACACAAAACACTGACTAAGTCTCAATCCACCACTTGGCGACTCCTTCAGACACGAACTTTTCCGAACCCCGTGCTTTACAACCACATGTACCCCGATGCATACTCACCACTCTGCAAAGTGTGCAAAGCCCGCGCCGACCTCAATCATATTATTTGGCAATGCCCCAAAGCCTCACCCACCAACACCTCCCGCACTAACACACGCATCATTAGTACGGCCGAGCAGTGGGAGACATTGCTGCTCAGCTTGGACCCAGAGGAGCAGCTCTGGGCCGTCCGGATGGCCGAAGACGCCGCCAGGAAGCAAGAACTGGCCGCCGTCTGAGGAAGGGGGGGATTGGGGGTTAGCCTCCCGACCCCCGCCACCCCTTAACCCCATCAAGGACACAATAAAGTTTTATCTCTCTTTCCATAGCTCGTTGCGTCGTCCTCAATTTGAGTAGAACCCTTTTCGTAAGCCTCCAGGTTTCTGCCCCGTAGGTGAGTACTGGTAAGACACAGCTATTATATACTTTTCTCTTGAGGGATAATGGCAACCTGCTGTTCATGATCTGAGAATGCCTGCCAAATGCACCTCAGCCCATTCTTCTGATTATTTCCGTCTCATGATCCGGATCCGCCGTCACTACCTGCCCTAAGTAGATGTATTCCCTTACGACTTCCAGTGCCTCGCTGCCTATTGTAAATTGCTGTTCTCTTCCGAGACTGTTAAGCATTACTTTAGTTTTCTGCAGATTAATTTTTAGACCCACGCTTCTGCTTTGCCTCGCCATGTCAGTGAGGATGCATTTCAATTGGTCTCCTGAGTTACTAAGCAAGGCAATATCATCAGCGAATTGCAAGTTGCTAAGGTATTCTCCATCAACTTTTATCCCCATTTCTTCCCACTGCAGGTCTCTGAATACCTCCTGTAAACATGCTGTGAATAGCATTGGAGATATCGTATCTCCCTGCCTGACACCTTTCTTTATTGGGATTTTGTTGCTTGCTTTATGGAGGACTACGGTGGCTGTGGAGCCGCTATAGATATCTTTCAGTATTTTTACATACGGCTCGTCTACACCCTGATTCCGTAATGCCTCTATGACTGCTGAGGTTTCGACAGAATCAAACGCTTTCTCGTAATCAATGAGAGCTATATATAAGGGTTGGTTATATTCCGCACATTTCTCTATCACCTGATTGATAGTGTGAATACGATCTATTGTTGAGTAGCCTTTACGGAATCCTGCCTGGTCTTTTGCTTGACAGAAGTCTAAGGTGCTCCTGATTCTGTTTGCGATTAACTTAGTAAATAGTTTGTACGCAACGGACAGTAAGCTGATCGGTCTATAATTTTTCAAGTCTTTGGCATCCCCTTTCTTATGGATTAGGATTATGTAAGCGTTCTTCCAAGATTCCGGTACGCTCGAGGTCATGAGGCATTGCGTATTCAGGGTGGCCAGTTTTTCTAGAACAATCTGTCCACCATCCTTCAACAAATCTGGTGTTACCTGATCCTCCTCAGCTGCCTTCCCCCTCTGCATATCTCCCAAGGCTTTCTTTACTTCTTCCGGCGTTACCTTTGGGATTTCGAATTCGTCTAGACTATTTTGTCTTTCATTATCGTCGTGGGTGCCACTGGTACTGTATAAATCTCTATAGAACTCCTCAGCCACTTGAACTATCTCATCCATATAGGTAATGATACTGCCGGCTTTGTCTCGTAACGCATACATCTGATTCTTGCCAATTCCTAGTTTCTTCTTCACAGTTTTTAGGCTTCCTCCGTTCCTGAGAGCATGTTCAATTCTATTCATATTATACTTCCTTATGTCAGCTGTATTACGCTTGTTCATTAACTTCGAAAGTTCTGCCAATTCTATTCTAGTTGTAGGGTTAGATGCTTTCATACATGGGCGTTTCTTGATCAGATCTTTCGTCTCCTGCGATAGTTTGCTGGTATCCTGCCTAACGGAGTTACCCCCGACTTCCATTGCACACTCCTTAATGATGCCGACAAGATTGTCGTTCATTGCTTCCACACTAAGGTCCTCTTCCTGAGTTAAAGCCGAATACCTGTTCTGTAGCTTGATCTGGAATTCCTCTATTTTTCCTCTTGCCGCTAACTCATTAATGAGCTTCTTATGTAGTAGTTTCTTTCGTTCCCTCCTCACGTCTAGGCTAATGCGAGTGCTTACCATCCTGTGGTCGCTGCAGCGCACCTTGCCGAGCACGTCCACATCTTCTATGATGCCAGGGTTAGCGCAGAGTATGAGGTCTATTTCATTTCTAGTCTCGCCGTTCGGGCTCCTCCACGTCCACTTTCAGCTATACCGCTTGCGGAAGAAGGTGTTCATTATCGTCATATTATTCTGTTCCGCAAACTCTACTAATAACTCTCCCCTGCTATTTCTAGTGCCTATGCCATATTCCCCCACTGCCTTGTCTCCAGCCTGCTTCTTGCCTACCTTAGCATTAAAGTCGCCCATTAGTATGGTGTATTTAGTTTTCACTCTACCCATCGCCGATTCCACGTCTTCATAGAAGCTTTCGACTTCCTGGTCATCATGACTGGATGTAGGGGCGTAGTAGACCTGTACAATCTTCATTTTGTACGTCTTATAAGTTTCACAACAAGACCTGCCACCCTCTCGTTAATGTTATAGAATTCCTGTATGTTACCAGCTATTTCCTTATCAATCAGGAATCCGACTCCTAGTTCTCGTCTCTCCGCTAAACCACACTAGCACAGTACGTGCCCGCTTTTTAGCACTGTACATGCTTCTTTTGTCCCCCTAACCTCACTGAGCCCTATTATATCCCATTTACTACCCTCTAATTCCTCCAATAACACTGCTTGACTCGCCTCACTCGATAACGTTAAACGCTGCCAGGTTCAGATTCCAATGGCGGCCTGTCCGGAGCCAGGTATTCTTAGCACCCTCTGCTGCGTTACAGGTCTGACCGCCGCCGTGGTGGGGACTGAGGGCCGGGGTTCGATTGTTGTGTCCATATAGGAGCTTGTGGCCAAGTACTGCACCAGGGTGGCCAATCCTGCTCTGGTGAGGGAGTGCGTTACCGGTTCTGGTCACCGGGATCAGGCCACACTCCATGCCTGTTTGTGCAATTTTATCAACACGCGGATTTTTTTTTAATCCGGTGGAAAATTGCCGACACCGGGATTCGAACCACGGACCTCTTGCACGCGAGGCGGGTGTTCTACCTCTACGCCACCGCTACACTAGCTTTCACTCTGGCCCAAAACGTGACGCTGCTACTCCTCTCTTTGAGCCTGGGCAAGACGTGGATGTCGGCCACAAGTTGCTCCTGGAAGCACTTGGGAGACCTGGTTGAGAGCAGCCGTGGGCTGGAAACTTTGTGACTCCGCAATTCGTGTATGGGAATGCACGATGTGCGCCCGATAAGCGAGGCCGTGAAAACGGACGAGAACCTACAGACGCCCTGTTGTTTGTGCGGGCCCTTTCTCAAAACGCTTCACCTAGTATGAAAGTGAAACTCGGCGTCTTAACGGGAAAGGACTGCGAATATCGCCAGCTTTCCCAAGCGATCCTGGCTGGTGGACTGCTCAATCGCCTTCAGTGGGAATTTCAGCAACACCACGTAGACAGGTTTTTTGGCCTGCGCGTCATGTGAGATGACGTATGCTACGTCACTTGCCACCGGCTGCTTCAATAGTGTGATCGAAGGGCTAGCGGTGTTTAAAAGAATACTGACCTATGTGACCAATATACTATATTTCCGTACACCTATTTAAAAATTGTAGCAGAAGCGTTTATATCGGACAGTAACGCATGAGCGTACCGGACAGAGGACCTAATTTTTCTTTCTCTTTTGCTTGTTCATTTGTCAGCAGCAACTGTTTTTCGATCCGTTTCGCGCGAAGCTGATCCAAATGCTACACTCCTCTTGTTCTAGTGCCCATGTTATCTGGCTTTTGTTGGTAACATCGGGTGATGGTCAGAATACTGGTATCGATGATGGGTAATTCTCCAGTGATCCTGGAATGTTTTGGCCTACCTTGTACAACCTCAGTCGTTGGTACTGGCGGAAATAGTCTGGTCAACCGCCTTATTACTTGTGTAGACACATTGGAAAGAATCGTTGGATCTTATCAATCAGCAGGCTTCGACGCGGGTGGCAGCATGAGCAGCGCCATCGCTGTGCTCTTGTCTCACGTCAAAAGTTTCAGAGGCTAAGTGCGATGACGCTGACAACCGCGTCCGCAGATCAAACCTAATTTTTCTGGTTTTCCAGATATGAACGGGTTGACATGTGGACAATACGAGTCAAACATTATTGCCTTTGACTCAAAAAAGCTTGCTGTTAGAACTAATGACACTGATATTGAAAGCGCTGATCAATTAGTCGCTTCAAGTCTGGCAATAATTGTACTAACGAGAAGAAAGGTGGTTAACCGAGGGGCCCGATTTTTATTAGTCATATCATGAGAAGCCAACCAACACTGACACCAAGGACAACATAGGGGAAATTACTTGGGCTTAATAAACGAAATAAAGAAACGATACATAACGAGGGTCTCGAATCCGGCAACATTGATGCCTTCAGGTAGCATATGTGCGTTTATTGACCAGTTGCCTTCACCCTAAAAGATCACGTTCTCGTGACGCCTGCAGCAAAAAAGACGTTACACGTCCGCCGCCAAGGTCTGTGAGTGGTGGCGCTGGCTAACACTCCCAGGGTTCTACTAGGACACATAAATACCCAAGAAAATGGACGGGAAAACGACGCCGCGGTAGCTCAATTGGTAGAGCATCGCACGCGAAATGCGAAGGTTGTGAGTTCGGTTCCCACCTGCGGCAAGTTCTTTTTTCATCCACATTAATTTCCATTACTTCATCGTTTCTTTATTTGAAATAATTGTGCTAGTATCATTAAGCTCACGCGCTTTAAAGATAAGGGCAGTATCTTGAGACACGAGCCTAATTGCGAGGCCCGTCTTTCGCTATTAGCTTGGCTTTTTCGTCGCGTGCGATACTAGCCCAAAAAATCGTATGCCTATGCTCAAGAAACAAATACTTCGTTTAAAATAAGGCTCGCAATCTTCTGATTGACAAGCAGAAGCTTATGTGCAACGCAAACTTGTACTGTCTCGTTGAAACTATGAAGCTCTTCCTCTTTCCTTCCCCTCTGTGTCCAGTCAGTCCTTGAGAACTGATTATTCTTATCATTCTTTGAAGATTTTGATGGCAATGTTGCGAAGTTATCTTCCTAAAAAAAGGCAAATCAGAAGCCTTTGACGTTGAAGAAAAACAATCTTGTTGGGCGCATTAGTGTTTCGTATGGTTCCTTCTTTTAACTGTACTACCTTCGGCATCGGCCCAAATTTTTAAAGTCATACATTTCCCAGGTCCGCGAATATGTTTTATTGAGTCAAGTCACACTTCCGCATCTGGTTTTAGGTGCGCGCGGTTCGAAAGAGCGCCTCGAGGTTTCATTTGGGCCTTATTGCGCTAATTGCACTTGATTAATGTTTCGTTCATACCTCCACGTTAACTTGGGGCGTCTTTTTCTCCAAGCCTCATTTTGATGCATTTTTCATTGTCCTATGTACCACAAGGTCTGAAAGATGTCTTATTTCACAAGACAAAAGTTGCCAGATTCTGAGACCTCACGAACCCGAAATCGACCTGAGGTCGCCGAAGACGATCTTGTCTTCAAAATGAAACTGTGCAAACCATTTTGGATGACAATGACTCTGACGTGGCGATTTTCATGGAATCCTTACCTAATTCTGACGTGGCAGATAATTAGCTACAAAACAATGACGGTTGTTATTCAATTTGTGGACTTGATGCGTAGGGCGTCGAGGGTCCGGGCTGGGCAAAGATACTTTGGTATAGGATCGTGATGTGACACAAACATTTGAGATACAATCATTGGGCAACAAGTATTTGAAATACAGATACAAGATACTACCACAATTATTGTATCCAATGCGATACTTTCCATTTGTATATTAAGTTACTTCGATACGTTCGCGAATTTCTTATTATATATGTCTAGTTTGATGCATTTTTCATTGTCCTACGTGCACCACAATGTCTTAAAGATGTCTATTTTGACGAGAAGAAAGTTGCCAGATTCTGAGATCTCACCTACCAACCTACCAACCTCGTTTCATTTAACGAAATGTCTGTTAGTATTTTAAAAAAATTCTTTCTTGCTCAAAGTATATTTTCATTCTGAAACAATTTATTGGCGTTGCTTTAGCTCATTATTATGGCAACTCCTTATACGCTGCCTTGTAAACGATTTTTCTTTGGCACTTATGTAACTGATAGGAGTAGCTGCTCTGCTTGACGCGCAGCTAGCACGTCGCCATCTAATTATAAGAATGTAAACAAGAAGACTCTGCACGATGGCGCAAATACTTCTGTGGAGTTTACCCTGTCCGCAAGCATATTACTGTTTACGCTATAACGGATCACCGGACAAGCGTACAGCAGCAACAACGCGTGTAGCGACTGCTTTTGTGACGCATCGTGTATGCAGACGGCCCATAAAGATCCAAGGACCTTTCATATTCTATTGATCTGCTGGCGTAAAGCATTCGTTAGCGGCATATTCACTAACGTGCAATCATATTACGATTTTTCTTCTACGAGAAACCTGGTGCAGCCCAATGATACAGCCGGCACCACTAATAGGTATAGCACTTCAGCATGAAGTATTGTCAACTTACCTGTTAGGGTCAGACATTAGAAAATTCGGAGCCTGTGTAAAACAACTTAAAACAACTCGTGTGGGCGCTCTTGAGAGAAACTGAGTATTCGGTATGAAAAAGTTTCTCGAATACCCTTCCTAGCATATAGCATTCATCAGACTTCGTAACAGAGCACCGCGCAAGAAAACCTTCGATAACGACATTATAGCGGCATGAGAATTTGCGTCAAAGATGCCGCACGCATTCGCATCCGCAGCACAGTACGGTGGCTGCGAACAAGTGTCGTGGCACCAATGGAACTAAAGCAAAAAGAAAAACAGAGGGAACAGCTACGCCCATACGTTCGCGCGCTTCTTGCCGAGAGGATGCGAGCGCCACCACGTGACTCTTCTCGACCAATAGGGACACGCAGACCTCATCGCCTGCGCTCGCTGGTGACCTTTGGTGGAAAGATAAAAGAAATTAGCGGCCTTTAGTTTTATTCAGGTGGCTTAGTTGCAGCAGTATCAGCTTGAGAAGTTGAGTTGAGCCAACGTTTTTAGTTTCGCACGCCTTGCTGTGATAGCCAGTATCTTGCATCTCATGATACATGTTACATTTTTTAATGTACCGGAAACACAGATATTGGTGCAAGTCTTTCAAGAAGTATCACTATACATCATGATACAGGCACAAGATACCCAGACAATATTTACGATAGTATCTAAGATGCATGTATCCTCAATACTGCCCAGCAACGTCGAGGACGAGGAGCTTTAACGCTTTTGATTAGTTTATAGCTTGTCTTTTGTGCTTCTCAGAATAAAATGTAATAACGCAAATATGTGCATTAATATGCCGCTTCCTTCAGGCAATAACGTATTTATTGCTTGTTATTATGCGCCCGGTTCATCAATTTAATTCACTGATGAACTGTACTCAGTTCTACTTGACCTAAAGTCTCGTTTTCCTCGAGAGAAATGTATGCTGTGTGGATATCTTAATTTTCGTAATGTTGACTGGAACAATCCAACTGCGCGCTCCAGTCTGTAGAGGGACATCCTTGAAGTGAGTCTGATGTTAAAATTTGTGTAGTCAGTAAATATGGCGACTCGCAGCAATATTACTCTTGATCTTCTGCTTGTTTCTAATCCCGAATCGACTGTGACTGAAACGTATTTACGGCCCAAGTGACCATAAGATATTATTTATTCTGCCTGTACCAGTCCATGTAAGTCAACGATCAACAAAGAACATTATGTATAAAAAAGGATTATTTCATGAAAATTAATGCAGAACCCCTTCAAAACTACTGGTATACCGCCATAACTTTAGGCGAACATCTATGCGCGATAGCAGCTCACCAAAACTGGATTCTGTCAAAGCACATTTTGTTTTCTTTAATTGAACCTTATATTCGGCTTATTCGCATGCGCGGAGATTCCACGAGGGCTTGGTTCTCCAGTTCTCCAAGAAAGTTATTAAAGAAAAAAGCGATTGTTTTATGAAGCTACCCAGCGAACACACTTACATTCCTAAGTGGGAAAAGAACTTCTGATGCCTAAACAAGTACCGCAGTGCAGTAAGTAGTTCGAAAAAGAAGACCTTAGACCTGCTTGAAATGCAAGGCAGTTTGCGATGCAAACGACATAGATATTTTTATTTTCCTGTCTGCAAAGTCCCATGTGTTCCACAGCATATGGTTGCTTAAAGAAGACGACTCAGAAGAAGCGCCCTGAGGTCATTAACACATTTCTACAACGCACAAGCGCCCTCGTCATATTCCTGTTCTGACGAACTCTAATTTCTCCCAAATGCCCCTCGTTATTATTTCAACCGAGAGAATTTCAAAGTGATTAGACTACTTTAACATGTCAGGTGCCCAGAGACCAGGTGATATACCGGCCAAAATTATCGAAGCTCAAAGAAATTTGCTATGATCTTGTGTACAAGATCGCAGTATTCATAAATAAATAAATAAATAAATAAATAAATAAATAAATAAATAAATAAATAAATAAATTTCAAGCGAAATGTCAAAATGACCTCTGCGAAGTCCCTCGCTAGCAGCGTCGTTCTAAACTAAATGAGTAAGCAAAGCTGTCGTGCTTTTTAAGCCCACCGCGGCAGTGGCTATGAGATCGCATCGTGATTCCAACCGCGATGGCCCCATTTCGATAGGATGACAATGCGAAAACGTCCATGTACGTATATCCAGCTTTTCAGGACACGAGGGTTTTGTTCACGTGAGTGCCACCACGTGGCGTACTGACCTTAAGCTTTTCAAACTTACCGCAGTGACGCGTGATGACGTCAACAAAACAAAAATAAAGTAAATAAAAGCCATCCCTGCACATTGAATTTCGTCACAATGCTTGTCCGGCCGGCATTATCAGTGTTCTTGATAAAACGTAGCCGCTCGTCGCGTCGAAATTACTTATCATCCTAAGAGCCTGTAGTCGCGACGACTGATCCTGGGCTTTTGTCAAAGATTGATGGTGGAGTAGTTCGCACTCTCCGAACAGGAGGGGATGGGGCGACAACAAACCCACCCCGCGTGCGTTTAGTGAAGGTTCGACTGCTGACCGGCGATAAGGTCCACGCCTGATCGACCGTGAACCAGAGGCATGAGACGGGAGGCGACGTCGTACAACACACACACTCAATTTATTACAATAAAATCATGCCCGAGACATAATGGAAAAAAAAACATGCAAACTTCCAGTAGTGGGTCCTAGCTCGCGGAAGGCGTGCGGGTCACACAGCACTCGCCCTGACGCCACTCGCGCGACACTAAGCCCACCACGTGGGAACCATTACCACTCGCGAAATACAAATGAAATACGCGACACAAACTAAAAATACACGCGACAATAAATACGGCAAGCACTACACTAACAGAACATAAAAGAATTAACACGCGATGGATAGACAAATGAAAGATTAAACGCGATTAGAAAAGAGAGTCGGGCGGAAAGTTTGAGAGCGGCCTGGAACACGAGGCTTATCTGGGGCGTGCTTGCCGAGGTCCCGATCTGAAGAGCGTCGGGCTGCTGCAACCTCGCTGCCGAAGATCCTGACGGACTTGCACCGTCTGTCGCTCGACCGGCGAAGGCTTCGGCCTGGGGATCTCAGCCTGCCGACCACATCTTCAGCTGTCCCCCGGTGCACGACCTCGCTCCTTCGTCCTCCAAGCTGCTCTGCCGCTCGCCGAGCCGCCTCGTCCCTCCGTCGCGCTCAGGCGACCCACGTGATCAACCCGTCGGGCGGGTTCGGGGACAATGGGGAGCGCTTTCCCTCATCGCCGTGCAAGCAGCGCTGCGGCTGCGGAGGCAATGTCGGCCCACTCGAGAGGGGCGCGGGCATACAACTCTGTGACAGCTTTTGATACGGTTATTTCTTTTCTTTTTTTTCTTTTCCTTTATTTTTGATACTAAGGAGTCAACAAGCTAGGGTAATCGTCGGAAGCACCCCGCAGCAGCCTTTCTTCAGTCGGCACATATTAACGTCCGAACATCGCGCAGCGTCTACGAGAGACACCGTCTTGGACGCCTTTTGATTTTTACTTATCGATTCCGTTAAGGTGCCCCCAATTATTTCCTTAGCGACTTTGCTATCCGCACACATGGGCTACCGCAGCAGCTGGAAATCAAGATGTGCATAACTATTTCGATGAATACATGCATAGATTGGCTTTGAACTTTTAGGCAAAAGGCACAACACAGGAATTGTACAAACTGTCTCTGTGCGGTCGTGCGTTAACATGCTATGGCCGAAGCTGCTCACAATATTACGTCCCATTTACTGGCCACCGGGGCAGGTACACCTTTGGGCATGACATAAACAGCACTTCCAGTTAATTGTTTCCGTTCGACCAATATGATATACCCGCAATATAGACTAGCAGATATGGAACGCAAGAATGGCTACCCACATACTCAAAAACTTCGCGCACAACTCCTGACACTTACTTGTATTCAATAGTTGTGCGACTCCTTAAGGAACGGTAAATAATAAATGATGGGGTTCTATGTGCCAAAACCACGATCTGATTATGAGGCACGCGGTAGTGGGGGATTCCGTTATAATTTGGACCAGCTGGTGTTTTTTAAAGTGCACCTAAATCTAGGTACATGGGTATTTTCGGATTTCGCCCTCATCAAAATACGTTTGCCGTGGCTAGGATTCGATCTCGCGACTTCATGCTTAGCAACGCAACCCTATATCCCCTATAAGCCACTACGGCGGGTAAATGTTGGCAGTTCGAGGAAGGTGACAGTCGCCACGTGAGACAATTTGCATCGTCATGGCGCGAGAATCGGTACGAGTCGCCGAAGAATCACCGTAGAGTGCATTGTATTTAATGTGATAGAGTCCGCGCCCAAAATTTATACCCGAATCACCCTGTAACGACTGATGACCAGGCGTCTTGCTTATACGTGCAGCCGCCTGACAGTTGCCGGGCGCTGGCGTCGGCCACAGGACCTACTTGACCTCTCTACAACACTTGCCGACATTCTCGCCTTATTTCGCACCATCGGGTTTCGGCTGAACTCATTCAACAGCCAATATATTTGTCCGGAACTTTGGCTACAAACGTTATGTTTTATTTTTATCTTTGATCTTTGAGTCACCTTCTATATTTAAGCTACCACTGTCCTGGGATTTCCAGCGAGTTCACCTTCCCCAAAATGCCTGCAGTTTTGACGGCCTCTGTTCATATTTTGGGGGATTTTTAAGACGTTGAAACCATAGCACGACCCCCTGTCGATGCGGCTCAAAAAGTCATTTTATTTTCTTGCGGTCTTGTGCAAGCTTCTTTCTTCTTGATTTCTTTTTTTCTTTTTTCTTCTTGTCACTTGTATCCAATTTTGACGACTACGACCCCACGGCAGTTGGCAATGCTGTAATGGTCATGGGATTGAAGCCGTTCTACCTTGGAGACGACCGCCGCTTTTGCTCACTGCGAATGAAAATATTCTCTGCCTCATCTCCTTGCTCCCTCTCTACCATTCCATTTAGCTCTCCTCAGGACCTTCACGTCAGTAGAGCGTTAAACGCTGCAGTTCCTGGAATGCTTTTGCGGAGGGTCACAGATAATTACAGCTTCAAAGAGGCTAATGTAACGATGTCCAGGGAGCTCCAGATAGCACTGTGCACGTGTGACGCGATGAAAAGCTCCAAACGAGTTCTCGCGTTGCCATTCCTCAGCTGCTCCGTTTCTTCCATGTATATGCACCCCCGCCTCCACAGCGCGGCGTGCAAGACAGCAGCAGCAGCAGTGGAAAAGCCGAAGGACGAGGCAAATGCTTTAAAAAGATGTCTTTGTTGACGTAATGTCGCGTGTCGTCGTGGAGTCATCGCGTCCTTTGCGGGGTTTCATCACTGCGAGAGCCAACTGTCCCATTTGCTCACTCGACTTTCCACCTTCAGGAGTAACTTTTATCCCGTTGCCAAGTCGTACTACAGACCTACAAGACTTTTTTTCGTATGCTCATTATTTGTGTCATTCACAGGTACACTGTGGAGGCACTTCCTTTTTACTGCACTGTAATAATAAGTGAACTTGTTTTCGAATTATATTCTGTTATAATGTTGTATTCTTTCTATCATTGTTGTACGTAATCTGCACAGAGTACGTAGGAACCATCTAATGCTTTCACTTTTTGCCTGATTACGTCCGCCATTGTAAGGCAAAAAAACATAGCTTGAGCTCATTTTCTCAGAGATAAACGTTGAATAAAACGCTGATGTCATGCTGAACAAAATCAACAAGGGCCGTAGTACTCAATTTTCTGATGTCCCTGTTCGCAAGCACTTTTTTTTTATTCAGGATGTTATCTTGTACAGTAGAAACGTCCCTTGGACGTGTGCTTCTATTTGTTTGTGTCCAATGTGCTCGTTTTTATTCTCAAGCACCCATTGCAAACTGTCGTTGCCGTAACTCCATGATGTCCTGGTGGCAGGCAACCATGGCTTGTCGCGCAAGTATGACCACACTGATTCATTTTGGTTGGCATATGCTATTTAGCTGCAAAAGGTCTTCCATCTAACCTAATTCTCTTCTACAATCTCTTCGTATACCACATGAGTTATCTCATTAATCTAATTTTCAACTCACTCGCTCCTATTCCTCTTTTCGTTTTCGCAAAGTGTGTGTCTATCGCTGCGGTTACCAAATACGTCCAAGGGTATGCTACCACTCAAGCCTTTCTGGCGACCTGAGCAACTGAAGTCGCAGGCTTCCCTCAACATGGCGCTGACGTTCAATATGGCTATCCTCAATTACTTGTCGTGGAATTGGCCTCACGGCTTTCTATTCAATGTCATCTCTTACACTACTCGCTCGTGCTACACAACACAAACACGCAAGAGTCTTAATGAAGTATCTGTTATACGCTAGTTGATATGCTGTTGATGTACAGTCGCGTTCATAAATTTGGAGACCATGCGAGCCCGTGGCCATGTGCATGAGCCCGCCGTCTGGCGGCTCGGTGCCTGCTGTCGAGAGTATCGCAGTGCGCATGCGCGTCCATCATATCTCTCTGGCCTGCTCGCTCGCTGCGCACCCGCGAGCGCGCCGTTCACAGGAATTTGCAGCCGCAGCCGCCAGTAGTGTTGCTCGCGAAGCAGCGGCGCGGCATCTTCGATCTCCTTGGTCCGACCTCGGCGATGTTTTTCAACTACGGAAGCGCCTGCTTTCCCCGCTTCTGTCACGGCTGTCTGGCCGATACGACGATGTAAGGTATCGCTGCCACGCGCGCATCGATGTCAGCGGATACCCATCAGCGGTACGGAGCAACTTCAAGACAGAATATGTTTCATTGGTTTTATGTCCCGTTGGTATGGCGATGCCGCTTCACGGAAAATCCAAACTGATTGAGTGACGCGCGAAAATGTAATTATATACATTTATAGGTCACCATGGTGAGGGGAGATGGTAGGGGAGAGGGCATCGCCGGGCTAATGAGCAGATACGGCGACGCGTCGCTGCCTGCCGACGCCGTTCTCTGGTTGGTTTTATTATGCGCGCGTTCCTTGGCCGCGCAAGCCACTGCCTGCGTTCTAACTGAAGTTGCGTCGTCTCACCAATAGGTATCCGCTGCCGTCACCGGGCCGATGGAAGCGCGCCGTTGCAACTTTAGCTGGTCGATCGTGCCTCAGCAAGCCGAACATATTCCCCATCTAAGGGGTACATATCTTCCACCGTGGCCGATACACACCACTCGCGCTTTCTGCGGAGTGGGGCGTTCCCGGCACAGCGTGCTATCGTCGGCAGAATACCACGTTCGAAGAAGCGCTACCTATTGTCAGGCTTTCACGCTGCTATGCTCAGATATTTCCACGGCGTTATCGAGCCTCCCTATTGGCGGACACAGACGTTGTTTGAGAAGCCTAATGCTATGTTCAGACTACGTTCGTAAGGCGCCGATTTTTCGTAACATACGTAAGCGGAAGCGCAACAAGCGTATGCGTCTAGTTCAGACTGCGAACGTAAAGGTACCAACGTGCGCAATTCTCGCAAAAATCGTGGGTGAGAGTGTTAAAGGGTCGGCAACATTTACGACTGTTATGTTACGACCGTTGTGACACAGCCAATGACCGATAAGCTTTCGGCTTTCAACAACCGGTGACGACACTTCCGTCCTCCCGTCTGCAGACAGCTCCGGGCGCGGGAAGTGCTATTCCGCCATTCCGTGCGCACGATTGGCTGTGTTCGTGAAAATTTTTGCAGTGCGCCTTGCGAGACTGTTTTCAGTTCATCTGGTTTATCCGCCGAGGAAATCGATGGCTGCAGATGCGTGCACCGAACTTCGATGAGTGGTCTGATTAGGTTTTCAAGGAAGCGGAACTGCTGGGGCGACATGCGCGTGGTGTTATGAAACATCGCAGCGTCAACAACTCGGAGCTTCGCGAAAAGGTTGTGAAAATCGCCGTCCACGGCCCTGTCGAGAAATACTTGCCGCACCCAAACCCTTCTGCGTCGCCTTCGTCGTCTTTGGGCGATTGAATATACATGACAATAAGTTTGTTTTGAGCGTGAATTTCTTCGATCTCGGCCAGCGCTCGCATGTTGGCAGGAGCCATATTGGACCGCTGGTGACGTCGATTCTGCAGCTCCAAATTTGATTGGCCTGTTGTAAAAGCCGTAATTTAAGCAGCAGTAAATGTGAACAAAAGTGCCGGCTTAACTGCCGTAACGTTTTTTACAGCCGTTACGTTCGATACGCCAAAAGAGCTGTTACGCGCGTTACGGCCGTAGTGTGAACATAGCATTACACTGTGAAAGTGTACAAGCGCATTTTGCGTATTGCCGCTTAGTCTTCTGCAAGCATGCCTCCAGCTGGACAGAGCGCGAAACAAACAAAGATCTCCGATCGCGCTCCTGGTGACAACGAACGCAAATTACGATAATCATGACTGTACTAGGCTTGTAGCGCAGCTCGGAAGAGCAAAAAAGGAATAAGGTAGGGGTAATCAAAGGGAACGGGAAACAGAGTGAGCGCTCACTCTGTTTCCCGTTCCCTTTGATTACCCCTACCTTATTCCTTTTTTGCTCTTCCGAGCTGCGCTACAAGCCTAGTACAGTCATGACATACCAACTCGCCCAAACTGCCACGCTTTTTACGATAATCAGCCCACGCGCCAATGCGCAGCGAGCGAACATGTAGGCCAGCGAGATAGGATGGACGCGCATGCACACTGCGATACTCTTGACAGCAGGCACCGAGCCGCCAGATGGCACGTGCATGCACACGGCCACGGGCTCGCATGGTCTCCAAATTTATGAACGCGACTGTACATTCCCTCTAATTACCGGGATAGGAGCGCTACCCTGTCTTTGGTGATCGGTCTACAACCTTGCTCATCAACAGCGTTCGTTATTCATCACTTTTTTTTTGTCGTTAGTAGCATGCTTCTATTTCCTCTGAATATACTTTCGGCTTTGGGTTGCGACTTTGCACGCCCGCTTATTTTGTAGCGCTCACGGCGACTCGTCAGGCCGCCGCCTCATTCTGAGCTTCGTCAACTCCAGAGAGCACATAAAGGTGCTTTCACAAACAAGCCACGTGATTCGAGTCCCTGTATCCGCAGCGTTCTACATTTCGGAGCTGGCCACGCTAACGACTACGCTAGCGCCTTCCCCCGCCACGTTCGATTTATCGGCCTTCCCACTTCTTGTTTTCGTCACTGACGCAGGCAGAATGGACGCAGAAACGAAAAAAAAAGTGAAGATTGCTTGAGGCGCTAGGTAACACATGACTAACTTTGGCAGGATGCTCTCATTCGAGCGCATGTGGACTTGCGGCTGCGTGCATATCATCGCCTTAGCTTTATTGTAAATTTTCTTTCACTGAGTCTTTCCGGTTAAAGCTGCAACGCTGGACAAAAAGGAGACATACCCTTGTATTAAGGCGTAAGCCTTTAGTGGCTCATGAGTGTCCGGGCGCAGTCCGTGGTGGACGCAGGAAAGCCGTGATCATCGGCAAGGGGAGCAAGGAGAAGAGGCGCCATGCCAGTAGCGCTGTGCGAGTGGGCGTCGGAGAGCGCGGACATGCGCGTGGGGGTGCGCGCTTATCAGCAACAAACTTTGCAGCCGGCTGTGATTGCATCCCATGCCCGCGGCCACGGCGGCGTCCGTTCGCAGAACAGTTCAGACAACAGCAACAGAGGCAGTCATAGATAGGCTTTCGCCTATCGCAGTTTAGCTCAGCAAAGTGCCCATAGATATTTTTTCTTGTTTTCTAGGTTTAACTCAAGAACGCCCATTCCCAACTTTAAAGCAATAACAGCTTTATAATCAGCGACTTGAAGACTCATTTAAACAAAGTGATTTTTTAAGAAATGGCATAAGGATACCATATTTCGAGGTCTTGTCGCTGCGAATATGGGCCGGCACCACGTATCCACGAAAGGGCATCACGCTGTCGATGTACGTGGCAGGTTACTGAATGATGAAAACAGAAAACATGACTGTTTTTCAGTTCTCGCAACTTATTAAACACAATGCACCCACCACCATGACACATTTTTTTTTCTACAACAGCAACGCACAACGGTGGACTGATATTTATCATAGACTTCTTAAGTACTTCTTAAATGCTTCTTAAAGGGACTTAATTTTAGTTTTCATCGCGGAACCGCAAGTGCAGGTAGCGCCGCGCGTACATCGCGGCCACATATATGCTGGAGCCTGTCAGGATTGGGGGCTCAATCCCATCGCTCGTGATCCGTTGTCAATATTGGATTAGATTGGATTGGAAAAACTTTAATAAAAGTCCTGCAGGACGCACGTCAGCGCGCAGTGGGCGTCTCCCACGCAGGGACCGACAGGGAATACCTGGCGGCCGCTGCGCGAGCCTGCTGGACGGCCCATTGCTGGTCTTGTAGGAGCGGGCTTTGTATGGTCTTCTCCCACTTGTCGGAGGTAGAGTCGGGCGGAGCGTTTCTGCACTCCCAGAGCACGTGTGCGAGTGTCGCCGTGACTCCGCACGAGGGGCACGCATCATCTGGGTAGACGTCCGGGTAGATTATGTGTAAGGTGGCCGGGTTTGGATAGGTATCTGTCTGTAATAAGCGTAGCGTTAGCGCCTGCGGCCTGTTTAGTTTGGGGTGCGGGGGCCTTATAATAATACGGATGTCATCTTTTGGCAACGGCGGCATTCTGCTCGCGCGGATGATGGTGTTTTTAACGTTTTCATGGCCGCGGGTCTCAGTTCCTCCACGTTTCAGCACGCCATATGGCGGAGTATGGTTAACGCTCTCACGTTTGGCTGCGGCGCTGCGAGACGTGGCAGTCTGCCAGCCTTGATCCGGGGTGATGTCCTACACGGCAACGTCCTCCCCAGCCACTTGGTATTCCATGTCCGAGCACAATAATTGTAGCCCATGCAGCGGCGGCGACGACGTGGAAGAGAGAGCAACGCGCCAGAAGCGTCGCCGCGCTCGACACGTCGGATTAGAAGCTCCCCTCGTTAGGGCTAGCGAGGCGGCGGCCGGGTGACGATGGCAAAACCGCTGTAGATGGTTGAGATAAACACTCAAAGTGTCCAGGAAAGTGTCCACAGGGTCCGTGCAACTTCACAAAGCCGTGTTGCACAAATATTTCCTTGAAATCGTGAAAACTCGCGACGAAAACATTGGTACAAGAGCCGAATAGAATTCGTCCGCACACTCCGGCGTCTTCTTCTTCCTCCTGTCAAGATTGGAGTCGGGCATGAATTAGAAGGTAGCTGGCCCATACCGTCGTCCAACTTATCCACGCTGAGGATGTTGATGAAGGGAAGGACTGCTTCTCATCGAGAACGAGGAATATGGGTTAATTTACAGTATTTATACCAGTCTAACATGACTGTTTGAGAAAGCACATCAGCCTAACATGACTGCTTGAGAGAGAGTGACCTGAGCAGCCGCACAACAGTGGTTTTTAAACACTCGGTCCTCTCCCGATACAAGGTGATGCGAACGTTCGTTTAGTCATCGCAAACTAACCGCCTCTCCGCAGGACGGTCTACACACACACATGCACACACACACGTGTTTACGGTCCGAAACCGACACCACACGAATTTCATAGAACTCGGAGCCGTTCCTGGTAGCGCGTTGCCTTGCGTCTTGGTCGGTGCGTGGGAAGGAGCGCAAAATGGCGTTCCCGCGGCAACTCGTGCACCCGTAGCAGATCAGGTCCGCGTTGTGGAGTTTGGTAACAATATACAGTTTTAGTATAGCGTACGCTATACCATTGCGTACGCTAAAAAATAGCGGGTCGTCACTGCGCATGCACTGAACGCTAAACGAAATAGCGGGTATAGCGGGCGTACGCAACGCAAACGAGTTAGCGTGAGCGTTTTTGCGGGGTTTGCGGAGTTTGCGGGAAACATGGCGGCGGTCCCGGCTGCCCGCTTCGAATTGAATTTGGCGTTGCTTTTGTAAAATGCATTTCGTTCATAGCAAATGACTGTGCAAACGGCTTTCGCTTAGTCTCGTACGCTTTCGTACGCTATATAGCGTATAGCGTACGTTATAGTTGCGTACGCTAAAATAAAGCTGTCTAATAGTTGGCCCGCCGAACTCATTCCGTCACAACGGCGATGAGGCTAGAGGTTGGCGGCGATGCTCCCGGGATGTTGCCTCCCCAGTCGCAACGGGTTGGCAAAACTCTGCACTGCAGCTGGCCGTTCTTAACAAGCCGCGCTCTTCTTCTAGCAATATGGCCGCCGGCGGCTTCACGTACTACCGTAGGCGGTGGTTAGGACTGACGCTCCAGAAGTTTAAGTATATAAGCTCCTTGCATAGAAAAGACAGCATGGTTGCTAATATATTGTTGGCTTCAATATGTTTGGCACGAAGCCCAAGACGGCACCCTGTCTTCTAACGCGCTCTTATGTTTGCGTTCGCGTCCTTGCGCCACCGGGCACAGCGGGCCAGCGTAGACGCCACTGCGCATGTTGTACCATGCATGCGCACTGGCGTCTACGCTAGCCCACTGGGCACGCTGGCCAGCTGGCTCGGTGACCTATAACTCTCTTTTGTCTTGAAGCGACGCGCCCGTAGCATACTGCAAAGGTGCTTGCGTTGAGCGTATGTAAGCCGAGAAACGCTGTTCTAAACTGTCTGTTCTATAACTTGTGCAGTAAACCGACGTTTATAGTATTTCCGCAAACGCAATGGTCATATGGCAACCGTAACCACATGAGTTACGGTATGGTCGTAAGTTGTTGTGACAGCGCAGCTGTAGTTCACATAGCCTGTCACTGAGGGATACCTGGCGAGGTATGGTCGATGAATAAGTAATTGCCGAGATTGGTATTTGGTAAACGTTAAATACCTAGACCGGCGGGTGCTTATACTACCGCAAACGACGCATGCTGGGCGGTGACTCCAATCATGTGCTCGCTACATCACACGTCCACACTGAAATTGAACTGGTTTGAGAAATTCGCGCTTATTCTCTCGACCCTTAACTGCGACTTCGCCTGCCACCTCGGCTCTTTTTTTCTCTTTTTGTACCTCGCTCCTTTCCCAATGTACGGGGCGTGCTTCAACCAACGTTCGGTTCTCCTTTTGTTTTTAATGAATTCACTCATTCATTTAAGCCTAAATTGCTGCAGAAGTTAGCCTCTCTTCATCTGCATAATCAAGCTGTCTCTCACCTGGAAGCTGCCATCGCAAAACAATGCTGCTATGTTGCATATGGCTGATCGTCGCATATACAGTTTTCTAGGAATGTCAAGCAGCGCGCATGCAATTTTCGGTGGTTGACGAGACAGTATAGAGCACCTTCTATGACACTTCCGCACTCAGCACTCTGCTCGGTGAGCAACTATTACCTGGATCGAAGGTAGACCACTATCGGAGAAAAATATCCTGGGAACTTGGTCTAAGCACCATTCGATTCACAAGGCTACAAAAGAGCAACTGTGCTTCTTGAAAGTGCCTACACTGTGTGTACTGCAGGGTTCACTCTCGCCACCTGTTCATTCTTTTTCCTTATCTCTCGGATATCTTATCCTTATCCTTATCTTTCCATGGATATATATATATATATATATATATATATATATATCCATGGTGGTATGCTCCAGACCCCACAGTCGGTTACACTTCGCTCCTAGAAGAGACAGGGCGTGTGTCGAGTGAAGTACTGAGCAACAGTGCAATTTAGTAAGCGTGGCATAAATCATGGATCCGGGACCTCACAGAGCTGCGCCGTAATGCTTACCGCATTTCTGTCGCATTTACCGCTGAGGTAACATTAATTTTTTTCCCTCCCCATGTGTACGGTGGCCAATCGGGCACGTCCATGGTTAAACTCCTTGCCTTTCGCCCTTCGATTATCTGCATTTTTCTTTAGTATGTTGCACTTTTTTTCTCGGTGGCCTTCTTATTCTCTCACAAGACGAAGTACAAAATGAAAGAAACGCAGCTGCGCTAGTCGAGGGTGGCTTTTTTCGGATTCCTGATGCGTTGATTTAAAATATACATTTCATATCCAAACCTAAATTATAGCGATACAGGCGAGGTGAGTTGCGGTAGCTCGTGGGTTCGGACTAACGACGCTACTCACGCAGAACTTTCGTCTTTTGCGTGGTTGTGAACCAGAGTGAAAGGCAGGAGGATAACACGCCTTCCCGAAATGAAAAATACGGAATGACCCTTTGTTCGAAGGTTGGACGTACGTCAAGGACCCACAATACGAAACACCTTCAAGTGGATATCAGCTTACAAAGGGGAACTCGGACGAAACGTTTTCAAGCGGATAGGCTTTTAATTACCCTAAGAATATCTTTATTGAAACTTTCTTCTTTGCCATCAGGAGAAAGCGAGACTAATAAGCATTTAAATTTTCGTTATTCTTGATACCTTCTGTGAGTGTCCAGGTTGCGGTCATTTACAACTTCTTAGATTAAAAAGTCAATTGTGAATAATGAATTATTTGTATAAATAATAAACGCACCCACAACAAAAAATTCCAGTACTTTTCTCTGTATTCATTCAATGAAGATGTAGCACGCCTATACCGTCAGGTTGTAGTGATGTGAAGAAGAAGGCAGTTCCAGAAGAGTGAGTCACGAATATAACTCATTATAAGGCGAGCTTGCGCTGGAAAAGAAATTAAGTCAAAGCACAACGATGGCTGCGTGTCAAATAGTGCTTGCTTTGAATCTGGTCTACGAATCAAGGCATCGGTTCATCAGATTGGAATGGTCGTGCATTGCAGTGCCATCGCGGGCACTGAAATGTGATCGAGAGTGTATATGCCAGTATTCGCTTCACGCGCGCAATCTTATTAGATAATTCTCTTTCGCTGTTGGAACCCTGTCGACATTCTGGATATTCGAAATACATGCAGGTGCGTCTTGGGCTAAGCGATAACTTTAGAACAGTGGTAAGACGCTAAAGGAAGCTCAGCCGTAAAAAAATAATAATAATGTACTGCTACTTCTACAAGGTTCGCCTAGCAGCACTAGTTCTAGGTTTGTAGCGGTAAGCTGGAACAAGTCGGGGCCAGTCGGGGCTATAGCGAAACGGGGAAGCAAGCGCTTCTCGTTATCTGCTCTTTCACCAGCACCATGCCCACTGGAACACAGGGGGGTCATGACAATGCTTGAGCCGGGAGACATGGACAATTTCCTGGCCGCGACGACGCTTGTCGGAAGGCGCTTCCATTGGCTCGATAAGGTCGTTTACCGCGGATGTTTGTGTCAGTACCCGATAAGGACCATGATACTTGGAGAGCAGCTTGGAGGAAAGGCCTGGAGACGTAGAGCGCACCCACAACCAGACCAGCGAGCCATAGAAAAGCACGTAGCCGTACTGGATGAATCGTGGCGATGCTTTTGGTGGTCACTGGTCCAGGGATGTGAATGAACGAGCGAGCTGGCGACATTCTTCGGCGTAAGCAGCCGCTCTATAAACAGTCCTAGAATCGTGTCCATAGTGCATGTACGTTCGTGTCCGCAAAGAATAAAAAAGGGGAGAACCCAGTGGTGCTTTGCGCGGCAGTATTGGAAGCGTAGGTGACGAAAGGGGGCAGAATGTGATCCCAGTTCGAGTGGTCAGATGAAACATGCATGGCAAACATGTCGCCAAAAGTGCGGTTGAAAGGTTCTGTCATCCCATTAGTTTGAGGAAGATATGCCGTGGTAGTGCGGTGAATGATGCGACACTCCTTTAGCAATGCTGAAATGAGGTCGGAGAGGAAAACGCGACCGCGGTCGCCCAGTAATTCTTTAGATGCTCCATGGCGTAAAATCAGAGTTTGAAGGATAAAACTGGCGATGTCTTCTGCTGTGGCAGATGCTAGGGCTGAAGTTTCAGTGTACCGCGTCAGGTGGTCGATAGCAACAATAACCCAGCGGTTGCCCCTAGGAGTGTTGGGAAGCGGACCGTATAGGTGAACGCCGTTGAGGTCGAACGCGGGCGTGGGACATGGTAAAGGTTGCAAGGGGCCGTCGGCATGTTGAGGTGGCGTCTTGAGTCGTTGGCATATGTAGCATGACCGGACATACTGGCGAACGAAACGGTACATACCACGCCAGTAGTACCGAAGCTGGAGGCGAGAGTATGTCTTTAATACACCAGCGTGGCCGCATTGTGGGTCATCGTAGAATGTGGCGCAGATGTCGGAGCAGAGGTGTTGGAGTATAACAAGCAACCACTTGCGGCCGCTCGAATTGTAGTTGCGGCAGTACGCCAGGTTATCCCGAATGATAAAGTGCGCGGCTTGACGACGGAGCGTCCGAGAGATCGGCGCTGGCGACTGGCTAGATAGGAAGTCAATAAGCGAAGATATCCATGGGTCTTTGCGCTGCTCTGATGGCATGTCGGAAATGTTGAGGGCGAAGGCTCCGCAGGTGGAAATAGACGAGTGGACAGGACCAGAGGGCAAAGGTGACCGGGATAGAGCGTCTACGTCTGAATGCTTTCGGCCTGAGCGATAAACAACGCGGATGTCGTACTCGTACACCGCTGTGTATGTCGTCTCTCGCAGTCCTTGTCCTCGCGCTGTACATTATTTTTCATCATTAATTACCAACTAGCCCAAGCAACCACCCTAGTCGTACTCTTGTAGGCGCAATGCCTAACGGACGAGCCGGCCAATTGGATCTTTTATTGAAGATAACCAGCTTAGGGCATGCTGGTCGATCATGGTGTCAAAAGACATAAGGACGAAATTTTCCGATAGCCCAAATGAAGGCCATACATTCCTTCTCAGTAAGCAAGTAGTTCGCCTCGGCTTTGGTAAGGGTGCAGCTGGCATACACGACGACCTACTCTTCGAAGCCATCCTTGCCTTGTGCAAGAACAGCGCCGAGCCCGACTACACTAGCGTCCGTATGGATCTCAGTTGGAGCAGAGGGATCGAAGTGTCGCAGTACTGGATGAGAGTTGAGAAAGCGTCGCAGTTCTTGGAATGCGTCGTCGCGCGCCGGGGACCAGGCCGATAGGTCAGAACTGCCGGTGAGAAGCTATCAAGGGGGCGATGATAGAGGCAAAGTTACGGACAAAGCGTCGAAAATATGAGCCTAGACCAAATAAACTGCGAAGCTCTTTCATGGTGGTTAGTTCAGGGAACTCGAATATGGCGCTAAGTTTCGTGCGGTCCATGCGGATACTGTCTTTTGAAGATACATGGCCGAAAATAGCAAGCGTGCGAACGCCGAAGGGGCATTTCTTCAAATTTAGTTGCAGTCATGTAGTGGAGAGGCGCGCAAGGACTTACTCGAGGCGGCTGAAGTGCGATGCAAAGTCGGTGGAAAAAACCACAATGTCATCTAAATAACAGAGGCAAGTTTTCCACTTCAGCCCCCGATGAATGGTGTCTATCATTCGCTCGAAAGTGGCCGGCGCGTTGCAGAAGTCGAACGGTATGACGGTAAATTCACATAGCCCACCAGGTATTACAAAGGCTGTCTTTTGGTGATCGGCCACTGCCATTGGCACTTGCCAGTACCCGGAGCGTAGATCCAGCGAGGAAAGTAATTCCGCTCCCTGCAGACTCTCCAAGGCATCGTCGATGCGCGGCAGAGGATAGACATTTGCGCGTTTTCCGCTTAAGGCGGCGATAGCCGACGCAGAACAGAATGGAGCCATCTTTTTCTTCAACGAGGACAGCCCCAGATACTCAGGGACTGTTAGAGGGCTGGATGATGCCACGCTCCAGCATGTCGTCAACGTGCTGGTCGATGATCCGGCATTCAGTTGCCGACACATACGGATACGGATGCTGGCGCAATGGTGTTTGCTGACCGGAGGCGATATGGTAATCGACTGCGGATGCTCAGCCTAAGGATGATTGGTCAATGTCAAATGAGGCACCAAAACGCTGGAGGAGCTTGATGATTTCTGTTTGCTGCGCAGGTGTGAGTTCTGCGTCGACGGCATGAGCGAAGATGTCTACAGGGGCATCGATCGCGGCGGGAGGAGTGACGACGCGAATCGGATGTGATGTCGTATCACCAAACATGGTGGCCAGGAGAACGCAATCGAAATCTTTAGAGGTATTCAGGCACTCGCTGTGGAGTAGGGATGATGGGCAGGTGGACGGATTGCCCACGTAAAGGGCAGCAGAACCGTCACAAAAAGTGGCGACAGCAAAGGGAAGCAGAAAGTTCCGATGGCGCACACAAATGGCCGACGGCGTAAACAGAACAGATGAGTTCGCAGCAGACTTACATAACACAGGGACCAGAGGGGCAGAGAAAGGTGCGATATCGATGTAAGAGGCGGCAACAACTTTAGGAAAATAATGGTCGTCGGGGTGAAAGCACGGCACTGATAACGTAAGTTCAACACGAGCACATGCAGTCGATAAGAGCTTGATTGACTGATAGGAAATTCTATCCAAGAATAACGTCGTGCGAGGAACGAGATAGGATGACAAATTTCATAACACACATAACGCTTTGAATGTCGACCCGGCCTCTGCACGACGCTGAAGGCTAAATGCGATGCGAGGTTGCCATACGCAGAGAAAGAGAGTTAAGGAGAATGTCCAGATTGTTAAAATTGCTTCAAAGCATCTCACTAATAATAGAAACGATGGTTCCGGTGTCAGTAAATGCGTGTACGGTGACGCCGTCTACGGACAGTGAAATTTCGTTCGCCGGGGCAGAATGAGGCCTTGAAATGTTCGACGTAAGTGCAGTTCTTACCTCTGGAACAGCGACTGTTAGTCTTCCTCTCGGGCTGGGCTGGATCGGCGAACCACTGGGGAAATGGATCGGTGACGTGGGAAAGGCGACCGGCGCGTATCAAAGGGATGGCAACTGTATGGCGAGTCCAGAGGACGGTTAGATGGGTCCTGACGCGGAAGTAGAGCAGGCCTGTAGCGTGAGGCGCCCCCACTGTTAGGTAAACGGTGGCTTCGACGGTGGCAGAATCATGCTACGGGACCCGGAAAATGGCAGGAATAGCTCACTGGCCGGTTATCAAGTGTTCGCCACGAGTTAACGACAGGAGCTCCAGCGCCCGAGTAAGGGACAAGAATCGGACCTGAAGGCGAGGGTGCCACATGGAAGGTGCCGGTGGCCTGGTAGGCACTAGGAGCCGGAGGTCGGGCGACAACGTCAGCGTAAGTTAGCGGACCAGGAGCAGTCTGCGGAGGAGGGGGCAAATGGCAGCGCCACGGCAACTTGCGTCTGAATGACGTGACGAAACGAAGGAGCCAAGGTTGTCGACGGCTAGGGTGTGCTATTCGCCAGAAGGAGTTGGCGTGCTACCTTCTGACGGATGAACTGCTTTATCTGCGGCATTAAAGCAGAGAGGTCGGCAGCGTTGCGACCGAAATCCAACAGAGATAGATCCGCGGTGTCCTGCTGAGCAGCACGTGTTGATGCATGCTGCTTGCGCAGCTCGTCGTACTGCTGACAAAGCTGTATGACCTCGGCAATCGTCCGGGGACCCTTCGCGACGAGCATGTGAAAGGTATGGTCATCGATGCCTTTCATGACGTGCTTAACTTGTCAGCTTCGTCCATAGATGAGTTGACGTGCTTGCAGAGCGAGAGCACGTCTTTAATATAACTGGTGAGTGTCTCGTCTTGGCGTTGAGCTCGACCACGTAAGCGCAGCTCAGCACGACGCCGGCGAACGGCGGGACGGCTGAAGACCTCTGCCAAAGTTGTCATGAAGCCGGCCAGGCGGTAAAATCGGCTTCATGATTGCGTAACCATAGGTTTGCCACGTCAGTCAAGTAAAAGACCAGATTTCTGAGCTTGGCGCAATCGTCCCACTTATTATAGGTGCTTACACGGTCCCATTCACTGAGCCACTCTTCCACGTCATGGCCGTCTGTGCTGCTAAATATAGCCGCATCGTGTTGCCGGATGAAGCCAGAGCAGACGATCGCGGGGGGAACGGGAGCAGCAGCCTGGGATGGTCCTGGATCACCCATTGCAACAGCTGGTGGTAACGTCCGACTGCGGAGTTCCAGGATGTCAAAGAGAAACCCAGCAGTTTTACCAAATACAACGGGGCTGTCCGCCTAGCAGCGCTAGTTCTAGGTTTGTGGTTGTTGTTGTTGTTGTCCTGAGTGGCCGTGGCACATAACCACCGTGGGGGATTGGCCAAGAATCGGTGGTTTAATTAGGTGCATAAAAATAATAATGATAACAAGGGAGTTAACAATTTGAGCGTGTGATTTTAAAAGTAAACGTTTTGTGTTTCGAGAAAAAAGGAAATAATCAGGTGAAAACCGGGTATAAAATAATAATAATAATAATAATAATAATAATAATAATAATAATAATAATAGATAAGCAATAAAAGAAAGCTATGGTTGGGAGGGAGAACGATAAATCTAACATTGAAATCGATTGGTTTCAATTAGGTAATTTTGGATCGCCAAGCAAACATTTCTGTGGCTGAACCCAACAATCGAGGCCCCAAGAGATAGGATCACAGGCACTGATAAAGTTAGACCAATAGAGCGAAGCGGGATTTCGAGTAGTCGTTTAGTTATAATAGAAAAACGTCTGCAAGGCAACAAGAAATGGTCGATTGTCTCCGCTTCGCCACAGAATGAGCATAATGGTGAGGGGACCAGACCAGACCTGTGGAGGTAGAAGTTCAATGCAGGTATAGGGCAGCGCAGCTTCGTGATGGACACTTCAATTTTCCGTGTTCGGCAACAATCTGTTCCAAGGGTGTAGGAGATGTCCGTAACCTACAGAGTTAGTAATTGCGGAGCCTGATACTGACTGTATAAGGATACTCCTGCGAAATCTAGCAGCAGTAACATGAGCAGTCAAAGGGCAGCAAGGGAGAATCAGGCCACTTATCGATGCCTTGGCTAGAGAGTCTGCAATTTCATTAATGATTAGTCCTTTATCCAGGCACCCAAATCAAACGCACGCTTCTCAAGTAACCACGTACCAATGATTGAAATCTCCTCATCACGCGAGAATCACTAGAAGCAGTAAGGAATGAGCACAATGATAACGAATCAGTAATTATCACGGCTGACGTAATTGATGGTCCTAATTTGCGTAATGCCAGCACCACGGCCATGAATTCGGCTAAAAAAATCGGTATGAAATCTGGCAGCCGAAGAGAAAATGTCCAATCGAGAATCGGGGAAAATATTCCTACACCTGAGTTTTCGTCACATTGTGAAGCATCTGTAGCAATTACAACGTTTGTTTGAAGGTTTTTCAGGCGATGTTGTAATATACCGTCTAGAATACGGTGTGGAAGTAATTTTGCATTATTAGGAAAGATGTCATCGAATTGAATATCCGTGGCAACAGCTCTGTCGGTAATAGAAACTACATCGCATATGCGCACGCCCAGAGAGTCAAGTAATTTTTGCACGAATATAATTTGCGGATTATGTAGTCGTGGCCAGACGACACCGAAAAACAATGCAGGCTGTGAAATAAACATTGTTTGGGGATAACGCAGTGGTGATTCATAAATCCTTAAGAACGTCTGCACCGTCAAAAGCAGGAACCTGCACGAAAGTGGCGGAACACGGGATTCTAGATAAAGAATAGAATTTGCAATAAATTTAGGAAGACCTAACACAGACTAATGCTGCTCTTTCTAAGAGGATTAGAGGACGTGACATGTAGGCTTGAGCTCTAGGGAAGAGCACGCAACCAAATTCTAATACAGGGCGAACATACATACAAGATATCATTAGGAGTGTATCTCTTCTCAATCCTATTCGACGACTGCTCAGCCTACGCAATATGCCAATTGCACGGGAACCTTTCCCAGTCACGTGATCTATGTGTGAGCGCCAGTTGAGAGAGGCGTTATAAATAATTCCGAGGTATTTAACAGATTCCACCTGTGGTATGTCTTGAAGGTGGTAAGACAATGAAATGTGCACTATGTCACGTACCGGAAAAACGAGAACAGCACATTTGCTGGCATTGCGTATGAAGTGACTAGCATCTAACCACCTCTCCAGATCATAAAGTTAAGTTTGCAGTCGTTGGTATAGCGTGTGGATGTCGTTTGCAGATACAAAAAACGCAATATCATCTGCATAAACATAAGTAGTTATTTCTTGATGACAAGGTAGTGTGCTCATGAGAGTATTAAAAAGCACGGGGGAAAGAACTGAGCCTTGCGGTACGCCTCTCGTTTGTGTTTAGAATAAGAAACGCCGCTTTCGTAGCAATAGAATTCTTTCACCTAAGAATGACTGAATCCACGCTACTATATACCCAGGAACACCACAGGAATTTAACCGATTGAACAATACAGTGTGCTCCACAGTGTCGTATGCTTTAGCGATATCGAGCGTCACTAAGGCAACGTATTGCTCATGACGTCGAGCGAGTTGTATTCGGCTTTCTAAGTCGACGTGGGCATGCCAGATGGAGCAGCCGGCCCTGAAACCAATCTGACAGGGACTTAGAATGGAATTATCATTAATAAATTTCATAATGCGACGGTGAAGAAGCCTCTCAATGAATTTGTTTGTAGGTTTGTAGCGGTAGGCTAAAATAGGTCGTCGTTGTCGTCGTCGTCGTTGTTGTTGTTGTTGTACTGAGTGGCTGTGGCACATACCCACAGTGGGGGATTGGAAATGAATCGGGTGGTTAAATTAGGTGCATAAAAATAATAATAAGGGAGTTAACAATTTGAACATATGATTCTCTGTATTTTCTTTCTCGTTCAGAACGGAAATTTGACTGTAAGATGTAAAGTTTATGTTCATCGAACTTATGACGTGGTTAGTTGAAATTTCAACCTTATCCTACCTTATCCATAAGTTCGAGACATTGCAACCAATAGGCATAAATGTTTCAAAGGGAGCTTTAGAATCTATTCGCTATGCTCAACTTCATGTTATAGGCAACAACACTAGTTTGATTTCTTGGCGTATCCCCACCCCCCGCTTTTTTTCCCTTTCCTTTCCCCCCCCCCCCCTTTTTTTTTGTCAGCCGGCGTGTCAGACGCCCTTGACACGCCGGCTATTGCGCGTGCGTCGACAGACCGGGGTGGGTGGGGGGGCCTTGGCTTTGACCTTGTACACAGCGTTCCTTTACTCTCAATTCGTCACGCTAACACATTTTCCTCGTTTCCGTATCCTCCCGCCTCACACCCTCTCCCCTTTAGAAGCCCACCTATTTATGGGGAACCAGCGCTGGCCAGGAGGCGCTACGACATTTTTCATGCGTTACTAAAATATGCTGAAACCGTCCGATAGGGAGGCTAGGAAGATGGCACGACATATTTAGCGATAAGAAACGTGCGCCTGTATCAATGTTTGTCTAGCCCGATGCGGCCAGCCAAGTTCTGTCCATGGACATGCGCGCTGCGTAGAGCGCATGCGCTGCTACGTCCTAGCACGTCGGTTCCCTGCCGTTTGAGGAGCCGTGAAAAGTGTGACTCAAGACAATCGGTGAATTTGCTGACACGAAATCACTGCGTGTGCTACTGGAAACTGTGTCTACCGCTCGCTAGGCTGTGTGTTACGGCGCTGCTGTCGGCACGCGAAGCTTCAGCGCTGGTTGCCCATACTGTGGCGAGGAAAGCATACGTCGCCGTAAAGAATATGAGTAGTTTTGAGCCCGTCTTCGAGATTATGTAGCCGATTTTGATTAAACATGCTTCTGTAAGAGCTATGCGAACAAATATTTTCCAAATAAACGGTCCTGGAAAGCATAACTGACGCAGGAAAGAAAGTCTGTAGAGTCAACCTGGCCACAAGTAGCCTTTTGTGACGTCAATAATATGGCCCCGTAAGCGTGTTCCTGGTGGTCGGTCCGCTTTCGATCTTTATTAAGAGGAAGCTTTAGCTGGGGCCCAATTCCGACGCCACTTATTCAAATACATGTAAAACGCGAAACCACTTTTTTGAGATAACCCCTGGACCGATTTTAATGACATTTGTTGCATTTGAGAGAGAAAGTTAAATTCTTGTGACTGTTGGAAGCGCAATATTGATTTAGGGCCTCAATTTTCTAAAAACGATTTTGAAGTATTCGAAAGTTTGAAAAAAAATAGAAGCATGAACTTTATAAATTAATAGCTCCGCATCAAGAACATATATCGTGGTTCTGTAAACAACATTCACTAGATTACTGAAAACGGACAAATTTGATGTCATTTGATACCTTATGTTAATTTCTTACGTTGTGTACAAGGGTCCCGCAAAAGCTTATTTGCATATTTTGAAGCTTTTTGAGATTCATGTGCAACATATCAATTTAGTCTGCTTTAGATGTAGTATTAGATGCGATTGACACATTTGTTACATAATGTTTCTTTGCTGAGTCACAACGTTGTAAACATGATAGTTTAGTTTTCTAACAATTTTCGATTTTTCCCCTTCTAAATAAAAAATTGACCACCTAAATGAAAACTTCGAAACAAACGGGCACTAGATTTTAAACTTCACCAAATTTGGTGCAGTGGCATGCGCAGAAAAACAAATTCTTCTTTTACATGCATTTAGATAGGAGCACCCGAGCTAAAGCTTCCTCTTAACGCTGTTTATTCGAAGGCAAGCAGTTCACAGTTTTAATATTGTTACGTGTAGAAAGACACAGACGAAATAGGCTATTTACACTGGAACCAGACAGCCAGGCCGACGCTCACCCACGCCAAGGCACAGACCAACTTCATCGTTGTTCTCACGGCGGCTCGTCTCTCGGGTATCTACCGATAATATCGTAATACTACCCCCCGGCGGCAAAAGCGCCTTCACGGTGCTGTTAAATATCCAAGGTGCTTGGAGAGTTGTAGGGCTTGAGTCGGGCGACGTGGACAATGTCACTGGTTGTCACAGCGGAGGACGTAGTGGGCGTGGCTAGAACGATTTCATAGATGACATCAGTCACTTGGCGGAGCACGCGATAGGGGCCTGTATAACGGGAAAGCAGTTTCTCACAAAGGCCAACCTTACGCGATGGTTAGCAAAGCAACACGAGGGTGCCGGGCACAAAATGGACATCACGGTGACGGAAGTCGTAGCACTGCTTCTGTTTGTCTTGAGACACTTGTAGACGAATGCGCGAAATTTGACGAGCATGGTCAGCACGGGCGATTGCATCATGGGCATAAGCGCTAGTTGAAGCTGTGGTGGACGGAAGCACAGTGTCCAGTGGTAGCGTCGGTTCTCGGCCATACAAGAGGTAAAACAGGGAAAAGCCAGCAGTTTCGAGACGGGAAGAGTTGTACGCAAAGGTAATTGTAAGGTAGAGCCAGGTCCCAGTCACGGTGGTCCTCTGAAACGTATTTCGATAGCATGTCTGTAAGGGTGCGGTTCAAACGCTCAGTGAGGCCGTTCGTTTGAGGGTGGTATGAGGCGGTAAATTTATGCTGTATTGAGCAGGCACGCATGATGTCGTCAATGACTGGCCAAAAACGTACGGCCACGGTCTGTTAGCAATTGACGCGGAGCACCATGCAATAAAATGATATCATGTAGAAGGAAGTCCGCAACATCAGTTGCGCAACTTGTCGGAAGAGCGCGGGTTACGGCGTTGCGGGTCTCGTAATCAGCCGCGACTGCAACCCTTTTGTTTCCTGATGTAGATTCCGGAAATGGGCCAAGAAGGTCTAAGCCAACACGATGGAAGGACTCGGCAGGGATGTCGAGCGGCTGCAGGTAACCAGCGGGGAGCTGGGAAGGTTTCTTGCGTTGTTGGCAAAGCTCACAAGCGGCAACGCAACGTCGTACGGAACGGGTGAGGCCCGACCAGAAAAAACGGTGACGTACATGGTCATAGGTTCGAGATACGCCGAGGTATCTTGCCGTTGGTGCGCACATACTGCCGTTTAGCGCACATATTGGAATACACGAACTGAAGCGAGGGAGTTCACAAGGCACTTACACTTCGAGCGAATTTTGAAGCTAGCAGCAGTTCGAAATACGCACTGTCACACTTGTAGTAAAAATTCACTGGTGTTCCGCCCACCTTTGCAAGAAAATTCATTTTATACATTGAAGAAAAATAACTACCGCAACACCGATGCGTTTCGTCGCAAACATTGGGAACGCCTATCATTAAATTGATGTCATCCTCAGAACTCGTTTAAAGCGGATATGGCATTCAATGTGAGTGAGCGAGAGGAATTCATTCACCTTCACGCTGCTGCTCGCTTCAACGCGAACTAAGCGACAAAATTACAGGCCCGCCGCGCAGCTGCGTAGGCAGCCGTCCCCAGAGTATGAGGGTTTTGCGTGCAGAAACGACCGTCAGATGATGAGGCATGCCGTAGTGAGGCGCTCCGGAAATTTTGACCATCTTGGTCTCTTTAACGTGCAGCTAAATCTAAGTACACAGGTGTTTTCGCGCCGACCGAAATGTGGCTGCCGTTGCCGGGGTTCGATCTGGCGACCTCGTGCTTAGCAGCCGAACACCACAACCACTAAGCAACCATAGCGGGTGGCGTTCAAGGACACCGGCTACAACTTGTAAATTGCGACATGTGTTGTAAGGTAATTCCTTTACATAGTAATTAAAATTGTTACTTAGTCAAACATTTGGTGCGTAGAGTTGTAGTGCGTTTGACACCCTTCAACTCTGTGAATCGCGTGAAACTCCACTAGACTATCAACCTAGACTTCCCCTATGACTGGATGAAGCCTTTCTATATAGCCCGGCGCGAAATGAAATGTGTGGTCGACGGTGGAGCCGTCGACCACAGCAGTCCGGTTCTCTAACCATTAGACCACGACACTTTCGTTTTCTTTATTGCCACACTGAACAGCGCAAACACCAAATAGAAACATTCGGGGAGCCGGTCTCTAGGAACTGGCCTTATAGTGCGAACCCATTAATATTCGCGCATGCTTAACAACGCTTCAACCCTACGGAGCCACTCAGGCTCTGAGGTTTGATAGTGGTACACAGCTATAATTCTTCTGTTGCGTCCATTGAAATATAGCCGTATCGGCTTCGCTTCTATGTCAGCCTTCCGAACTGCCATCCTAGATTGCCAAATGCTATGGAGGCCCAATGAGAGCATGAGGTCGAATGGAATACCGTCCTTATTTTGAACTTGGAAAAATCTTATGCTGAAAGCGTCCACAGGTAGGTGTTTCTTGAGAGAGAGAGAGAGAAAATGGGAGGAAGGACAGGGAGGTTAGCCAGTGTAAGTACCGGCTGGCTACCCTGGGCTGGGGAAACGGGTAATGGGAATAAAGGAGAAAGAAGAAGAAGAAAAACGGAAATCGCAAAATTCCCACAGTGATGTGATACTACGAGCTACAGCATTCAAAGACGGTCGCACAATTCGCATGTCCTCAAAAACTTCAGTGAAGCCCTTAAGGCCTTGAGTGCCAAAGCGCGTCTGGACCATTGTCCTAGAACTTTTTCTTTTGTGAAGGGGCGATTGTCCAGTTTTTCGAGCATGGTCGCGAGCATTTTTCTTGGCACATTGTAACGGGGACAGTCACAGAGGAGATGCTCGATCGTCTCCTCGCAGCCGCAGGTGTCGCAAGTAGGGCTGTCGGCCATTGTAGTGCGGAAGGAATCGAGGAGTTCATGAATGCCACGCCGAGGCACAGGCGGCACAGAAGTTTTGCTTCCGCTCGTGGTAGACGGAGTTGCAGACGTGGATCCAATCTGTGGAGACGTTGCGTTCGTGAATTCACTGGTGTTCCACAGATTCTGTGTAAGCTCACAATCCAGAAATACATGCTCGATCGTTTCTGGCTTCCGACATATGAAGCAGCGAGTCCCCTGAGGTACAAAAAATACCTTTTCATCCAGATAAGTCTTCACATCTACCGTATTTGTGTGCAATTTGAATTGTTTTAACTCCTCCTGGTACCTGCATAATGTAACTCGTTTAAGAACATTTGCCCATGGTCCGGCACCAGTGGCGTAGCCAGAAATTTTGTTCGGGGGGGGGGGGGGCTACGCCACAGGTCCAATATATATATATATATATATATATATATATATATATATATATATATATATATATATATATATATATATATAGCTGCACGTTGCAGCTCTGCCTCCTCCTTAGAGGCAGCTTTAGCTCGGGTGCTCCTATTTAAGTACATGTAGAAGGGGAATTCGTTTTTCCCTGCAACCACTTCACCAAATTTGAGGAGGTTTGTGGCATTTAAAATAAAAAGTTTAATTCTAGTGACTACGCTTCGAATTTTTCATTTAGGAGGTCAATTATTTATTAAAAATTGGCCAAAATTGAAAATTTTCAGGAAACGAAACTATCAAGTTTAAAACTCCGTGACTGAACAATGAAAAATGATATCACAATTCTGTGAATAGCATCTCATAGTACATCTGCAGCGGACAAAATAGATATGTTACACATTAATCTAAAAAAATTTAGTATTGTGGAAATACGGCTTTTGCAAAACCCTTGTACACAACGTAACCAATTCACGTAAGATACAAATTGACACATCAAACTTGTCCGCTTTGACTGTTATAATAAATGCCGTTTACAGAACCACAATATCTGTTCTTGATGCATAGCTATTAGTTTGTAAACGCCGTGCTTCTATTTTTTCAAACTTTCGAATTTTCCAAAATATTTTAAACAAAATTTAGGCCCTAAATCGAAGTTGTGTTGCCAGCAGACACTAGGATTTAACTTTCTCTCTGAACTGCAACCAATTTCAATAAAATCGATTAGCAGGATTATCTCAGAAAAGCGTTTCTGCGTTTTACAAGTATTTGAATAGGCCGCGTCGGATTGGGCCCGAGCTAAAGCTTCCTCTTAAACAATTTATCGAGGGATCAAATACATGAATAATAACTGCATTGTCATTGCCAAAGGTGCTGCAAACGAATTCTTGAAAGCTACGCTCTGTAAATACAAGTGAAATACGTATTTTTTTCATAAAATATTATACTCGTATGTGCCAAAAATTCTGCCCAACATAACTGACGTCAATGCTTCCATGTTTTTTGTCTATTTATTAAGTAAAGAAAATATCACACGAACTTTAGAACTAATCAGTTCGAAACCAGGAAAGCAGTGCATGCCGCTGATATGAAAAATTAAAAGGCAATGAACTGAACAAGTTGAGGACAAATATCTTAATGAAACTTTGTCATTCAAGAACCGTGCTTACATGCTTGTATATATGCAATGGCCAGTGAAAAATCTCAATGACGCTGTCGTTTGTTCCTATGTATTACGCAGGAGTAGCTGTCCCTTGTCGTGTATCGTGAGTAATTGCACCGAAGTTATAGTCGCGAGAGAGAGCACGTATAAAAAGCAGGAGTTCTGCAAGATATATGAGGGTAAGTTAAATGAATGAACCAACAACGGGGTACTTTATTTAGAAGTAGTCTTCATGAGAATTTAGACATTTGTCCTATTCACTAACGAGTTGCGTGATTCCCGTCTTATAAAACTCCTTGGGTTGCTGCTTCAAAAAGTCTGTATCTGGTTCCCTTGAGCTGTTTTTTCGGTTTGCCCAAAATGTAGAAGTCGCAAGGTGACAGGTCTGAGCTGTATGGCGGATGTTGCAGCGTTTCCCACTTGAACTTTGCCAGTTTTGTATTAACCACATAAGCGACGTGGGGACAGGCATTGTCGTGGAACAAGATGACCCCATTCGTCAATTTTCCACGTTGTTCGTTCTTGATTGCGACACGCTGCAGTTCTGGCGTTTCACAATATCGGAAACAATTGATAGCCTCTCAAGATTTAGCAAATTCTATCAGTAATGGACCCTGTCGATCGAAAAAAAAAGTCAACAACACCTTTCCAGCGGAAATGATGGCCTTTACGTTCTTTGGGCGTGGTAATTTCGAATGTTTCCGCTGTAAGCTTTGCCGTCGTGTTTCAGGCTCGTAGTAGTGGCACCAAGGTTCGTCCCCGATCACAGTTGCAAACAAGAAGTCGTCATGCTCATTGTGATACCCGATCAGATGAGTCAAGGCAGCGCGAAACTTCTCCGTCTTCTCGCGATGGATAAAAATCTTGGGGATCCTTGCGCACGAAAGAGCCGATAACCGAGAAGCTCATGAATTATGGCGGGAACCGAACCGTGACTGATGTTCAGACCATCTGCCAGTTCATCGATGCTTATCCTCCGTTCTTGTTTCAGCAGCTCATGAACCTTTGAAATTGTGTGGGGGGTGATTGCACGATGGTTTTGGCCCGGTCTTGGAATGTCTTTGCAACGTCCTTTGAACCGTTTGCTCCAACGCTTCACAGTGGTCAATGAAATGCAGTGTTCAACGTACACGGCAGTCATATGGTGATTAATTTCTGTTTTGGAAACACCTTCAGCTGTCAAAAACTTCGCGACACCGAGTTGTTCAACTTTTGAAGTGTCCATTAGGTGACGCAACCATATTCAACCCAGTGTATGAGAACATCAAAGAACATTTATCTTCACACCTGCGTGTCACTTTTGTAAATGAGACATGCCGTTCTCCTACGCGCATGCCTCGCAGATAATGAACCGAACCATTATTGCGCGGTTAGGGTAGGCTCACTTTCATTTGACTTGCCCTCGTACATTAGAAATGCAAAGATACAATGGGATATGCAAATGCGAAAATACGGCTTGAGAAAGGAAAAAAAAGTGTCACTGGAAACAAAGTTCACTGCATGTATACACAAAACCTCGCAACAAGATATTTAAGTATACGTATAAGTCTCCAATGAGTTTATGTATGTAACTGTATAAGCTAACTGTATATAATGCGTCTAATAACTGTATAACTGTAATAACTGTATAATGCGTATATAATACTGTAATAAAGAAGTAACTGTATATAATGCGTCAAACAAGGCAAATAAACATGTTGCACAATCATAGATTCACAGAATCCTAGATTCCGCCCCCATTCCATCCACTCCCCCCGATGTATTGTGCGCGATGGAAGGCGGCGCGCTTGCTCCCCGCTTTTCTCCTTTGCGCACACAAGACTGAGCCACCATCGTCGGCTCACCCATTCCACCTCCCCTCCTACGCTTTCACTCGCACATACAGTATGCAGCGCGTGGTCACGATGTTATCACCCTTGGACTTTATACGAAACATGAGGGCGATGGCAGGAATGCGCCTGGAGTGCCCATGTAATTGCTTTCGCAATAATATAATAAACGTATCCGGCAACTGAAGCGTCCCGTCGCCCATTACTTTCCGCAAAAGAAGTATCAAAATCGAACTTTCACCATGCGACAATTCGCTGCGCCGCAACAATGTATTTTTTTTCTGTGAGGCGGAGGCACCGAAATGAAAAAAAAAAACGCATAGGAAAGCATCTTGACCAGAATCTAATGCCTACTTTGGGCACCTAATGGGGCTACGGAAGGAATACCGAAGAAAACATGAGACGCTTGGTCCACTGAGAACCATACGCATACTGCTCAGTATCCCAGACTTTCCGGAAAGGTTCCGCTCAAGGAATGCGGTGCAATTCTTCGAGTCCCCACAGTGATGGCGGCGAGCGACCATTGTTTTTTTTTCTCGTCTGCTAGCCAGAAAGCGTCCAAAACTCTGTCCGGTGAAAATCCACTCGGCCAGAGCAAACCGAACGCGCACCGAAGTGTACCGCACGGTGGTCGGGGCCACACGAGAAAAACGTATGCGCTCTGGTTGGCTCTGGCAGCCCGCGGGTAGGGTAGCGAGAACAAAAACTATTGAAGAGGCTCAATGTGTCCTCGCGAATAAAAGTCAAAGTAGAAAAAATAAATAAGAACGTATTTACTTTGGCTGGCTTTAGTGTCTTGACATGGATGTTCTGGCTTAGGTTAAAAAAAAATGTTGATATTTTTTTATGTGACATGACGGCACAAATGAACCACCCCAACGCTTCGTCTCATTGGACCTCGCTGCCTGCTTTGTCAACTCGTCTGCTAGTGTGTTGATTTGGCTTGTCTCGTTGTATGTTCCGATGTAAGACTTTAGAAAAGTCAATAGACCTTTGGCGTCAAATGTTTATAACAACATTAAACCCACAAAGTTCCGCAATTGAAAATCTAAAGCACAACTTTGGAAATGTCAATGCACCCTTCACATCAAGAGCTTATGAGATTTATTGCCATAAGGTTCGCAATTGATATCCATGCGCTCCATAGATTCCGTGGCCTCAGTGAGATTGCCGCGGCGAGGCCCGCTCACCATCAAAGCGCCCTTGAAACTTTGTGCTCGGATGGGACTGCTTGGCGTTATGTGACTCCCGGTGTATGGGCGTTGCCACGAAATCCAGCCCGAGTTTGCAATCTTCGCGGTTAAATGTCTTTTCGAGCGTCAAAAAGACATTCTAGACAAAACCCAAAGTGATTTCCGGCGCCGGGGGTCGCTTTGGTCGGCGGTGCATGGACAGCACGAAAAAATTTCGGGGGGGGGGGGCTGAAGCCCCATAAGCCCCCCCCCCTAGCTACGCCCCTGTCCGCCACAAAAGTGTGATCGATACAGAGGAATGGGTAAGACCGTACACAGTCCAAAAGATAGTCCAATGAAAAACGAGTCTGCGGGAAACTACACGACAGGCAGACCTCTTTGAGGTATCCGCCGAGGCCTCCCGGCATACGTTCCGACTCGACTACTAAATTAGGCAGTGCTCTACCCAGTCTAATTTGACAAACAGTCCGCATAAACTGGCCTAAGAAATCTCGAAAAAACATGACTGTTCACTAGCTGTCGTGGTCCGAGTTTGTCGCATTATACCACGATCCCATGCATACTTCGCCCATTCCAAGCCAACCAGCCCTTTGAAACGCCCGGCGTGTGCACCCCATGCGACTTCCTCGTCTTCCTTTGTGACAGCTCGCGCCTGAAGTCATGAAAATCAACCGTGCTCCCTAGAATGTGCACGCGTGCCGTGCCGCTTAGTCACTCCTCCATTACGAGGCTCGCCTCGTGCGCAACGACGCCAGCAGGCGTACGTGTGAACAAAGATCAGGATAAGACAGAAAAAAAAGGTAAACGAGATATCTCATTCGTACGGGCAAGCGCGCGGCTATGAGTGGTGTTTTTTGTCGAGCTAGCGCAGTCTTACCAGCGCCACGTTTGCCGCCAGAGATGGAAACTATGTGCGATGCCCCAACAAAAGATAATCGGGCTGTGATAACCGCAGCAGACTTGAGAATTTTTGTTTTCTCAGTGTTATGCTATGTTCAGACTACGTTCGTAAGGCGCCGATTTTTCGTAACATACGTAAGCGGAAGCGCAACAAGCGTATACGTCTAGTTCAGACTGCGAACGTAAAGGTACCAACGTGCGCAATTCTCGCAAACATCGTGGGTGAGAGTGTTAAAGGGTCGGCAACATTTACGACTGTTATGTTACGACCGTTGCAACACAGCCAATGACCGATAAGCTTTCGGCTTTCAACAACCGGTGACGACACTTCCGTCCTCCCGTCTGCAGACAGCTCCGGGCGCGGGAAGTGCCATTGCACCATTCCGTGCGCACGATTGGCTGTGTTCGTGAAAATTTTTGCAGTGCGCCTTGCGAGACTGTTTTCAGTTCATCTGGTTTATCCGCCGAGGAAATCGATGGCCGCAGATTCGTGCTCCGAACTTCGATGAGTGGTCTCATTAGGTTTTCAAGGAAGCGGAACTGCTGGGGCGACATGCGCATGATGTTATGAAACATCGCGGCGTCACCAACTCGGAGCTTGGCGAAAAGGTTGTGAAAATCGCCGTCCACGGCCCTGTTGAGAAATACTTGCCGCACCCAAACCCTTCTGCGTCGCCTTCGTCGTCTTTGGGCGATTGAATACATGACTATAAGTTTGTTTTGAGTGTGAATTTCTTCGATCTCGGCCAGCGCTCGCATGTTGGCAGGAGCCATATTGGACCGCTGGTGACGTCGATTCTGCAGCTCCAAATTTGATTGGCCTGTTGTAAAAGCCGTAGTTTAAGCAGCAGTAAATGTGAACAAAGGTGCCGGCTTAACTGCCGTAACGTTTTTTACAGCCGTTACGTTCGATACGCCAAAAGAGCTGTTACGCGCTTTACGACCATAGTGTGAACATAGCATTAGTGGAACGCGCACTGAGCAGCGGCGCCTAATCTAACGCCGGTGCGCCAGTGTAAGGTAGGGGGAGAACCTCTGGCCATGCTTTCGCGTGTTATTGTGAGCAGTTGTGACGTATGCGCAGCAGACATGAGCATGCCGTCAATCTCGATACGACCTGGTGCAGCGACACACTATGCAAATCAGCAGCGCGCATTCACATCCACTGCATATATGGCTGTGTGAGCGGCTTGACGAAGTGACAAACAAGCAGCAGCCGGCGATTCGGTGACAAATTTCAAATTCTCAGGCACGATAGTGCAAGCTAGGTCGATCAGTTCCGTGTCCAGAAAGAATGACGACAGCTGAACGTCACAAAAGCATTCGCATGAGGTCTAGAATATTAACCTATAGCAAGGAAACCTGCCATATAGAAAGGCAGGCGGTGGATCAGTGATTTGTAGATGAAGAGCTTTCTAAGCGGACGATGTTTCTATTTATGTCTCTGGTTCAAGAACGAGCCTTGTTCAATCAACTTTGCAGGAAGACCTAATCATTGTGGACAAATTCTTAAAGGAAAGAGAAATGGAACTGTCTTATAGTAAGCCGGCTGTGCGGCCTTTCACCAGAGGGCATCTAAAGGATATTCAGCTGTGCCTTGAGGAACAACCTTCAGACATAGTGAAACAACACAAATTGCTGATTAACTAGACAGGCAACTTTCTTGCAATTCTCTTAATCAGAGCTCTGGAAGAACAAATTAACTCAGTAAGGAATTTTCCATGCACCCAATAACGCACGACATTTCAAGGTTCGGCTTCATCCCTACTAACGGTACATAATGCACTTATAAAGCTAAAGTTAGCTTATTCTTCACCTGTTCTGCATGGAATCTCCTGTTCATCCGAAGAGAGACTTCAACGACTAATAGCTGGGAGCCTTAGAGTATGCTTAGGCGTTCCTCGAGCGACCTCAATTTCCTTATTAATTACAGAGGCACGTAAACCTCCATTTCCTATTATGAGGACGGTTGAAACCTGTCGACACTATTTTCGCGTTTCAGTGTAACACAAAAGGCACCTACTAGCAATTGCACTTATTGAGAGAGACAGGACGAACATCAATACGATAATTCGGGTGCTAAAAAATCTACTACCACACAACGAATTTTGGTTCTCAGATATCTCCTACCTATCATGGTGACTTGTCGCTCCACAAATCGAACTTACGGTTCAGGGAATTATTCGCAAACGAGATATGTTTATGCTACCAGCACAACAACGAGCGTTATACCAGATATACTTTCGATAGTCTCGCTATATTCAAGCGTTTACAGACGGTTCTTGCCAAACAAAATCTTGCATAACTGATTTTGCCATTCCAGCATGGAACCAAATACAGGCATGTAAGCGATGTCACACGACACCATCAACAACAGCAGAGCTCTGTGCAATACGGTCTTTTTTACAATGCATAAATTCAATGCAAAACAAGGGGAACAATCGGTCATTATTTGCGACTCGCAGGCAGCTTTGCTTCACTTTATGGTGACTCAGCAAATCGCAAAACATGGCGTTAGTTCACGAGACACTGAAGGAACTCACAAAACAAGTTATGGAATATATTCCTGCAATATCACTGCAATATTGCACGATAGCTGCATTTTAAGTTCATCAGAATTACATATAATTTATTTTAATCTCAACCAAGTGCCATAAAAGCAAACAGAGATTTATTTATTCGAACTTTAAGGTGGACAGCTTTGGTACACCAGACTGAAGCTGCCAGCATCTTCTCTCGCTTGGAAGCCTGATTTATTCAAGTATCCTTATGTGTGTCAAGTTTTAGAGCGATCTTTTATTTTAGTCACATTTCAAAAAAAAAGTCAGGACAACTTGTACTGGCTCTTGTAGAACTATGATAGCGTCACTGAAAAAGGAATGACATACGAATTCATTTTGAGGTAAAGAGATTTATTATTTCAAGAATGACAAACACTTTGCTCCGAGAACAAATTTGAGCTAGTCACTATAAAGTGCTTTCGATTAACTTGAGCCACACCATAGGTGAAGAGCGAAATGTCGTTCTTTAATTACTGTATTCTTCCAATACAGAAACTTCCTATAGACTTGCAGTAAAATTTGAGCACGACCGCCAAGCGAATTTTCAGAGCGTCCGAGTGGTTTGGATTTTATAATGAATTTATGCTCAGTGCATTTGTTTGTTTCTTTGTTGTCTCCAATTCAACATATGGAGGAGGGTGAGCATGAAGCTGCCAGAAACACGTCTGGGAAGACCATCAACCCCCTGAAAACATGACAAAATGCATGCCAGAAAACACAGACATGGCTCAAGTGACCAAATAAAATAAAAATGAAGATGTGGCATGTCATCACACACACACAAGAGTCACCGCAGACACGGACACTTAATAAACGCCTAAGATTACAACGTGTACAGTAAGGGCTCATCAATATAAGTTCAGCATTGACAACAAGCTTACAACTACTTTGACAAATTCCTTAAATCGATCTGTATGATGTCAATAAAAAAAGAACGTAAACAAAATATGCCGCGCATGCAGGATGCACAATTATATCATCGCTAATTCAGGGACTTGTGCTTTTGCAGCCAAATAACTCGATGTTGTTCGAGTGGACATTCGACGGAGGAACCTCCTTCTTTACTTCCCGCCTCCTTCCTTTCAACATGGCGTCCACAGCGATCTTGTCTATGTTGGTTATGGGACATTCGCACATGATGTAGAAGACGAAGGCGAAGAACAAGCTGAAGAACAGCAATCCAATGGCATCCGTGAACTGCGTGACAGAGATAGGGTCATATTCATTCGCACATGAAGAGATCGTTATAGTTTTGTTCTTGTCTATCAACTACGATAAAATGTAAATTTTGGTTATACCAACGCCGTAGCTAAATATAGAACACTGAGCAAAATTAACATATCAGAGAAGATAATTAAGACAGGAGCAAAATTAAGTATGAATAAGTGGAAAAGAACAGCAATAATCAAGATGTTTCACAATTGCTTAAAAGCAAGGAAACCATCGCTATATTGTAACGCCGCGGCCGACGCCACTGGGGTCTCGTACTAGGGATTCCACCCAGTATTTTAAGGGCCGGGCCCTTAAGGACCGGCCCATGTGCGTGCCTCCGTGTGCTTCTCGTCTGAGAGCAATAAATGTTTTTCACCACCACCACCACCCCGAAGGAGCATGGAAGAGAAAGAAGCGGCGCGAGGTTTTCGGAATGATAGGCTGTTTCGGATCGCCCCATGTTTTCTCTACCATTTTCACTATAAATAAAACCATTCTTAATTCGTAACTATGTACTAAGAACATGACCAAAGTTGCAAGTACTATACTAGTACGAAGCGTAATACAGAGCGGCAGCATTACCTATGACAGGCATCAGCACATCATCTCATCATGCTGAATGTAGAGTTCACAGACAAGCGAATAAAAAGTCACAAATGCAAAAAGTTATTATTGTAATACATTATAATGAAAAACAAATCATCTCAACAAAACGCACAACTATACTGACAAAATGGTCATCATGAAGTTATGTTGCCATACAAATTGCGTCACACAAATTGTGCAGTGGTAGTTACGGAGAACTAATCAGCTCACTGTGCAAGAAACTCGCGCTGGTGTTTTTTAACGTCTCTATGTCGGGACACGTTCAGGATAACACAACTACTCTCTTTACAGATAAGATACGTCTATCTAAGACGTCTGTCTACGACATCAAGACTCCGACGAACTGTATTGCGATGATGGCAAAATCGTGAACATTCGATGAGGATGTGCTTTACATGATCAGGAAGGCTTAGCACAAGTTAGCTAAACAGCCTGTAGATACGCGAAGTCAAGACATAGACGATGTAATATTGTGTCTATAGCCCATTGAAATTTCACGTTTGGCGAGAAGCGCAGGTAAGGCCGAGTCCATGTTGTACATGAGATGTCATTTCGTCCACTCATTGTACCATGCCGTACTTGATAGTTTACGCCTGGTCATTTGGTGGCTGATGAAGAAAACGCTATGAGTGCCAGTTCATTGAAAACATGTTTCCCTGCTGCCAATTTTCCCGCTACTTCATTTCCAGTAATTTCAGTATGGCTTGGGATCCAGTGCAGATGAATTTGATGATCAGAATATGGTGCGATGCTCAATGGTTTATTATTATCATTATTATTCTGCTTAGTAACACAATGAGAAGTTTTCGCCGCGAAAACTGCCTTGCATTAGTGTCTCCAGGCCTGCTTGGAAACCAGAGTTAATCGCCCGGTTGTGACCGTATGTATTTCCAATATTTGATATCAAAGCTTCTTAACTGCCAAAAAACTTTGCTATTGTATATAAGGTTTTGTGTACTAATTGTATTTTTTGGCATTGCTTTCGACACGGTGAAGGTGGCGGATGGCAAGGGCAACGGCAGAGGGTATACAGCTCGGCGTAGGCCCTGTCACCCTTAAATCGCTCAACAGTGAGGTAGCATGCATTATATACATGCATACACGACACTTACAAATAAAAAATACATATATCATTATGTATTTTCAAATCAAGACAGCTATAGGTCCAACAGAGTAACATATGTAATATCTCCAAAGATGTACAAGCACAAGCTTAATTTGTCTTACAGAAATAAATACAATCAAGCATTCAAAATAATATAGAAGTGAAATAACGTAATTTATTAACATAATATCAAAGAAAGCAAATATGCTGTCCTAACGTTATTAAAGCATTTCTATGATTCGGAGTTTTTCACAATTATGGTCGCATTTGATGACGCATTTATGAGGGTTGGGAATAAATATGTTAGTGGTATCCTATAACGGTACCTGGTCCTGCAAAAAGGAACGCTACAGCGCAGATGCCTGAACTTGTATGGCGCTATACCTCGGATGTAGTACGTTTGGTAAACTGCGTGAGCATCTTCATTAATTTCACCCTGTATATATATATAGCGAAGTTAAGATAATATAGGTACGTGGGTTACTTTTGAAACGCCATGCTTCAAGGAAAACATTTGACGCGTGATCGCGGCTTTCAAGGTTTTCAATGCAACAAGCTGTTTGTTTGTGTGGACAAATTATGCAATCCGAATTCGATTTTTTCAATATGTCTCTTGAATGTGCTTCGGAAGAATGGAACGGTCAGTTTTCTAGAAATGAGCTGCAACCACTAAAGTAAAATATTGCTATAAACTATTATTTTCTAATGGCGCATTACGATACATGGTAGAATAAAAATGTTCCCTTCTTCAAATAGCTCAACTTAAATGGAAGGTAGATAAATGTATTTTATTGACAGGAAAGGGAGAGAGGTTGACCTGAGCTAGTGCGCTCTAATCTGCTACTCAGCACTGGGCAAGAGGGAAGGGGAGTAAAAGTACTAGGATAGATGATGATCATAAGAGAAAGGAAGAGTGCTTATGTACATTCGACGGTGGCCCTAATTAGCCGTTCGTCTAGTTTTGTGTCGTGCACAAACTTCAACCGCACTTTAGTCGTCCGCATTGAAGTTTCAGCGTCAGGCTATGGACCCAGAATAGCGGGCCTCGACAGTGGTTTCCTGCAAACATTGCCTAGTCAATATGTGTTCAAACGTTTCAAGCGTCTGACATTGTTCGCTATCAGGGCTGTTCGAGTGACCGGTGAGGTGTGCGTAGGGGCGGGTGAAAGCACGCCCAGCCGAATCCTTCATATCGATGATGCTTTGCTCTGCGTAACCATCGGAGGCAAACAAAACTACCTTCTGGGTCGATCACATGTAGGCGTCTCTGGATGCTGTCAGAGTTGGCTATGTATGTCCTTGTAAGGTTCTGCATGAGTGGCTTGATAACTGAGTAGGTGTCAAGTCACGAGTAGGCAATCCGTACTTCATCAGAGGAAGAGAATGCCGATATTGCCTCACTGTCAGCGAGCTCATTACCACTCACCTACAATTACCAGACACCCATTGAATAGTGATCAAGAGGTCACCTTGCTTGGCACTGTGATGAAGTTTAGCAATTTGCCGCGCGAGCAGGTAATATGGTCCTTTCTTTGAAGCACATTTTAGCGCCTGCAACACTCATTTGCCATCGCAGAACACCGTCCACATATGAGGTGTCTGCGTTCTCAAAAAATTACCGCCAATTGGATCGCCTTGTCCTGTCTTTGTTCCATCTTAGTGTGCAGTCACAGTTGGCGCTTTAGCTTTTGAAAGCTAAGCAGCAACTAGTTCCACAACGTGTTTTGCTGCACAGAATGTTCTGCAGCATCCTTTGTTGAGCTTGTCAAAGTGCCGTAGGACTCGACGTTGAGCCCGGCGAGATGCAGCGACGTCTAATAGTGATTTTGTCCTTCTGCATTGTTATGCTCTACCCCGTATCGTGTGAAGTTGCTCGTACTGGCCATCAATAGGATATTTAGGTGCGGCTGCGCTGAGCTTTTTTTACGTCGCGTAAGGTTTACGCGATGACATCTTCAACAGTAGGTGGTGAGTGGGTGATTTAACGGGAGGTGTTGACAGATTCTTGAAATGTTGGCCAATTGATGCAACGAACAGTGTGCGGAGCTGGGGTATGTAGCCATTTCAATTGAATATATGTTACAAGATGGCCGCTTCATTGGGTGCCGAGATCAGTACACCATCGTGTAGCAAACAGCAGGCTCTTAGAAACAAACGCACGGTTAAGAAAATCTGCAATTAGTGCCTCGAAAATATGTTGGCGAACCATCATTGGTCACCATCAAGCCTTAACGAAGCATGAAGTCAGCGCAGTCTCTAACACGGGCGTTCGTCGAAGCAGAGTCACGCAACGAACAGTGTGCGGAGCTGGGGTATGTAGCCATTTCAATTGAATATATGTTACAAGATGGCCGCTTCATTGGGTGCCGAGATCAGTACACCATCGTGTAGCAAACAGCAGGCTCTTAGAAACAAACGCACGGTCAAGAAAATCTGCAATTAGTGCCTCGAAAATATGTTGGCGAACCATCATTGGTCACCATCAAGCCTTAACGAAGCATGAAGTCAGCGCAGTCTCTAACACGGGCGTTCGTCGAAGCAGAGTCACGCAACGAACAGTGTGCGGAGCTGGGGTATGTAGCCATTTCAATTGAATATATGTTACAAGATGGCCGCTTCATTGGGTGCCGAGATCAGTACACCATCGTGTAGCAAACAGCAGGCTCTTAGAAACAAATGCACGGTCAAGAAAACCTGTAATTAGAGCCTCGAAAATATGTTGGCGAACCATCATTGGTCACCATCAAGCCTTAACGAAGCATGAAGTCCGCGCAGTCTCTAACACGGGCGTTCGTCGAAGCAGAGTCACGCAACGAACAGTGTGCGGAGCTGGGGTATGTAGCCATTTCAATTGAATATATGTTACAAGATGGCCGCTTCATTGGGTGCCGAGATCAGTACACCATCGTGTAGCAAACAGCAGGCTCTTAGAAACAAATGCACGGTCAAGAAAACCTGTAATTAGAGCCTCGAAAATATGTTGGCGAACCATCATTGGTCACCATCAAGCCTTAACGAAGCATGAAGTCAGCGCAGTCTCTAACACGGGCGTTCGTCGAAGCAGAGTCACGCAACGAACAGTGTGCGGAGCTGGGGTATGTAGCCATTTCAATTGAATATATGTTACAAGATGGCCGCTTCATTGGGTGCCGAGATCAGTACACCATCGTGTAGCAAACAGCAGGCTCTTAGAAACAAATGCACGGTCAAGAAAACCTGTAATTAGAGCCTCGAAAATATGTTGGCGAACCATCATTGGTCACCATCAAGCCTTAACGAAGCATGAAGTCAGCGCAGTCTCTAACACGGGCGTTCGTCGAAGCAGAGTCACGCAACGAACAGTGTGCGGAGCTGGGGTATGTAGCCATTTCAATTGAATATATGTTACAAGATGGCCGCTTCATTGGGTGCCGAGATCAGTACACCATCGTGTAGCAAACAGCAGGGTCTTAGAAACAAACGCACGGTCAAGAAAATCTGCAATTAGTGCCTCGAAAATATGTTGGCGAACCATCATTGGTCACCATCAAGCCTTAACGAAGCATGAAGTCAGCGCAGTCTCTAACACGGGCGTTCGTCGAAGCAGAGTCACGCAACGAACAGTGTGCGGAGCTGGGGTATGTAGCCATTTCAATTGAATATATGTTACAAGATGGCCGCTTCATTGGGTGCCGAGATCAGTACACCATCGTGTAGCAAACAGCAGGCTCTTAGAAACAAACGCACGGTCAAGAAAATCTGCAATTAGTGCCTCGAAAATATGTTGGCGAACCATCATTGGTCACCATCAAGCGTTAACGAAGCATGAAGTCAGCGCAGTCTCTAACACGGGCGTTCGTCGAAGCAGAGTCACGCAACGAACAGTGTGCGGAGCTGGGGTATGTAGCCATTTCAATTGAATATATGTTACAAGATGGCCGCTTCATTGGGTGCCGAGATCAGTACACCATCGTGTAGCAAACAGCAGGCTCTTAGAAACAAATGCACGGTCAAGAAAACCTGTAATTAGAGCCTCGAAAATATGTTGGCGAACCATCATTGGTCACCATCAAGCCTTAACGAGGCATGAAGTCAGCGCAGTCTCTAACACGGGCGTTCGTCGAAGCAGAGTCACGCAACGAACAGTGTGCGGAGCTGGGGTATGTAGCCATTTCAATTGAATATATGTTACAAGATGGCCGCTTCATTGGGTGCCGAGATCAGTACACCATCGTGTAGCAAACAGCAGGCTCTTAGAAACAAATGCACGGTCAAGAAAACCTGTAATTAGAGCCTCGAAAATATGTTGGCGAACCATCATTGGTCACCATCAAGCCTTAACGAAGCATGAAGTCCGCGCAGTCTCTAACACGGGCGTTCGTCGAAGCAGAGTCACGCAACGAACAGTGTGCGGAGCTGGGGTATGTAGCCATTTCAATTGAATATATGTTACAAGATGGCCGCTTCATTGGGTGCCGAGATCAGTACACCATCGTGTAGCAAACAGCAGGCTCTTAGAAACAAATGCACGGTCAAGAAAACCTGTAATTAGAGCCTCGAAAATATGTTGGCGAACCATCATTGGTCACCATCAAGCCTTAACGAAGCATGAAGTCAGCGCAGTCTCTAACACGGGCGTTCGTCGAAGCAGAGTCACGCAACGAACAGTGTGCGGAGCTGGGGTATGTAGCCATTTCAATTGAATATATGTTACAAGATGGCCGCTTCATTGGGTGCCGAGATCAGTACACCATCGTGTAGCAAACAGCAGGGTCTTAGAAACAAACGCACGGTCAAGAAAATCTGCAATTAGTGCCTCGAAAATATGTTGGCGAACCATCATTGGTCACCATCAAGCCTTAACGAAGCATGAAGTCAGCGCAGTCTCTAACACGGGCGTTCGTCGAAGCAGAGTCACGCAACGAACAGTGTGCGGAGCTGGGGTATGTAGCCATTTCAATTGAATATATGTTACAAGATGGCCGCTTCATTGGGTGCCGAGATCAGTACACCATCGTGTAGCAAACAGCAGGCTCTTAGAAACAAACGCACGGTCAAGAAAATCTGCAATTAGTGCCTCGAAAATATGTTGGCGAACCATCATTGGTCACCATCAAGCCTTAACGATGCATGAAGTCAGCGCAGTCTCTAACACGGGCGTTCGTCGAAGCAGAGTCACGCAACGAACAGTGTGCGGAGCTGGGGTATGTAGCCATTTCAATTGAATATATGTTACAAGATGGCCGCTTCATTGGGTGCCGAGATCAGTACACCATCGTGTAGCAAACAGCAGGCTCTTAGAAACAAATGCACGGTCAAGAAAACCTGTAATTAGAGCCTCGAAAATATGTTGGCGAACCATCATTGGTCACCATCAAGCCTTAACGAAGCATGAAGTCAGCGCAGTCTCTAACACGGGCGTTCGTCGAAGCAGAGTCACGCAACGAACAGTGTGCGGAGCTGGGGTATGTAGCCATTTCAATTGAATATATGTTACAAGATGGCCGCTTCATTGGGTGCCGAGATCAGTACACCATCGCGTAGCAAACAGCAGGCTCTTAGAAACAAATGCACGGTCAAGAAAACCTGTAATTAGAGCCTCGAAAATATGTTGGCGAACCATCATTGGTCACCATCAAGCCTTAACGAAGCATGAAGTCAGCGCAGTCTCTAACACGGGCGTTCGTCGAAGCAGAGTCACACATATCATGGTGGGCATTGAAGTCGCCGATAACTATGCGGGGACTTGGACAAGTTTTCGGTATGGACATCAAATATGAACAGTCTATGCATGATGTTGGAGGTATATATCCTCCAATAAGTGAGAATATGCGCCGCTTGTTCTTTAGCGTTCTACAAACGTACACGGTGGAAGCAGGTGGCGGAAATTTGGGCTATGCCTGCCGTGATTTGATGTTTCACTCGCTCGGCCAAACACGCATGCACACTCACACAGAACCGGGAGTTAAAATGTGCAAATAATTTCATTAGGGCATACTCCAGCATGTCAGACTGCCTTAGGCACCTCTAACGAGCTGTTTATTAGTAGTATTTGTCTTTTCTTCTTTCTATAATATGGATAAATAAATTAAATTATGGGATTTTACGTGTCAAAACCACTTTCTGATTATGAGGCACGCCGTATATAGTGGAGGAAGTGGAGGACTCTGGAAATTTCGACCACCTGGCGTTAACGTGCGCCTAAATCTAAGTACACGGGTGTTTTCGCATTTCGCCCCCACCGACATGCGGCCGCCGTGGCCGTAGATAAATAAATAACTATGAGAAAATTCCCTCTTGAGATTGATTGAACTAGATGTAACGGGGATTACCGAGTGAATCCCAAATTCTCTTTGACAAATAGGGGTATTTTAAGGATTCCCTCTTGGTCAAAATTGATCAGCAGGCAACCACTACGCCGCGCCTCAAATAAAATTGTGCTTTTGGCATGTAAGACTTCACAGTTGCAATTCAATTCAAAAGTATTCGCGCACGGCACTTAACAACGCGTTTACATCATTTGCAATTTGGTGAACACCAAATTACGATGTGCTGAGGATGCTTTTTGACTGTCATTCCCTCGTTCGTTACAATCACCGCACGGGCTGTCTGGCTCCACACAGAAAGAAATCTTCCGTTTCATTGTCGTACAGAGCGGTCCAGCGCATGCAACATCAAGCTCCAGTCCTTCGCGAAGCACCTATAATGTGATGCGTCAAATTGCCTCGCCGCCCATGCGCCAAGCCGCTTAGCATGTTCCTTTCGTTCCGTCTCTTAATGGAACCACCATGGTGCAATGTTTAGAACACCTTCGCAACATAAACTTCAGGAGGTCCAAACGAGTCAGGAGATAAAGGTATTTGTTCTGCTATGCGGCACCTTATTAGGGTCGACGAATGGAAGGAAGGCAGCAGACGCAGGTACGTTTATCATCTGTAAGGTGACTGAATTAAATATCAAATTAAGAAAATTCACCGACGATTACGATGCTCCCTAATGCGAAATTTGAGCGGAGCTGCGTACGTGTTTTAATTTCGCAATATATTGGCTGGCACGGACAGTCTGTCTCGTGCGGCATTTTGCAAACGGAGGGATGTATGGCGTGACTGCCTTGCTAATCCGCAGATCGGGAGAGGCGGCGCACTGGGAGAGCCGGGGTGGTTAATAGCAGCCGCAGCAGACAGACTTCCGTTAATGCAGCCCTTTGTTTCCATACAGACGACGCGCGCTACTTTGGCGCAATTTCGAAGTCACTGTCGCCGCAAAGCTCGTTTTGCGCGGTTCTACGCTTTTCTCCTCACGCTTTCGCCATGCCCTCCCCCTCCGCTTTCCGCTTTATGGTTCCGCTGCACCTTCCTCCTTCGCTTTCCTCCGCGTGCTTTCTTGGCTATCGTGGTCTTTCATATCCCGCTGAGATCCGCATTCGCTTTCATCCTTCGCTGTGCTCGTTCGCTCGGTTACGAGGGAGAACGTCGACGCGCGCCGCAGGAACGGGCGCCTAAAAGCTACGCTCTAATATAGCGGGTAAAGATGATCCCGCTCGCTGGCTGTGCGGCAACGCCTGAGGAAACACTCCGCGCTCTTCGACACTTGGCTCACCTGAACGTTTTGCGGGATCGAATCCCGGCCACGGCGGCCGCATTTCGATGGGGGCGAAATGCAAAAACACGCGTGTACTTAGATTTAGGTGCACGTTAAAGAACCCGAGGTGGCCGAAATTTCCGGAGTCTTCCACTACGGCGTTCCTCATAATCAGAAAGTGGTTTTGGCAGGTAAAACCCCATAATTTGAGCAATTAAATTTCACCTGAACGTCATTCTTCATGGGCGTGTGCATTCGCGCTCGGATATAGCGTCCACACGAACAATTTTGCAAATGGATGTGCTTTTTTACGCTTTTAGTGATCTTCCTGACCGCTGAAGAACGGCACACTACATCTCAACACCACTAAGGCGGTAGTTGGACGTTTGCCACGAGTCCAACCACCACCAATCGATCAGTGCCTATCCAGACGTCAACTCAGCGTGGACACCAACTCTTGACGGGTCTCACAAAAGGCTCGCAAAATACAAGCTCTCCGCAGAGGAATTTCGGGTGGAACCGATTTCTTCGACCGAAATTCAGGAAGATCTGGCGTTGTCTTATGACCCAGTGCGAAAAAAAAAGAGGATGAAACCGCAAGCTAGGCAGGCGTTGCTAAGCCGGAGAAGGATTTTCTCGACAGAGATTCCGAAAGAGAAGCAGGCGCTTTGTTGCGACGCGGAACACAGTGCAAAGGAGGTTGAAGTAGCTAGCTTGGGAGATGTAGTTCAATCGGAAGAGGAAATCTTTCCGATTTTCCCTCTCGAAATTCAGGAATAGAGTCAGGCGCTGAATTACGATGAAGAACTCTAAGAAGAAAGAAGATGAAACAGCTAGCTCGGGAGGCCTATTTAATGCCGGAGGAGGAAGTATTTCTGATTTCCCCGACGGCAATTCAAGAAGTTGGTGAGACCGAGGAGTCGCCAACGAAAATAAAAGAAAGGCACTTGGAACTGAGAACCAGCAACAATTCGAAGAGAAAGAGGCGTCGCAAATTGAGGAATTTTGCAGGGAAGACAACGCGGCCGAATAAATCTAAAGCCACTAAGCCCTGTGGGGAGCGCAATGGAAGATGTAGAAAGGCGCGTTTGTAGGTTGGAAGGTTTCGAGTCAGAGCGCGTCCGAGTCGTCAGACGAGGTTGAAAAGAAAGCGACTTTCGGCGCGGAGGAGGAGAAAAGCCAGGGGGCTAGTATGTTCCCCCTCGTTTAGTTCTCGAGGTATAGCCTGTATGACACGGTAGAACGCGGCAGTCAGGCGACGCGACATGGTCATATCAAGCAGGGCATTTTGATAGCAATACCAAAAAGGCAGGTGGACAGTTCAAAAGGTATCGGGGCTGTGCAGCGAGGGGCATGACATACGTTCCTTTTGTATTCCCGGGCTGACAAGCTTGACAGGAGATTTCAGACAGCGCCCACCTCGAAGACGGTTTAAGGAGACGGTTTTCGCGCGCGTAATGTTTGGAAAAAACTTTTTGATATGTCGTTCTGTTTTTCGAGCAAATAGGCTTCATTTTTTTTAGATGAGCTTGCAGCGCCAAGTCTAGGTTAGTTGGTTGAGACATGTAGTGCCACTCTTAAGTATCAGTTCGCACTCCGATAGTAGTCTCGAAAATTTTTTTTTTGAGAAAGACGCGTATTTTAGTGGAGACCTTGTTTAACCGCACAATTTAAAAAAAAAGTGTTAGTACTCTCCCCTTAAGGTGTGTCTCTCTCGGACACATAGGAGCAACGCGTTAGTGCTTGCCTCGTACGGGTATTCGTAAGGCGACAGCGGTTGAGAATCGCTTAGAGCGTGCGTAGGTATAAATTAGAATTAAGCTCGAATCTTCGTGTAATTTCAAGTGCGCAAGTTATGTAACATATTTTGGTTCTTTCATTAGTGCGGGTACTTTTGTGGACAAGAGAGAGAAAATGTTACTGTGTGAGTCGCACGACAGTTGAAGATTGGCGGGAAAATCTGGATTGCTCGAGAAGAAAGCTTCGTCTTCACGGCGTCACTTGTCTCGCCAGACTTCTGCAGATAATGCTTTCTCTGGTGTGACGCCAGCAACCGTGGTCAAGGTGTCGTCCTTGCCCAAATTAACGCAAGCTGTGAAGCGCATGCTGTGCTGTACCTCAGTAGAAAACTGACACCGTGAGAAGAGGCTCTTGCCACCTCGGAGAAAGAATGTTTTTGCATGGAATGGGCAATTGAAAAGCTAGGATGCGATATTCGAAGTGTTAAAGTCACGGTCGAGAGCGACCATGGCCCACTTGCGTGGCGGAAGCAAATGAAGCAAATGTCGGACAGAATCGGCAAACGGATGAGATGGTCGCATCGGCCGGAATAAGAATGCAGACGAGCTGGGCCGGGGACACGAGCTCAGAGTTTTTTAGGAACGTGTTATGTATGTATCGCTATTGATGTTATTGACACAGGCAACCTATTTCTGCCTTGTCGAGAGCTGACCATAGATAGAAAGGAGGAAGACAGAGAGAGGGGTAAAACTTTGTAAAGCGATACGGGGATCATAGCGTCCGGTGGGCGTGTCGCTCGGGCACGCCGACGAGTGTTGTGTGTGTGCCTGTGTATTCCCAGGGAGGTGGACACAACGAAGCGAGGGCTGGGTCTTCGAGCTGCCGCGTGACATCAGCCATCACTACTAGAACGATCTCCGAGGCCGCGATTGAACATGGACGCTACGGGCAACCTGTCATTTGGCCACCCTCAGGTCCAATATCTTAGCGACGGAGGTGTTGCACCGCTTCCACCTGTTTGTTGCGGCTTAGGGTAGCATTATGGCAAGGAATCCACCAAGCCCATCGACTGCTACGTCAAGTTATAAAAAATGGAGGAATAAGGGTTGTTGGCTTAGTTACACGGCTCTAGTACAGAAGCCCAATTCATGCAGGAGCAACTTAGACATCCAAGTTCTCATCAGGACCCTCTGTCCTTCCTCTCGAAAAGTCTCCGCTTTTAATCCCGTCGCCCTCCCTAGGCGAGTCGACTAGGGAATCTGAAGACTGTTCAACATCAAATCACACTCCTCGACTTCGTGGCGATACCACGCACATGCTCGCAAACGCGCAGTTACTCGGCCTCCGAAGAGACTGGTTTGGAATATGCGGCAAGAAAGCAACCTGTGATCGTCGTTGTTGTTCCCCTCCTTTTCATCCTTCGCTCAGGCTTCCAGGTAAAGGTTGAGGTGAGGGCCTTTTGTGAGACCCGTCAAGAGTCGGTGTCCACGCTGGGTTGACGTGTGGATAGGCGCTGATGCATTGGTGGTGGCTTGACTCTAGGCAAACGTCCAATTAACGTCTTTGTGGTGTTGAGACGTAACAGGCAGCACAAAAGGATGCCATTAATTTATTTAAAGTGCGGCCGAAGAGAATGGGAGAATCAGAGGCGAGCAAATATTTTCTAGCCACTGAATGCCTAGCTGAGCGCCTCGTGAACTTTCTCTACGCGCAAAGCCACTGCGTCTCATCACCCAGTCTTCTCTAACCATTAAATACTTTTAAATAGCTTCATGCCTTTCGAGATTCGTGCACTCAGTGCAGTACCTGATGGCAGACCGCCTACGAATGTCTATCACTCGATTTTCCAGATATTTATGAATTGAATAACAACAAAACGACCTGGAAGTTGCTTATGAATTTGTCGTGACCTACACAATTAATTTAAGCAAAAAATTTAAATAAGTGTTGTCGAATTAGTATTGTGTGTATTCTCCCGTTATCAGGTGTGTAAAATTTCCGCACAAGTGAATTAATTAAGCTTTGAAAGCACCTCGTTTTATGTTCGCATGTCTCACCATTGTCCACTGGTCCAGGGCTCTGAATTGCCTTGTGGTGATCAACTTGGTGTACAGCACGTAAGGGTGGACGAGGTAGAGGGAGAAGCTCAGCTTGCCCAACGGCATGAAGGGTCCCATGCTCAGGAACCGATTCACGAGATCTGGCCATGGGAGACGCAGTAACAGAACACAGCGCTGCACGATTGTCTAGCAGAAATAGATACCCCTGGGCCCTGGAGACTTAACAGAAAAAGGAAAATCGCATAGAAAGGCAGCGTCAACCAGAAAATTGTACAAGAACATGGGAAACCTCCCGATACAGCTTTCTGTTGCTTAATACTTTCTGAAAAAAAGTTTTTCTGAGCGTGAAAGAAACTCGGCAATGCACGCAAAATTGGCGCGTGGCTGGCCGCTCGAGGCATTTTGCCTGTGTTCGCGAGTTTCTTTCAGGCTCAAAAAACACACTTATCTGTACCATGTTTTGAGCAAGAGAAAGCTGCATTAAGGTTTCCCATGTTGCTCTATAATTTTCTCATTGACACTTTTCATCTATTTATAATATTTCAGGAGTTGAATGGTTAATTAAGGGTAATTATGTAATTATTCTAAATGTAAAAAATAATCTCTGTATCTCCAACCGACGGGAAACAGCATTGCCTTGGTTGTGTCCAGCTACGTAGCATCTGCATATATTTAGATCTTTGTGCATGATAGTTAGACTTCCTGTATATGAAGCACACAATAACTTAGAGCAATGGAGCCAGCGCATACATCAAATGACACGGTATGGTGCGCGACAAGCATATGAGAGCTTGGTTTCTTAGGTGACGTGTTTTCTCTCTTTCTTCACTTTCACTAAAAGTTGACGAAACACGTAAATTGGGAACATCTTTGTAACTTGAAAATATTTCAATTTCCCCATTTTGTCCTTGGCTTCAGTGAATGCTGGTTTTCTTTAATAAATCGCTTCACTAGTAGAAGTTAATAACATGTTAATAACATTAACAAGTTAATAACAGTTAAATAGAAGTTAACAATAATGTTAATGATAACATGGTAGAAATAAGCAATGAGTGTTTAACTCATAGGCTATGCAACAGAAGGAAGAAAGCTTACATGTGTACTAATCGAAGTATAATAGAGCACAACAGTCGATATGTTCGCTTACAGGCACGGTGAAAGTCGCTAGCCCTTCACTTGTCGACAAACTGCACGAAGCCTGCCTAGTCGCCTTGCCAGCTCTCCCGCTCATGTGTTCTTGGTCAAAGCGGGCGGCCTCAGAGCAGAGATTCTCGCTTCGTGAAGGAATATTTTCAGCGCAGACAAGACGACCACACAAGTACTCACACACGAAGGCAGAATCAGTGCTGACTGACAGCGGATCCGATGTACTCGTGTTCCTTGCGCCGAGAACGTTCGCTCATAACGAAATGAATAGCCTATTCCGAGATCAATTCTGCTGTTTCACTATTACTGCGGGAATTCAAATTGCGCAGCGACGCGCGCGTCATACCTGCCGTCCCTGTGATGCAAGAGTGCAGCATCCAGGTGACCGAGACACTCCAGAGCAGGGGATAGAGGCAGGCGTACAGGGCCGCCAGCGCAGGGTCGTAAGGAATCGCCGCCGAATCCCACGCGTAGGGAAACAAGCACACCAGTGTTGTGATCGCGACAGCCACGACCCACAGCACTGCGACACGCACCTGCACGTGTAGAGATTAGAAGTCGGGTGTCGCGATTACTCATCGACAATCGGAAGCCACGGTAATAAACTTGCTTAAACATGCTTGCTTCCGAAATCAACGGATGCTTCGCGGACTGATGCGGAATATATGAACGCGGATAGACGCTTCGTGATGGGTGCATTTATTATGCCAAAATGAGCCAAATCAGGTGTCATTGGTCTGCGCAATCAATTTAATGGAATTTACTGTACGCAGCATCCCTCGCTTTCCACGTGAAGCTGAAATATGCCTGACACGGAAATTCACGTGAGTGACTTTTGAAATCGCGATAAAAGGCAAGGTATCACGGCAGCTCGTGCAGAATTCAGTTGGTAAATACTATACCTGATAGCTGCATATTATGTAAGTGCACGGCGGAAAAAAAGATTCTAACCATACTCAGAACATTTATCTAGGAAGCTCGAAGTGCGTGTTGTTCGAGCTGGATAGAAAGCGATTTTTTTAGGGCGACATGCTTCCAAATATCGCGATCCAATAGGAATATCTATTCGTTTTTATGACACAATGTCATAAGACCATCGCAAAAAAGATACATATATATATATATATATATATATATATATATATATATATATATATATATATATATATATGTATTAACAAAAATTTTCAGCCCAGTCCATCTCATGATCGGTGTCGACGATAATGCTATTAGCATTGAAACACTGTACAGACAAAACGTATTGTTAAAGACACCTTTATTCATAATCTATGGTAGGCGAAGTTGGCTAAGAATGATAATCGCATTATTACGGATGGATGGATGCTATGGCTGACCCCTTTGGAACGGGATGGTGGGTTTCGCCACCAAGCTCATGTTATTATATTGCCAAATGTCCTACCTATGTCCAAAAAGAAAAAAATAGAAGAAAAAAAACCAACCCTCACTGTGAATTTTGCTTTTGCACGCTTGCGTTGTTTGTCGTATGCCTAGTTTTTTTCCACCAATCCTCCAATCGTCGCTTACTAACTTCTACTGCGGACATGTTTACTTTGCCACTGCTCTCACTGAAACCAAGGGCTTCAAGGGGACCAAAGATGCCTAAATCGACCACTCGGCAGATATATTTATATTCTAATAAAACGTGCTCCATCGTTTCCCTAGCTTTACCGCAGCGAGCACATGCTTCCTCTTGTTCTATCTGGCTTTACAAGTACGCGTTCTAAGGCAACCTGATCTCGCTTCGAAAAGTAATGAGCTTCCCTTTAGCTCTCATAAGTTGTTTTTCGTTCTTTTTCGTTTTTTCCTCTTAAGTAGTTACTCATAGCAGGTTTCGTTTCCATTGCAGCCACCCATGAGATGATCTCAGTCTCTCTGACTTTCCCCTTGACGTTCTTTGTTGCCATGTTGTTCACCGAAGAGGTCGCATACTTGCTGGTATGTTTCCTAGTTTCCTCCACTGTGAGTCAATATTTTTCTTGTACAAATACCTGAAAGCTTTCCCAGCTCATTTACTTTCTTCCATATTCCTCAGTCATTCTTCATACTCAATTTTACTGTGAGCTTCTCTCACTTCAAAACTTGCCCAGCCCATATAACCCTGCACAGTTTCGTAGTCTTCCCGTGAGCGCCCAATGTGAGGCGTCCCACTCACCTTTGCTGGCCATCAAGCCCTTGATGGTCCTTGATTTCAAGCAAACTATTGTATTTCCAAATGTAAGTCCTGGAACCTTTACACCTTCCCACATACCCCGGAGAACCTCGTACCTATTATATCCTCATAGCGCTCTGTGCTTCATTATGGCCGCATTTCTTTTCCCTTATTGCTTTTTCCTGCGTTTCCATATATCTATCGCCTTCGTTTATCCATATACCAATGTATTTATATTCTTTTACTCGCGGTATTTCCTGGCCCTGTATTGCACTGTCTGTTCACTGTGTTCAGTGAATAACACCTGATTTTTTAACGCTAAATTTCAGACCTACATTCTTAACTTCCTGTCCACAGATATATCACTGTCCACACGTTGCATATCACTTTGCTTGTTAACTAGCAAGGCAATGTCATCCGCATAATACAAACCTGTAAGCTTGTGCTCTACTACTTTAGCTGCCTGTTTGTATGAGAGGTTAAACCTATGTTACTTTCCTCTAGCGACCTTTCCATCCTCATCACGCACATCATAAACCGCAGTGGGGATAAAGGGCACCCCTGCCTTAGTCCTAGGTTGAAATCAACTTTCTCCTCGCTCCTCATCCCTTCCCATTCAATGGAAACGGTATCTTCTAGGTAAATCTCTCTCAAAAGCTGTATACAATCGTCGCCCAAGCCTTCCCCATCCAGAATATCCCACAAAATGTTGCGGCATACGTTGTCATTCGCTCTTGTAATGTCTAAAAAAAGTCACATATAACGGTATCTTTTCTACTCTGGATATTTATATAGGCTGAGTTAGGACAAATAAGGAATCTAGACGCCTACCTATTCAGAAGTTCGCCCGGTAATGCCATTATTCTTTGCCCATGCTTCCAGCTTTAGTTTAATTGCCTGCATTGCTAACCTCTATACTGCAGATGTAATGGCGTACGGTCTATATGAGTGAATTCTATCGTTCTTCCCTTACCTTTATACAAGGTGCTTTTTAACTGCACAAAATATAAACCACACAGATGCTCTCTTCCCAGCCAGTTTCGGGTTCAAGCAGCCTGTCAAGGGGAAGTAATCGTTCGCGTAGCTCCCACATGAAATCCGCTATTCAAAATGTAATCTTTCGGATAGGTAGTGTCGAGGACGGGCCCCAAAATACTCATTTGCTGTAGCCACTTATTGTTGATAATTAGAAAGTTATTTACCGTAACTTGGCTGATTACGCACGTAATTGCGGCAAATGCTTTGTATCTAGAGGCTGCCTATCTGTACACTCAAAGGGTTAACATAACGTTACCGTGATTAATATTTTTCTAATCTGAAAAATTTGGTGCCGCAAAAAGAAACCACCCTGTATATTAAAATCACTCTAATTTGTCGCGAACTGCCTGGTATTCGCCTATCTTTTAAAACGTTTTTCTACTGCTTTCTACAGACTTTCCTTACTTTTTGGACATAGTTCTTTAATCAGCCTAACGGGAACTTTGTCTAGCCCTGCGGCTATCCACTTCAAAATTTTCTCTTCGGCTTTCTTCCAGTTGGAATTCGTCAGCACCAGCTCCTTTACCATCTGGTTCTCTTTCCTGCTCTTATTTTCCTCAAGTAAAACCTCGTGATTGCCTTAGAAAGTATAATGTGTTATTTTCCGAATGTTATGTAATGCCGCGTCCCCTTCCAGTTTGTTTCCATCTTCGTCTCGGATACGTTGTTATATTGTTCTAGACTTCCTACCTAATAAGCTTATGTGATTCCAAAATATTCTAGGTGCAGCATTCTTTTTCTCAGGTGTTTCTGACAGCCAATTAGGACCCTGTTATCTAAAACACGACACCTATAAAATAGTGTGGAACCTTTGACAGCATTTTTTAATTTTCTTTCTCTCTCTTCGGGAACTAGACCTTGAGGTCAGCTATTACTGTTTATGTAGCCAAACGAAGGACAAAGGAAAGAGCGTACGTACAACAAAAAACCCATAGTACACAGCACACTTGCATCACAGTATTATATATATATATATATATATATATATATATATATATATATATATATATATATATATATATATATATATATATATATATATATATATATATATATATATATACATAAGGCTAGGTCGCTTGGCGGTGTTTTTGCCCAATTTCAGATTAGCAGATATTAAACAAGCCATCGGCTCCACAATTTTTTTTTTCCTTTGTCATGTCACCCAGGGTTCACAATGCTTCAAACAAGGGTCATTTTGCAGATCACCGCCATCAAAATCTGGCCGGTACGGCCTGGTGTCGAACCAGTGACCATGACTTCAGCAGCGTATACGTGCGCCATACAAGTCGCTAATATTTTTCTAAAAAACAAATATGGTGAAGAAATTCTGTTGGACACATGTTCAAGTATCATCGCACTGAGCGCATCTCTGGCTTGGACACGCCAGTTTGTGCTGCTGACAGGTGACAGCCGTGTCACTGCTAATTTCTGAAACCTCTCATGAAAAGTATTCCCGCGCTGGTAATAATTCATCCGTGTCGAGAACCATTTTGTCGAGGCTGTCGGCCCTTTCACCATAATCGTGCGAGCCGTGACCGAGGGGTGTCGCGGAGTGAACGGCCGATCACAACAACCTGTCCACCGGCTCGAAAGGGGGCAGCTCATCGGTGCCCATTGAAGAGCCCTTGGCCGCGCAGCAGGCGCAGCTCCGGCTCGAAGTCCCAGGTTCGCGAGGAGGATAGAAAGGCCGATCACAACAATGCGTTATCCTTTATTCTATGCTAGGGCACTATTCTGGACATTCCGCCATTTTCTTCGATGCGTGACGTAGGCGCGACGCAAACAAATTGGCGCTGGTGGTCCCGTTTTGCTTACGTAACGTGACGCCAACTTGACGTTTCGCCTAACAAACGTCAAGTTGCTTGTTAGGTCAGAGGCAAACACTTCAGGATACTGATGCCGTACTTTGCTGTTGGCAGGCTCACCGCCGACGCTCGGATACACTTGGAGGGACCGGCTGTACCCACTAGCAAGGTTACGGACATGCGCATCTGAGGATCCGTTTGGCGCATGCGCTTCACCGTCCTTCTGCGCTCTGCAGGCTGCCTTCATCACGTCACGAGCGTCACGTCACGAGCGTCAGGACTTGCTCTGCCACCTGGTGTCTCCTCTGTCGCTTAAAAAGCCTGCTCCTTCAACGGACGCTTGCAGTCAGCGGCAAACATTTCAGGATACTGATACCGTACTTTGCTGTTGGCAGGCTCACCGCCGACGCTCGGATACACTTGGAGAGACCGGCTGTACCCACTAGCAAGGTTACAGACATGCGCATCTGAGGATCCGTTCGGCGCATGCGCTTCACCGTCCTTCTGTGCTCTGCAGGCTGCCTTCATCACGTCACGAGCGTCACGTCACGAGCGTCAGGCCTTGCTCTGCGCCCTGGTGTCTCCTCTGTCGCTTAAAAAGCCTGCTCCTTCAACGGACGCTTGCAGTCAGCGGCAAACACTTCCGGATACTGATACCCGTACTTTGCTGTTGGCAGGCTCACCGCCGACGCTCGGATACACTTGGAGGGACCGGACCGGCTGTACCCACCGGCAAGGTTACGGACATGCGCATCTGAGGATCCGCTCGGCGCATGCGCTTCACCGTCCTCCTGTGCTCTGCAGGCTGCCTTCATCACGTCACGAGCGTCACGTCACGAGCGTCAGGCCTTGCTCTGGCACCTGGTGTCTCCTCTGTCGCTTAAAAAGCCTGCTCCTTCAACGGACGCTTGCAGTCAGCGGCAAACACTTCAGGATACTGATACCTGTACTTTGCTGTTGGCAGGCTCACCGCCGACGCTCGGATACACTTGGAGGGACCGGCTGTACCCACTAGCAAGGTTACGGACATGCGCATCTGAGGATCCGTTCGGCGCATGCGCTTCACCGTCCTTCTGTGCTCTGCAGGCTGCCTTCATCACGTCACGAGCGTCACGTCACGAGCGTCAGGCCTTGCTCTGCGCCCTGGTGTCTCCTCTGTCGCTTAAAAAGCCTGCTCCTTCAACGGACGCTTGCAGTCAGCGGCAAACACTTCCGGATACTGATACCCGTACTTTGCTGTTGGCAGGCTCACCGCCGACGCTCGGATACACTTGGAGGGACCGGACCGGCTGTACCCACCAGCAAGGTTACGGACATGCTCATCTGAGGATCCGCTCGGCGCATGCGCTTCACCGTCCTCCTGTGCTCTGCAGGCTGCCTTCATCACGTCACGAGCGTCACGTCACGAGCGTCAGGCCTTGCTCTGCCACCTGGCGTCTCCTCTGTCGCTTAAAAAGCCTGCTCCTTCAACGGACGCTTGCAGTCAGCGGCAAACACTTCAGGATACTGATACCTGTACTTTGCTGTTGGCAGGCTCACCGCCGACGCTCGGATACACTTGGAGGGACCGGACCGGCTGTACCCACCAGCAAGGTTACGGACATGCGCATCTGAGGATCCGCTCGGCGCATGCGCTTCACCGTCCTTCTGCGCTCTGCAGGCTGCCTTCATCACGTCACGAGCGTCACGTCACGAGCGTCAGGCCTTGCTCTGCCACCTGGTGTCTCCTCTGTCGCTTAAAAAGCCTGCTCCTTCAACGGACGCTTGCAGTCAGCGGCAAACATTTCAGGATACTGATACCGTACTTTGCTGTTGGCAGGCTCACCGCCGACGCTCGGATACACTTGGAGGGACCGGCTGTACCCACCAGCAAGGTTACGGACATGCGCATTTGAGGATCCGCTCGGCCCATGCGCTTCACCGTCCTCCTGTGCTCTGCAGGCTGCCTTCATCACGTCACGAGCGTCACGTCACGAGCGTCAGGCCTTGCTCTGCCCCCTGGTGTCTCCTCTGTCGCTTAAAAAGCCTGCTCCTTCAACGGACGCTTGCAGTCAGCGGCAAACATTTCAGGATACTGATACCGTACTTTGCTGTTGGCAGGCTCACCGCCGACGCTCGGATACACTTGGAGGGACCGGCTGTACTAGCAAGGTTACAGACATGCGCATCTGAGGATCCGTTCGGCGCATGCGCTTCACCGTCCTTCTGTGCTCTGCAGGCTGCCTTCATCATGTCACTAGCGTCACGTCACGAGCGTCAGGTCTTGCTCTGCCACCTGGTGTCTCCTCTGTCGCTTAAAAAGCCTGCTCCTTCAACGGACGCTTGCAGTCAGCGGCAAACACTTCCGGATACTGATACAGTACTTTGCTGTTGGCAGGCTCACCGCCGACGCTCGGATACACTTGGAGGGACCGGCTGTACCCACTAGCAAGGTTACGGACATGCGCATCTGAGGATCCGCTCGGCGCATGCGCTTCACCGTCCTTCTGCGCTCTGCAGGCTGCCTTCATCACGTCACGAGCGTCACGTCACGAGCGTCAGGCCTTGCTCTGCCACCTGGTGTCTCCTCTGTCGCTTAAAAAGCCTGCTCCTTCAACGGACGCTTGCAGTCAGCGGCAAACACTTCAGGATACTGATACCGTACTTTGCTGTTGGCAGGTGAGTTTGATACCTTACCTGCCTATTCTTTGTGTCGTTTTGCCGCTCACTGCACAGCAATGTCTCATCTATGTGGTTCATGTTCTAACGCTATACCTGATGATGGGAAATGTTTGACATGCTGTTCTTGTAATACGAGCTTTCACGTAGGAAAAGGTCGCAGTGCGATTGCTGAAGGCACGTTTGCAAAGATGTCTTCCGCGAAACGTGGCACTGTCCCGCTTGCAAAAGCGGCACGGGAAGCCAGTCCTCTGGAGGCGTAGCTCGTGCGGACAGTACTATGGCGCAGCAGTTGAAGTCTGTGAACGAGAAGCTTGACAAGTTGGGCAGAACTGTCAGTACGCTCGCTATGAAAGTGGGTGAGCTGTCGACGTTTGGGGAGGCCTGCGCTAGAATTTCAGATGCTGCTGAGGAAATGCAGAGATCTGTTGATTTTCTCTCCGCTAAATATGACTCAGTAACATCCTTCGTTACAACCACCAAATCAGAAATAACGGAGCTTCGTAGCCAGGTTGTCTCTCTGTCGTCGACGCTGACCACCCAGGCGGAGCAGCTTGACTGAGCAAACACAGGGCTGAATGATTGGAACAATACAGTCGCCGATGCAATTTTGAAATTCACGGCCTTCCAGCTAAATCTAATGAAGATTTGACTTCCTTCATTTTGGAACTTGCAGTGAAATTGAAAATATCTGATTTCAAAGCAGCTGACATTGCCGCCGTTCACCGTTTGCGCAGTCAAGGCGTCACCCCGCCCACTATTCTGGTCCAGCTGCAGAGCTTCGCTGCGAAACAGAAATGGTTCGAGGCACGTGGAGCTCTGTCTGGTCTAGCGCAGTTGGGAGTGCTTCCACGCCTGTATTTTAATGATAATTTAACTCTTGAGAACCGAGACCTCTTTCGGATGGCACGGTTAAAGAGCAAGGAAACAAATGATAAATTTTGCTGGACAAGAAACGGCAGAATTTTTGCTAGGAAATCAGAAGGGGCGTCACTGCTCAGAATCGATAGGAAGTCCGATCTTGATAAAATTGTTTGAATATGCACAGTTCCGGCTTTCTTGTCACTACTAACTTTTCCGAAGCTAAGGCATTTTTATCTGAGCCACAAGGAAATGCTTTGCGAATAAGCCATGTCAATATACGTAGCATTAAGAAACATTGGGACCAGTTCGTCGCTGCAACCTCAAGTGTCCGCTTTTTGTTTGATGTTTTCGTCTTGACAGAAATAAACATCCCATTTGAATGTACTGTGCAATATACTGTGCCAGACTATCAAACGTTTACATACACACGTCCTGTAGGAAAAGGGGGAGGCATCGCTGTTTTTGTTAAAAATAAGTGGTCCGTTTCGGAACTAACTGTTTCCTTAGTTCACGCTGAAGCAGTAGCGCTTCGCCTGAGCACTCCTGAGCTGTCAGTTGCCATTTTTGCAGTCTATCGCCCTCCGCGCTTCAATACACGGTTGTTTCTGTCTGAGCTAGATACTGCTTTATCATCACTTTCACTAGATGAACATGTGTGCCTGATAGGCGATATAAATATAGACACACTCTGTCCTACGAAGGCACTTGTCAGTGATTACATTGACATTATATCAAAATGGGGCCTAGAAACAACAATCCGTTGTGCCACACGCGAAGAATTTTTGGCAGATAGCCTTACGGTTTCATGTATCGACCACATAAATGTGCGGTCATGTAATTTAGTTATTAATTCCACAGTAGTTCAAACAAAACTAGCTGATCACTATTTCGTATGTACTTCTTTAACACAGCCACTATTGCTTCTAGCGCGTCCAAGACAGAAATTTCAATACCTGATTCAAGGTTATTTGATAGACTAGTCAAAGAATATGATTGGCACATATTTCTATCAACCGTGCCCGCGTCGGAAACTTACGAAAAATTCGTTGCGCTTTTTGATGACTTCAGGAGAGATTCCACTCAAATTATAACGGTTAAACAGCGCAGCGCTAATGATGGTTGGATGTCAGCAGAAATTCTTGCTGCTATAAAAGAAAAAGATATGCTTTGGAGTCTCTGTCGCCGAGTTCCTAACTGCAACACACTTCGGTTAAAATTTAAACTTTGCAGAAACAGGGTTAATGCAGCTATTCGCCTTGCTAAACGCAATCACTTTCGCAACAAGTTTAGGAATGCCCGGTTTGACAGCCGTAAAACCTGGTCCCTAATAAATGACCTCAGAGGTGTTGGTAAAAAGCTACGCAATGATAACTACTTCCTTTCTGACTTTTCATCTGATAGCCAGAGTATAGCTAATGATTTTAACGATTACTTTTCTGGAATATCGGGTTTTTCTAGACCACACCCGGATACATGTACATTAAAAGCAAGTAACCTACAATCGGCTCATCTACCGTTGCTGGCTGATTGTGATCTGAAAACAATTCTTTGAAAGTTTTAAACTCAACAAGTCCGTAGGTGCCGATGGCATCTCTTTCACCGAGCTTTGAAGAAACTACAGCTACATCAAGGACGTTTTGACAGCAAAAATTAATCAAATCTTGTCATGCGGCGTTATTCCAATCAGACTGAAAACGGCAATCATTTTACTACTCTATAAGAAAGGATCTCGAGGCAAAGTTGAAAACTACCGCCCCATATCAGTTTTACCTTGCATAGCACAAATTTTACAGAAAGACATGCTGCTCACTATGAATAGCTTCCTTGATACTAACATGTTATCACCGCAGCAATACGGCTTTATAAAAGGCAAAGGCACTCGGGCACTTTTGGATGATTTTTCTGATTTCCTAAACCTCTGTTTCGAAACTAACCAGGTAGCATGCGCATTGTTTTTTGACGTAAGCAGGGCATTTGACAGTGTCTGCCTTGACTTGTTGTTAACAAAGCTTTCTATGATGGGATTCCGTGGTTTGTTTCTGTCACTTCTCGATAATTTTCTCCGGGACCGGTTTCAGTACGTTTCAGTTCAAAACTTTCACAGCAGCCTTTCTCCAATCAAAGCCGGTGTTCCACAAGGTTCTGTATTAAGCCCTCTCCTATTTAACATTTACGTTAATGACCTGTCTAAGGCAGTCCCCATTAAGATATTTCAGTATGCAGACGATACAGTGTTAGTTTCTCATGCAAGTCAATATTCGATGCAGCTTCTCATCTACAAGAAGCAGCAACGAAGGCAATGGACTGGTTCGCCACAAATTTAATCGACATTAACGTATTGAAAACACACCTTGTCTGCTTTTGCAGTCCATTAAAGAGAGTACACTTGACTAGGGAAGTAATATTACATAATTCACATTGCAATCCATGTTCTTGCGCCCCTATCGACTACACATCTTCCGTAAATTATGTCGGTTTGCGTTTTGACAGCGATCTGTCATGGAAATCACATGTTTCTTATGTCTGTCAGAGGATTCGCTCAGTGCTTTGCTTACTTTATAAAGTCCGTCACCTCATGCCCATCTCAGTCAGGAAAACCACCGCGCATGCGTTGTGCTACAGTGTTGTCCGATACGGAATTACTGCCTACGGACATTGTGCTCTTCGTTATCAAAAAAGAATCAACTCACTAATGCGCTCCCTTTTAAAAGTTATAGGTTATGACTTGTGTCTTGAAGGCAACACCGACATTTTTAAGGCATTATCCATGCCAGATTTTTCTTCGGTTCTACTGCACACAATAGCCCTGAGACATTTCTGGGTCGATTGTTATAAAGTACCATATGTAACTCCCCGTAGCCTTAGACCAAAATGGCGTTACCAAATACCTCGTTGTGCAACAAAATACCGCAAGAGAATGCGCGAATACTATGTTCCTGCGTTGTTTAATTATTTACCCCGTAACGTGCTGCAGCCAACATCAAAATACAAGCTCAAGAAAGCACTAAAGCATGCGGATTTAAGCGGCTATAACATGTAAAGAAATAAACCTCGCTTACCTCCTCCTGTATTGCGCCCACAGAGTGGCTTTGATTAAAAATGTGGTCAGAAAGTTTGTTCCTGCACAGCTTTTATTGAAGCATTTGTGGTTTTTGACTCATTTTGTTATTTATAATCATCTGCTCATTTTGTGCCACGCAAAGTAATCATGAGACATGTTGATACTTGTACGCGCCAGATGTCTTCTCAAACCTGTATATGTGCACATACGTACACCTATTATATATGCGTACAATGTGAGTATCAGTGTATGTATATACATTTATCGCTTCCCTGTATCTCTATTTCTTTCTTTCTTTTTTCTTCTTCTCTTTATTTCTTGATATTGTAACAGTTTGTACGCTGCCGGTCACGCTCTGCCAGTCAAGCCCAATGTGGCTTTGGCAGGCCTGATGAATATATTTGGTTTTATAGAAATAATAAAAGAGTTTATTATTATTATTATTATTATTATTAAACTGAAATAAGGGCACTGAATGTAGCGTTATCGGTAAAGCAAAACAGTTTTCCTCCACAGTAAAAATAAAGCAGCTATCTCAAAGCGTATGATTGTTCCGTCGAAAACGCTTCTCGCTTCCGTCGTCTGCTTCAATAGCTAGGATGTGTGTCCCCGGAAAATGGAAAGAGTCATCGCATGTTGGCGCCAACGCGCTTGTTTTCTTGCTTGAGACAACATACGCGACCTACCAGTGGTGATGCGCGCACGTTCTAGGCCACGTTATCGCTATCTCGTGAAACGCAAGTGACTCAGCCCGACTCGACTGGCTGAGAAATGGCCGAATATCACCGGTAGCGTTGCGCGCGCCTGAGATATCCACTAGAGCGACGCAAGCGCCGGCGCTGCCATCTCTTGTTCATTTCGCTGGTTACTCGCACCGAGGGAGGAAACTTCAAGGCGCCACCTTGCGTACATTTCATTTTATAAATGAGAAAGAGGCCGTTGTCATAACGTTTCATTGTGCGAACAGGCATTAATCTTGATTACAATACGAATGCAGCATTGAAAAGTGGACAACATTGCCGAAAGTTTGCTATGTTCTACCAATATTATTTTGTATAAACGAGTTCTTTTAAAGAATGATGGCCCCAAACACAAATGCCAACACTACCCGAGAGCCATGCAAATACTATTAGCACGCGTTATGAACAAAATATTTTCGTGGCGCCAAACGACGGGGAAAATGAGGCGATACGCATTTCTCTCGGCTGCCATTGCATATGGCTGCTCATTAGCATAATTCGCGCGGCTCGTCGCAGCAAAAATTATGGCGGAAAATATCAGCAATGGCGGCCCAGCGCAACGTCACGCATCGTCAAAATGACGTTTACGAAACAGCCCTTCCTGTGACGCTCCTCGCGAAATATTCCTTCAGCCAATCAGCAAGCTGGCATGGCGCATATCTTGGATCGCCACCACATATTCGCGCAATCGCAGATGCATCGCACTGGCTACCGCTCACACGCAACCGCTCAACGCACGCTACCGCTCACATTATTTTTGAAGCACTAACATCACAATATATCTGCCAAGGACCAAAAAAATGTATTAGTCCATAAAATTTGCAGCTTCACGTCACGTTTCGTCATCTTGATTAAAACGCAAAATTGCATTTTGCAATACTTCCGCTTCCCGGCACAAATTTCAAAGCACGTGACCTTTCGACAGCCAATCAGAGCGTAAACATGGCGGATAATGGCGGCCGTGCAGCCGCCATGCGTGTCCAGCGCCCCAGCTACACTCTCGGCCAGAGTGTTATCATTGTTATCATTCCGGCTCGAGTCCCACAAAGCCGGGAGCTGCTCAACGAGGGATACAAAATAATAATAAAAAACCTTCTCGTCACTCCAAGAGGACACGGTGTTTAAAAAATATATATGCTGCACGCACGTGTAGGCGGAACGGCGGACATGAAACGACTGGCTTTTGCTGAACCGAAAACTAGATTGGATTTGGCTGAAGACACTCTGTTGTCGGATAACATTCGTTGGCTACGCCAAAATCGCGGCGGTTCGCATGGGGTCCGCCGAAACTGAAGCGGGAAACGCTTCGGCGATTTGTTGGACCGCGAGGGTCGCGATCCTGCGCGGGCCAACGGTGGTACGCACGAACTGGTGACGTCCTATCATGTGATGCGCGGACCGCGGTCCAAAAGAGCAATTTGGTCCGTCGTGTGGATCGGCCTTAACCGAATGAACGCGCCGTATAACCATCTCCGATCGCCCCCCAGTTTTGCGAAAATTTGGAAAGTTGGTTCTTTATTCTATGACGTCGTCGCACAGGGACATTTTCCTCGGGCCGCACGTCTCGCATCGGGAAACGGCGATGGCTGCTTGTCTCCTCCAGTTCGTCGCACAGTCATCGGATGGTTCCCTTTCACAGACGATAATGACGCCGAAACTCCTTCCGTCTGTCAGCTCTCTGTCAGCTCTCTGTCAGCTTATCTGTCAGCTCTGATAACGTGTCTAGCACCTCCAGTCGTTGACGGGTCCGGGAGAGCAACCCGAGGCAAAGAATGAGGGGGCGCTGCCATGTTTTCATGTGTATGAAGTCGCACCTAAGAGATGATCAACGCACGCGAGCGCGCACCACCTGCGAGTCTCCGAGGCGGCGCGGCCATGGTCGCAAGCAAGCAGCCAAGCCACAGCAGCGGAACTCAAAGCGGACTACCTCTTCGCCGGTTCCACTCATGGCCGACGACGGGTTCACATTGAAAATTATTGACAGGTGCGTGACGTGTTCATATTTGCGTTACCGCAGCGCTGTCTCTGACGGCCGCTGGCGCAACCACAATTCTGACCACTAACGTGAGGGCAAGGGCACCGTTTCCCTTTCGGAACCATTATGAGATTCCACCACAGGAATCCTTCAGCGGAAAAGTCTAAAGCGTTCGTTTTCGAGGTAAAATGTTTTGGCCCGCCACATCCGGAGAAACTGTGAACTTCCCGGTTCAGCACATTTGTGACAGTCGTGTAGATGGCGCTAGGTGAAAATTTTGCATGTACGTGCTGCAAAAATAGTATAAATTTCTTCCTTTCTTTGCATTTTGTCGCTGTGATTATAGTATATTACAATAAAAATGTCCATAGCTGCTAACGTTTGAGATACAAGTCCTTAGATTGTGGTACGGCTTGAAGATTGCGTCAACTTTATCGATGTTACCAGTGGAAAAGAAATTGTAAAATTCACGCGCCCCGTACAGCGTTTCTTTTTGCTTTATTGGAAAAATATGCGTTGAGATTTTGAATTCAGGCTTCTAATTGTCTCATGCAAAACGGCAGTTTCGTACCTTTAGTACCTTGCCGCAAAAATGGGCACAAGTAGGATCAGAATTCTACGTATTAATTTCCGTCGCATTATTAGGAACACTAATAAAGGTACATAAATGAAATTTTGCGTCCTGCATGGAAATTTCTTGAACTCTAATTTATCCAAAATTTAGCTTCCTTGAGCGTGTAGTTGCCGGGCTGATTACAACAGAACTTGCGATATTTGGCAATCTTCAAAAGCAAGTTATCCAAAAAGTAAATATTCAACATTATTTTGCTGCGTCTAGGAAAGGGATAAATGTGTCCTAAAGCTACAGAGCAAGCCGCAATGCAGTAAATGCGGTAGTTTCTTCTAAATATGGTCACAACTGAGACACAGTTCGCGAAAACCATGTATCTTATGCTTGTTCTTGAACATTTATTTCTAAATCACGATAATCAATTTATTTATATTGTATATAGTTGGAATATACAAGAAATAAGCTTTTTTATGGTACGTAGGACAACTTTATATCCTAAGTAGAAGAGTCGCCATGGTTGCTCCAAAAGTACTGAAAACGGCGGGCTCGTGCCGCCGGAGTGGGACCGCCACCTTGAAGTTAGAAAAAAAATTCCCGAGGATTACGACACTGCCTAATGTGAATTCTGACCGAACCTGTTTAGGTGTTTAGCTGTTTAGCCTACGCTCGGGCACCTCGTTTAGCAGCAGCGGCAGACGAAGCATTTCTACCGGTTGCGCCGCTCATTGTTCACAAAGAAACCGTGAACACAGTAACGCGTGGCTCGCGTGGAGCCCGTTCTCTAACGGCGGCGGCGCAAGTGAAATTATGCATGCGCACTGGATCCAAAGCCCCCGCCAGTACTCTGTTTCCATATATGGTGTCGGTGGACGCGCTCGCCGCATGCCTAGTCGCCGCCGCGCAGCACGTCTCAAGGCTGTTTCACGTGCTGCGACTAGAACGACGAAAATAGGTGCAGTCGCGCGCGCCGCAATGCGATCTTTAGAGGGCCCATTTCACATGATTGCGATTTCAACAATGCGACTGGTGCGACGCCCAGGGTTGCTCACTGCCAGGTTTCGTGGCACACGCTGCATAATTATTTTGTTGTAATGAGTAAAACGTATGCATTATAGTATTGTTCACTTTTCTTTGTGTCATTCCACGCCAACTGTCCCAACCTTGGCGCTCGACCATCAGCGATTTCTTTGAAAAACATTGAGGACTATCTATTTAAAAATTCACACAATTCCGGCGGTTCGCAACAATGTAAGTTCAAACTTCGCGCCCATCTGCTTCGGCGAGTTGCAGAACTGCTGATTCGAGGCGCAAAATTTTTACAGTCGATAACTCGAACGAGCCTTCCCATTTCTTTCTTCAGTTATCGCAGACTGGATGTTAAATCCAGCGCTTCACAAAGGTCAGCGGACTGCCTCATTCGGTCTGAATTGAACATTTAACAACAAAAAAAGACTGAGAGGGCGAGAAATTAAGCGTTTTTAAATGAAAGTTTATTGAACATGCCGAGTAAATGCTGCTTGACAAGCAATAAATCGACGTTACACCAGAAGGAGAAGCAAAAACAGGTGTCTGTCCATACAGATCCCAACAGGAAACTCATCCATCTCTGAAAGTGTAACACAGGCCATGCTGACACAAGATTCTCCCAGTGTCCTTGCATCTACAGCTTCAGTAATTTCTCTAGGCAGCCGATCTCCACATAATGCTATCTTCTTCCTCTACAATGCACTCTCGACATCTGAACATGCACTGTAGAAGAAGGAGCTAGCATATTGTGCTGATCTGCTACCTAGAGAAATTATGAAGCTGTAGATCTAAAACGCTGGGAGAATCTTGTCAGCATAGCCTCCGTTAGAAATGGATGCATTTTCCGTCAGGAAACTCACATCAATTTTTGCTCCTCCTTTTTGTGTATGTACGCCTTATTGCTTGTCAGCCAGCATTTACTCGGCGTGTGCATTAAACTTACGATTGTGAGATCATCTCGGTTTTCTTGTTTGTCCTATGTGTTCTCTGGTGCCGTTTGCAGCCAGGCAATTCTGTTTATTTTTAGACTGCAACAAGTCACTTTAATGGACCTTATGATGCTTCCATGTACCTTATATAATTTCTTTTTATTTTTGCAATGTTACAAGAGGGTACAGTGTGAAGCACTAAGAGCAGGGTACGCTAACTTCTAATTAAAAGGCTTCTTGTGAAAATGCAGTGACTTATAAAGGTTACCAGATAGTAGTACAGCAAAAAACCATGATAAAAACTAATGCTTGATGAAAGCAAACATAATCAAAAACAGGAAAGAGAGGAAATACAAATAAACATACAAGTCCAGAAAAAAAATGTGATTACCAAGTGCGCATGTGGCTACCATCTAAGAAACTCGTTTTTTTTGTTTACAATGGCATGAAACTGGAATAGTGTGCTTGCATAAGCAAGCTGTCAGTCTGTGTATTGGAATAAGAAAAATATTTCTTGAAAGGTGCTGGCATGCACGATTGGCGATTGTAATGCTTTCTTTCTGCACTTGGAATTTTTCTATATTTTCTTTCTGTAGGTTTTTTATTTATGTTTGGTTGCATCAAGCGCCAATGTTTATGTAGCCTTCAAAGCTGTTTTTTTTTCTGGTAAACTGTACAAATCTCCACGATTTTACAAGGAACCTTATATAGTTTGAAGGTAGCTCTCATCCGTCTCTAGCGTCATCCTGTTGATACTGCTTATGTGTGTGCGCGTGCGTGCGTGCGTGCGTGCGCGCGCGCGTAGATTTGGATGTGAAATCAGGGCCTTGGGCGGGTGTATCGTTTGTTTACTGTGCAGCTTCATGAATTCATTAACTATAGTGCAACAGAAGTACAATAGACAAGAACGAAGTGAACACACAGAGCAGTTCATTCTTGTCCGTTGTGTCTCTGTTGCGTTTTAGTTAATAATGAATACACGTGAACTCGTCCAGTTTTCAGTTCTTATGTCGGGATGATAAGCCTGCTTGTGTCCTGGAATATCTGCATGGCTATATATCCTGTAATTAAATTTTGGCGATGTGCTTGCAAGTCGCGTGTCAATCTCCTGATTTTCCTGACAATATTGTGCGATGTGCAGGCCCAGACAGTTTCTGGTGAATCCATGCTGATGTTCAGGGTGTTGAAGTCAGCAAATTTGCACTACAAGTGCTGCTTTGATTGCTTTCAGTTGAGCTTTTCTAGATGTAGGATGACCTAGAATGGTACTCACTTGTATGAGGTTTAATTTTATGCAGTGTCGCACTACTGTTACACTGATATTGCCACATCAGTGTACTATGTGCCTGATGTTTGCTTGCATCTTCATGATTAGCAACCTCCTCTGTGTGTTTAGCAGTTTCATATAGTCTCCTGGTCTAATTGTTTAATCCCATATTGCATGGTATGGGCCTGTTGTGTCTCAAGTTCAGGTGATCCTGAGGTTGTGTTTCTGAAGGGAGGGGTAGTCATTTTTGCATCTTATATGCTTGCTGTCATAGTATCTTGGAGCCAGGTTCTGAGCTCCTCAGGCAAAAAATTTTTGGTCCGTTCCTGCTAACAATGTTTCTGCATATCTTGTGTTATCCGTGATATTACATTGTGTCAAACGCTGTCTGTCGGCTCTGCCCTTCAAGCCCAATGCGGCTTTGGCATGCCTGTTATGTATTAATGCTGGCGGAATTTCTGTGTCAATAAGTATTATTATTATTATTATTATTATTAATTTGGGCTGCAGGCTGCAATGCTACTCTGTCTAGGTGCTTGATCGTTTGCTCTTTCTCATAGAGGTCTTCAGACATGGTAAAGTTGGAGAGACCTGTTGTTATACCCGATGCCTGTATTCAATGAGTTGTCTTTTTTGTGCGCTGCTGGTAATTCATACCGCACAATACCTTGGACACATGCACAGCATCTGCGATTTTCCATAGTGTCCGCTCGTCCACCCCCACGATTTGGAGATTACTCTTTTCAACAGCTGTAGAATTTGCGTCCAGGCATGGCAAAATTGTTTCCCCCACGTGTTGGCTCTGCTGGCATGGTTCTATACTAGCTGAGAATTTGTGGATGTTGACTTGCGCATATATTTGTCCAGCTATGTGGAGTACAATGTGCAATCTGGGGTAGTTATTGACTCTAGTCTTTTTTCCGACGTCGATGTAAGCCGACTTATCAGAAAGCGAGAGGCCAGACTGGCCAAGAAAGTGTGCAGTGTTGTGGAGAGCTTGTTGCGTCATTCTTGATTTCGGTATAATATAGCTTTCCCATAGACTGTAGTACTTCTTGTGGTATGCTTGTGTTGTTGGTGTGGCTGGGACAAATATACCTCCAACTCTTACCTGGAATTTTCTGTCTCAAAACGTTACTGTTGAACTTAAGACCTCTACCAGAAATGTTCTTGCTCATCGTTCCTCTTATTAGAGTAGCATGAGGCACTGCTGTTAGAAGCCTCTTCACTCTCTTCATTCTTTCATAAGCGGTATTACACAATGCCCTGTAATAAAGTTTCTGCTGCTTATGGCCCACTCATATCTGCCAGACGGGCAACTCTAGAAAAAGGCTTTCTTTGTGCTGTGTGCATGGTGTTGTACGGGCATTCATGTATTTTGACATTTATACATCTGTAGAATCAGCTGCCTGATAGATTACCGTGATACTGATCATGCTTATTTGTGCAGTGCTGTTGAACAACGCATATTCATGTAATGAGTGTTTACGCATTCGAAGTATCAGAAAAAATGCTTGTTTTATAATTGTGCCCTTTGCTTTCGGTTGGTGTTGCTATTGCTAGTTAGATTTTGAATATGCATGCCCTACTATGCAATGACCTTTGGGTTCAGTAAGGGGTCAACTAAATCTAAGCGCAAGAGCTTTCTTTTTACTTGTGACTCCCATCGAAAGGTGACTGCCGCGGCTGGCAACTCAACCCCTCACCTTGTGTTAGCAGCGGAACGCCATAGCGAAAGTGGCAGGTGAACAAATTGAAGAACAAGACAGACTTGTCTTTTTTCTTGCCTGTGTATATGTAAAAAGTGCAATAAGTAAATGTGTCGGAGCAAAAAAAAAAGCTGTTTGTGGCCCTTTATTGCATAAACTGCATGTTTTGTATAGTTGAAATGCATAAATTTCTTTTACAATCGCAGTTCTTGCAATTAGCGTGGTATTTCATTACTTATAGAGGTAGTAATCACAGTGGGCATCGTTACATGGGTTTACACACATATATATGTGATCATAAACTTATTAGAAAATGTTAGTAGAAACATGTAAGGTATGGATGTTTCTGCACACTTGATCAGCTCTGAACGCGCAAGAACCGTTTGTACTTAAAAAAATCTAAAATTCACAGGAAAGGATGCAACTGGCTGACTTCACTGCACAGTTTTGATTTCCTTTTCTTCAATGTGTCATCTTCTACTGTTTCATCTCCACGATAACAGGCTCTTTCCTGCTTTTCGCATTGTTGCACGAGTTTTACATGACGGTACGCTGTCACTGTGCCACTATAGCAAGCGAATAATTCACTGAATTTACTAACTGTAGAGTTAATTACCGTTCAAAGCACATGTTTATTCAGATGCGGTAAGGATACAAAGTCCGCAACATATTCAAGGTTTATTGGTTTTTGTGCAAGGAAAAATATTCTCCAGAGATGTAACTTAACGTGCATGAAATATTCAAAAACAAATTAACGACGCTGTTTATTCAAGCCACAGAGTTAATGCTATCGTTGAAAATTCATTACGATAGCCTACACGTTTCCGCTCTCAAATTTAATAAGTAAATGAGGTAAAATAACCTTCTGAGATGCATCGGGAAATTCAGGCGTGATAACCGACAAGAAAATGCAGCTTAACGGTGCCGCGTTCAGCACAACATTGAAACTTCGGGTACTTTGCTATACTGTCATTTTCCCTTGCCGAGGTAAATTATTTAGGCTGCTCCGTACACGTGATTTTTGTATGCTATTCAACAAAATAAAATTGTCAAGACCCCAAAAGGCCATGTCGTCTCGTGGCAACTCGCAAAGGTGTACGAAGCAAACGTGAAAATGCACTTCATTTGCTGCGTAGCGTGTCACCGAACGCGTAGAAACGGGAGAATGGAATCTGCGGTACAAGTTTTTTATTCTCCCTTCGCGTACGTACCGAATTCGGTAATCCACGTCTCCGCGCATTGCACTTGTTGTGCGAGACGCCATTTTCCAAAACAAACTTGCGAAATAGCTCCATGACAGCTCTCCGCGCAATTTCGACGGAGAATCACAGCGATCGCTGCGACGGTGCGACTGTGCGTCAACCGGTTGGTCGCAGCCGAAAATTGGGAGTCGGCACTGCGACTGCGATTTTCATCGCAAACGACGGAAATCGCACTTCAGGTGCGACGAAAATAGCATCATGTGAAACAGGCTTCATGCGGCACTATGTTTCCTCCTCACTCTTTAGCCATACTATGCCCCTTTGTTTCCTCGTCACCCTCGCACCATATTCTTTTCCTCCGCTTTCCTCCTCGCCCTCTCTTCGCTGTCGTCGTCTTTTATCCCCAATGCGCTCCGCGTTCGCTCTTTTATGCTTCGCTGCGCTCGTTCGCTCGGTTACGCCGAGTGACGCCGACGGTCAACGCAGAAACGGGCGCCTAGGTGCTGCCTTCTGAAAATAGGCCATCAGTCTCTTATTTCCTGCTGGCGCTCTTGACGTAGTAGAATGCTGTTCGTGTCAGAGAGGTGTTCAGTAATCAACCCAATCCGCCATAGTGGATCACCTTGTGTGAAGATTTTGTAGTGCTCAGGAAGTTTTAATACGTGTCAGCAGCCACGTAAAGGTGGATTTCCTTTAACATTGTGAATTGTTTGTTCAGAAAAAAGTCAATAAAGAAGTATGAAACACTTTGGCACACCGCGCTATAGCGTCGCGTTGTTGAACTTTTGAAAACCATGTGAGGCGAGTTGAATTCGACCTAGCACCAAAGAAGATTTAATTCTTTTCTTTTTTTTTCAATCACCAGGTCAGACACGACAGACACACACAAAGACGGACACGTCGATCAAAAAGGGGATGAAGAATCCTAAAAATACAAATCGCAATGAAAAAATGATGTGGAGCTGACGCATGGTGAAAATCAATGCAACGCAAAGCGTTTTGCAGCAAGTAGCGTGGCTATGCAATATTGTTTGGGGTTCCGCAAAGTGTTGCCCTATGGACCGGCGCCGGTCCAGATACGCGCGTATCTGTCTGAGGCAACAGTGTTTGTGACTACAGTACCAAGTCTATGACTATACGACAACCTTCCCCTTAAGCATCTTACCATTTACGGATTACCGGGTTAGTGGAGCCATAGATGGCGGTTAACGATAATTTATATTGACATTCCCTTCAAAACGAGGCGGCGAGAAATAGTCCTCGATGGTCTACTTCAGCTACTTAAGTTAGACTACGTACGGTACGTTGCAGTCTAGCATTTTGCTTATCTGTTCCTGATATTTTCTTTGTACTCACGACATTGCATTTCAATGGCTGCCGAGTGACTGCGGAATTATCGGCAACGCCACGCAGATGAAGCTACTCGCTCGGCTCGTCAAAGACATGAGCGGGTGCCTGTATCCCTCTCAAGAACGAATGCTACGCGCCAACTTCAATCACTTGCTCGCCGCATCACACTTCAAGGATGGAATTCACTGGGTTTTCTCAACTCACGCTTCCACTCTCTCGACCCTAACTTGCGACTTCGCCTGCCACCAGGACTCTCCCGCCGCAAAACAACTTTACTGTGTCGTGTATGGTTAGGCGTTGCATTTAGAAATTGTTATCCATTCCTCATGGGAATTACCAACAGTGCGGCGTGCAATTTGTGCAGGTGCGATGAGACTCTTAGAGCACCTTCTGTGTCATTACCCATCCTTTGACGCTCAACGACGCACTTAACACGCTAAACTCAACCTATCACATAATATAGTGGGCTCGCAAGAAGAAATGCTGAGACCATGTCCTATGCATTCTTGCACGCGAAAGGCCACAAAGGCCCTTCTACACTTCTTGAAGGCTAATGGACTGTACGAGCACTTGTGACTGTGGACATTCCTCTGCGACTGACTCTGTGAATGACTGACTCATTATTATTTTTCTTCCCACTTCTTATCTATTCTTACCATGTCCCCCTCCCCGAGTGTGGGGTAGCCAACCGGGCGCGTTCTCGTTGGTTAACCTCCCTACCTTTCCCATTTCGTTTCTCTCTCTCTCTATATATATATATACATATATATATTCCACTGTTCCACTGTCTAATGTGCGGCCAGGCTGGCCGCTTCCGTCCGCGGGGGAAATTAGTGTAAGCATTTATGCGGACTTCATCTTCATCTGTACAAAGTCATCATCAATCATCGGCTCGTGTTCGTTTTTGCGTCGGCGCCATTTTTCCTTCTTGGAATAAAGCGTCGTCTCAACCGTGGTATTTCAATAGATATATATATGTATGTATATATATATATATATATATATATATATATATATATATATATATATATATATATTCAATAAAACCCCTATACCTATACTGCAACCGCTACTCTATCGATCTCTTTTCATGCTTTTCTTCCCACAATTCTTCCGCCCGCAACACATACCATTTATGAAGTCGAGGTTTTGACGGAAGCCCGTCTGGTCGGGAGGCATCATGAAGAAGGGTAAAAAGAAGGACACCGACCACTGAATGAATACAAGAAAAGACGTTTCGGCTCCCCTGACGGGAGCCTTGTTCACAATGAAATCAAGGGCGTGCGATACAATGTTTATATGGTTTTAAAATATGATGTAAGCAGCGCTAAGATGATTTTTGAATGCAGAAGCACTGCTTGTCACTGAAATGTACTGGCGAATCTCGGTGATGACTGGCTGGCCGTACGCCCGGCGAAGGTACGCCCGGCGAAGGTACGCCCGGCGCCGTACGCACGCCCGGCGCCGTACGCCCGGCGCATATACCATTTATATGCGGAAAGTTTCATTCGCACGTAACACCACCGCAACTAATAGAGCATGATATTGCAAACAGAACATGAAGATGAAAGGAAACGCGTTCCGCACGCAACATGAATACCGAAAAAAAAGAGCATTCCCACAACAAAAAAGGTCTCGTTATTCACTGAATGGAGAGCACAACTGCGAAGAATTAAACATTATTCTTTTTTTAATCGAAATCTATAGCGCACAAACGTGAAGCCAAGTAAGCAGCTCTTGTTAGCAATAAAAGAGACATCATGAGTCTGGCTCCATCGCGAAACATGGTCACTGGGATATGCATAGACATTTATCAAGGATATCAGAGGCCACGCTGACCAAGCGGATGCTACTCTCTCACGAAGGACGTAATGTGTAAATCAAGAAGTTTTACAAAACAATTTCACATCTTTCCTCCATTTTTTTTCTCTTTGAAACCAGGACGTGCTGAATTAGCCTTGCTCATTATAGCAGAGTTTGAAATCGCAGTCACCGCAATTGGTGCGCTTGAAACAGGAGTGTGAATGCATGCCAATCCTTTTTCACGGGCACCCATTGCGGCAAATATGGTTTCAAACAGACGTGGTTGTCGCAGACTCAAAAAACGCGCCAGGAAAAATCTTCGTTATTCATGGGCTTTAGCTTTTGTTGACTCCTTCAGCACTTCCCCCCCCCCCCCCCCCCGGCCCACCTTCTTTGTGGGTTTGTCCTAATAAAAGAAAAGTTTGTTTCTCGGCCACATTTGCGACATTTGGAATGGAACTGACGCTGTATGCTCCGATACATAACCAAGAACTCCTGGACGTGCTAACCACTACCCCATAACGACGGCCTAACCACTAATACATGTGGCGTTCTGTTGTTGAGCACGAGGTCGAGAGTACTCGGGCGTAACGGCCGTATTCCGCCTGGAAGCAATTACAAGGACGCACACGCAGCCAGGTCTCGGTGCGAATTATGGAACCAATGGCGATTCAAAATAATCCCAACTCCCTCACTATACGGCGTCCCTCGATAGTACCAATGTAGCTCTGGGCAGAAATTTGCAAATTTAAGAGTACGCATAAGCTAGCTGCACAAACTTTGTTACAAAAAGTTCAGCAATATGACTCTTTCCAATAAGTAGTAATTTCTACATATATATAAATTAAACTGTAAAAAAGCATTGCTGTTCCTAGTGGGGGCAGCGCGGCCTATCTATTCAAATAAAGAACCTCGACTCCTATTATAAACCGCTTCACGCATTGCAAACTTGAAATTTTATTTAGTAATTATACTGACTTGATTACTTATACTTCCACGCAGCCCGGTGTCATCATTAATGTTATGAAACTTGATCCGAGCAGTATAAACGACAGCGCTGCGGCGACACGAGCTGCTGTGGACGGCGGCGCAAGGTGAATTTATGGCGCAAGAAAGCTACAGCAGGTAGCAGTGCCAGGTGCACTGATGACGTTCTGATCATTATAAGCCGTTGTCGCTCTTGAGCGCCTCATGCATCCACGTCGAACCACTATCAACCGTGATCAACGATATTCTGGCAGAGCCGCCGTGGTTGCTTATGGCTATGCATGGTGTTAGGCTGCTAAGAACGAGGTCGCGGGATCGAATTCCGGCCACGGCGGCCGCATTTGGATGGGGGCGAAAGGCGAAACCACCCGTGTAGTTAGATTTAGATGCACGTTAGAAGCCCCAAGTGGTCTAAATGTCCGGAGCCCTCCATTATGGCGTGCCTCATAATCAAATCGTGGTTTTGGCACGTGAAAGCCCCCATACTCTGGCGGCGGCTGTGTATGGCGCAGCTGCGCGGACCTGCAATCTTGCCGCTTAGTTCGCGTTGAAGCGAGAGGCAGCGTGAAGGTGAATGAATTTCCTCGCTGCTGTGGACCCTATCTTAAAGGCGATCGTCTTACGTGATGGGGTTCTTCGTTGGGTAGGCATCGAAATGCTCACGCATTTAAAACGGTAGGCAACTTTCGCGGTTTCGTAGAGGCTATTGAACATATCCACCGCAACTGCACTTTTTCTGGCGACAAGCAATGTTTCCTGAGTGTCGGGCTGTCCGGTGATCTCGAGCCGATAGAACGACAGACTGCTTGCGGAGGACTAGATACACATGGCTTTTTAAAGCATCCGCTTTTCTTAGCTCGTGTCTCAGTTTCGTGTCGTCGGCGCCGTCCGCAGCGCAGGCCTTCCCAGAGCGTCAGAACCTGCGCCCATCAGGGCGAGAGGAGAGTTCGGTCACGTGACGCAAGGCTCGGTCCCCTGAAACACGCAATTGGCGCGGCCCTCCGCGCATCACGGGCAGCGGAGCCCTAAAATGGCGCCAGCACTGTCGGAGAAGTTTTGCTGCGGCGCAGGTCACGCCTCGCCTTCCTATTGCTGAGTCGGCGGTGATGCAGATGGCGTATACGCGGCAAAGTTTGACACTGAAAGTAGTGACAGATATGAAAACTGCCTATCCCGCTTCCCTCTCTCATGCACTTAGAGGGTGGCATGCTAGGTAGAGTGTACACAAACCGGCTGATGGTTCCTTCTCTCGTACACAATTCCCCACTCCTTACCCTACTCCTAATTGCCCACATTGTGAACACAAAGGCAACCTGCTACACACCGTTTGGTGCCGCCCTATTGATCCTTCACTAAAAAGGATTATAGGCGCTAACTGTGACATGGCGCAATGGCAGGCCACCCTGCTCAACCTGGATCCTGACTTCTAGAAGTAGCTAGTGGACCGGGCCATCAGAGCTTTGGGAATGCCAACGGTAGCCCCGGACTAGAGCGCCGGCCATGAGTTCTTAGAAGTTTGGCAAATAACGTTTCTCTCTCTCGCTCTCTCTCAAGGCACGTTTCGCCCGGCAAGCAATCTGCTGCGATGTGCATTATGAGTATTTGCGGCGACATGCCATTATTTGAACTTCATCGCGCGCTTCCTCACGAGGTGTTTTCGTCTGACTTAATAGTGGGGTTGCATTCCTGGATTGAGCATTGAAATTAGGTGATGATGACTAACTCCGATTACGGGCGATTTTCAAGATGTTTTTTTACATGGGGCTCCATTAGAACGTGACTAGCTCCGAATTTACTATTTAAGCAACTGCCCCCAGGGTTCCAATAATAAAGAAAGGAAAATTAACGAATGTTCATCAGCTCTCTGAAACTCACATTATTGCAAGCAAAGTACGTCTGCCTCGCACTACAACTCCTCTACAAAACTGACATGTATGCTACGCTCATATGCCGTTTTTTCGTTCTTTAATGTATCGTCTAAATACCCCACCTATATTGGAATATTATTCTATACCGCCATCTCAGAAAGCTATACTAGAGCCATGCTGCGCTTCATAAGGATGGCTGGCCTACGAGACTGGGATTTATTGCGATACGACTCTGTTGTGCGTGCACATGTATCACTCGTTTTACATTTACACACACGCACACACACATATACACACAAAGAATTAGGGATGTATACATATAGGTATGTTTTATAACATTGACGCCCATCCCTACAGGAGTGGTAATATAATTTTTCTTGCATTTCTTTTTTTTTTGGTACCTGCGCATCAGATATATGTGATCAGGAACAACACTATTGCAGTGCGGATGAATGACATGCTCGTAGATGACGTGCCACTGTTTATACATGCAATTGTCTGAGGCTATGCATAATGCGAGAGAATATTCAATGTCGTCTTCTGCTTCCTCCAACTTATAGGCTAGCAAGCCTCCCGGCCATTTCTTTCCCTCTGTCTTACAAGTAATAAATGTTTAAAAAGAAAATAATTCTGTGCAGCGGGGGCATTTAACCACATGACCAAAGGACTCACCCGTGTAGTCGACCACAGCTTTTTGTTCACGAATACGTAAGCTCCGAATACACCCACGACGAAAGAGACGAAATGCTGGTGAGGCAGCATATAGACGAGACGGATATGATCAGCAGTGTTCCTGTAAAAAAAAGGAAAAGAAAAGCACTGAACGAAAACATACAGTAAATAGTATATAGTCAACCCTTTCCACTTGATGCGCTGAGATTCATACCTTAAAATGATTTTCTTTTTTCTGCATGAAGTCTAAGTAAAGATTACACTTGTCGTCATTCAGGGGCCTTTCACTAGTAGTTAAGCTTTAGTTAAAGAGCATTGTGGCGGAAACTAAGTAATCTCAGACCAGCGTAACTTTCGGAGTGAAGAGCTACTTCCGTGTCACTGCAGCAGCCTTCCGAGCCGGACTCACACTAACTTGTACGCGTACTTTCCCATCGGCTGGCGTTCTGGCTCACTCTCCTAACATTAGCACCAGAATTGTCGATTTAGTTGGTCAAGTAAGGCTCTAAATGTGGAGCAAAGTATCGTGTTTGAGTGCACTGACTACGTTACCTGTGACCGCTAGTCTCACTACAGTGTAGTTAAGGAAGTTCCTGTCGTATGTCATAATTTCCAATGCCCTTGGGAAAGAAAAAAACTCTCATACTCACTATCCAGAGGTATGGAGTGTCAGAAGCGTTACGGGACCGGAACTACACAACCGAACGATATATATGGTTAAGTCGAATAGTAGCCGATGTACTAATGGCAAAGGCTCTACCTGTCTGCTTGCCTTTTCAAGAATTGCTGATCTACATACGCCTCTTCGTTTTTTTAAAACACTGAACCCTTTTTTTGAATGACCCCTGCCCCTCCCATTTCCTGGATTCCTCTCTGTACATGGATCTGTCAATTGCCGAGTAATGTAGATCAATCTCCAAAAAAGTGTCAGACACAAAATGGGTTTTATTGGGAATATTAGAGAGAGAGAGAGAGAGAGAGAGAGAGAGAGAGAGAAAACTTCATGTAGTCGCCTGCAGGTCGACACCATGACTAAATGGCGCCGTGACGCGGGCCCTGACGTCTTCTCAGCGGGTCGTCTCTACTCAACTCCAGCGCGTGTTACTCCCGCGGTCGGCCGCCCTGAGGGGCAACGTTCCGTCGGTTTCGCTCGGCCTCTGTCTTTCAAGAGCCGCCGAGACCTGCTGGACGGCCCAGGTTTGGCTTTCGTGGTCGTAGCATTCCGCCGCAGCCGCCAGTCGCGGCGGAATTGTTATACTTGTAGAAGCTTCGTCGGGGAACCCATAGGAATCCAATCCCATAGGATGTGCGTCAGGGTGGCCCTCTCCCGCTGGCACACGCGGCACACATCACTCCCATTTAATTCGGGGTATAGATGAGTCATTAACACTGGGGTGGGTAAGGAACCAGTTTGCAATTGTCTGAACAGCACCGCCTGCGCTCGGCTCAGCCCCGGGTTCGGGGGTGGGAAAGTCCTTCGGGCCAGGCGGTGGAACTGTGTAAGTTCGTTGAACGTCGTCATGCGGTCCTTGGCACTACACCACGTTGAACGGTTGGTTGCAGCGCCGCGGTTGGTTAGCGCGGTATTATGCTGCATCCACGAACCTTGCGTGCTCGTCCTTGGCGTGAAAGTCGATGAGGGCCTTGGCCCTCACCGCTCTTGTTTCCTTGTTAAACTGCGGGTTCATGTTTCTCGGGATGAGGTCTACCCGAATCCGGCGCCGGGTCCCGTCCGGGACAGAAACGTCGCTACTCGCCTTTATCGCCCCGGGCGTGAAGCCCAAGTATCGAAGTATGCGCCTGCCGGCTTCGGTCATAGAGAGCCACTCCAGCTGGGAGGTCCGTTGCGCTTCCGCAATTTCCTCGAGGGCATTGTGTACTCCTAGGCTCAGGAGCTTGTTGGTGTTCGTACACTCGAATAGTCTGAGCGCTGCCTTGTAAGCTCGGCGTATCAGGGCGTCGATCTTATTCTTTTCACACTGCATCCAATTCTGGAAGGCTGCAACGTAGGTGACGTGGCTGATTACGAAGGACTGCACAAGCCGAATCAAGCTTTCCTATTTCATCTCGGCCTTGCGGTTGGTGACCCGTTTGATGAGACGTATTGCGTTGGTAATCGTGGCTGTAAGGTTCGGACCAGCAGTTCTGACTTGCTCGGTGAGCAGATCAAACCGGAACTGTTCAGCTGGTCTTCGACCGCGTCGACGGCTTCTTGCAGCGTGCTCTCAATGTGACCATCGCTGCCTCCCGGAACCCACAGCGTGATGTCATCGGCGTATATGGTGTGCCGGATGCCCTCGACGCGAGAGAGTCGCTTGGCCACCCCGATCATAACGAGGTTGAATAACAACGGCGAGATGACCAAGTCCTGGGGGGCCCCGACACTGCCGAGCCTCTTCTCTTGGAGCCATAGATCGCCGGCGCAGTGCTCGGTAGTCCGCCCCGTCAGAAAGTCCTTGACGTAATTGTAGGTTCTTGCGCCCATGTTGAGTCTGGACACCTGGGCTAGGATCGCAGAGTGCTTCACCTTGTCGAAGGCGCTCTGCAGGTCCAGCCCCAGAATGGCCTTGTTGTCTTTCGTTAGGGTGTCATCGTCAATGATATCGTTCTTCAACAGAATCATCGCGTCTTGGGTGCCGAGGGAGCGCCGAAATCCGATGATCGCGGTGGGGTATAGTCCTGACTCCTGGGTATAGTCCCGACTTACACCCACGGATGCCTTTCCGTGGGTGTAACCGGAAGGTATTTGCTGTCTATGCGTCTGATTACTTCGGTTCCCCGTTTTCCTTGACTGCTCTGGGAATGATCTTTGCGAGGCGGTCGCGTTGGTGGGATTTTGTTTTAGTCTCATCGAGCAGATGCCGCATCAAGTTCCAGGTTTTGCCGCAATGCATCTGCCCGTCCGCAGCGTTACAGAATTCGTTCCACTGCTGCGTGCAGAGCAGCTGACAATGGACTTCGATGGCGCGACTCTGCTCCGCCACCTTCTTCCTTATGCGCCGATTTATTCGTTGCTTCTTCCACCTGTTTAGGATAGATTGCTTTGCTTCGAATAAGTGCGCGAGGCGGCTGTCAACCTTGTCAACCTGCTCATCCGTTTCTATGATTTAGGTCGCCTCCTTGATCTTCCCCGCGATGTGGGCTGACCATTCTTCTATGTTCTCGATTTCCTCCGTCTCCGTTAGTAACAGGCTACGCTACGGAAGGCATCCGAATCCGTAAAATTATATTTTCTGGTGTCCTCCGAGGCCTTGACCTCCTCCGGTATGATGACCTCTACGATGTAGTGGTCGCTGCCGGGCTCTGACCCCGTGTTGCGCCAGGAAATATTCCCCTCCTCGTCGTTCTTCGTGAACGTGAGGTCCGGCGTCGTATCCCTGGACACAGAGTTCCCAATCCTTGTAGGATCAGTCGGGTCTGTGGTGAGAGTGAAGCCCAGGTATAATGTGTCTTGGAACAGGTCTCGCCCCTTGGCCAATTGCTTGTTATATCCCCATGCTGGGTGCGCCGCGTTGAAGTCCCCGTAGGCGACGAGCCTGTGAGTCCCCGCCACGGTGCTGGCTCTGTGAAGGAGCGTCTTAAATTTTCGCTTCCAGTGTGAAGGGCTACTGTAGACGTTAAGCAGAAAGGTGCTGTTCTTTTGTTTCTTGCCCGTAATGACCTCGATGAGAGTGTATTCAATTTTACTGTTGTGCAACTCGTGCTCAATGAAGGTGAGTCCCTTGCGAACCAATGTGCATATCCCTCTACCGCCGCTGACCTTCGGAGACCTGGCGTATACCTGATAACCGGGTAGCGACACTGCATCAGTGCGAGTCTCCTGTATCATGATTATATCGGGCTTGCGTGCTACTTGTGTTATGTGTTGCTGCAAGACTGCCCTCTTGCTAGCGAAACCGTTACAGTTCCAGTGCCAGGTCACGAGACCCTTCACTGCTGTAGTTGTTGTTGTTGCTGGAGCGGCCATAATTGTTGCTGATTGTGCTGCTGCGTTATTTGCTGTATTGAGTTCGTTAACTGCTGACACGTCCGCTCGATGGCGGCGAACCTGTCGTTAATCATCTTGGTGAAGGTTGTCTTAATATATTCTTCGAGCCCGTCGAGGTGTTCCTCGATTTGGTTGACCTTGCTTTCAGGTTGTCCACCCGGTCGTTGAGCTTGCGCTCCTTCAGGTTCTCGATCGCTCGTCTCTTGGGTGCCGGTTTCTTCTCAGCGGATGTTGGTGGTACAGCGCTGCTGATGCTGGGTGTGGGTTCACATGATACCGCTTGGGGCGTTTCGTTATTGGTGGAACGGCTCGTCACAAACTTCTTGATCTCCGCGATCTCGTTCGCCATCTTTATAATAGTGGCCTCTTGCCTACTGACTTTCGTCTCGAGCTCGTTGTTTTTGCGCCGGAGTGCCTGATTGGTTTCCTTCAACGTCCTCGTTGCCTCGACTTCCCTCGTCTTGCTGTTGTTGTTGCTATCGACGGTCTTGCTGGTGCTAATGGTCTTGGTCGTTGCGGTGGTATTGGAGGTGGTGGTGGTACCCCCCTGTGCTTTCTTGGCACCGCGCCTTGCTGCATCGGCCCAGCTCACGCAGTCACGTGACTGTGATCGCTTACGGCTAAGGCTATGCTATTTACTTTCGCTGGCCCTGCGCTTCGAGACGGAATGTTACGCGCGGCGACCAGCTGGGCCGGCAGGTGTTGCGGTTGCTGACATCAGCGATGGAAATTCCTCAACTCTGAGAGACGCTCGTTGTTGCTGCTGTGCTTGTTGTTCGGCCATCTTGCACTCCCATTGCCTCTTTGTAACTACGTATGGGACCTTGTACCTATTCTTGCAAACCTTGTCACCGGTCAGATGTGGCCCTCCGCACAATCTGCAAGTGGGGGTACATCTATGGTCTTCCTTGGGGTCAACGGCCCCGCAAGCAAAGCAAGCCCTCACGTGAGGGTTTCGACAAACGTCGCGGCGGCGGCCCACCTTTCCGCACTGCTTACATACATTGAATTGTTTTCGATATAGGCTGCACTTGGTGAGAACAGGACCATAGCACACGTAATTAGGGACCTTCAGGCCCTTGAAAGCCACGATGACTGTGGTCGAGCTACCAATCCTTTTCGCACCAAGTGCCAAGGGATTTCTCGAGTTAACAATGTTCCGGTCGATTGCGGCCGTGGAGTCCTCTATTGAGATACCTCTAATAACGCCTTTGACGGTGCCACATGGCGCGGTTTGATATGCACCAACCACGTGTTCCTTGCCACCAATGCAGATCTGTTTTATCTCGGCGTAACGTGAAGCACGTATATCGTCGGGGGTACTCACCACCATGATGTTTTGTTGCAAGTTGGGGCAGATTACAGGATGTTCTTACACAGAAGGAGGTCCCAAAGCCAAAGATTGGGAAGAGACCTCCTTTCTTAACTAAACATAATAAAGCTCAGGTTAGCATAGTTTCAACAAATTCTGAACAAGAAACAATTACAGGTTCCTTTAACATAAATAGCCTAATTGACAATTAAATGTGTATAAATAAGAAGCATATCAAAGAGCAGTGTCGCATAATACCGTGTAGCACTAATATAAATTAACATTATAAATCATCATTATCATCATCAGCCTATTTTATGTCCACTGCAGGACGAAGGCCTCGCTCAGCGATCTCCTATTACCCTTGTCCTGCGCCAACCGATTCCAACTAGCACCCGCAAATTTCCTAATATCCTCGTACCACCTAATATTCTGCCGTCCTCTACTGCGCTTCCCTTCTCTTGGTGCCCACTCTGTCACCCCAATGGTCCAACGTTTATCTAGTCTGCGCATTACATGAACTGCCCTGCGCCATTTTTTTCTTTTGCTGTCTATTAGAATATCGTCTACACCCGTTTACTGCCTGATCCAAACCGCTCTCTTTCTGTCTCCTAAAGTTATGCCTATAGGAATCTTTGTTCCATCACTCTTTGCGCGGTCCTTAAGTTGTTCTCAAGCTTTCTTGTCAGTCTCCAAGTCTGTGCCCCATATATCAGCATCAGTAAAATGCACCGTTTGTATACCTACCTTTTCAATGATAACGGTAAGCTTCCAGTCAGGAGCTCACGACGTCCGCCGTATGCGGTCCAAGCCATTTTTATTCTTCTGTTATTTCCTTCTCATGGTCGGGATTCCCTGTGATTAGTTGACCTAGGTAAACGTACTCCTTCACAGACTCTAGAGGCTGACTTGCGATCCTGAACTCTTGTTTCCTTGCCCGGTAGTTGATCATTATCTTTGTCTTCTGAATATTAATCTTCAACCCCACTCTTACACTCTCCCTGTTAAGGTCCTCAATCATTTGTTGTAACTCGACCACAGTGTTGCTGAATAAAACAATGTCATCAGCAAACCGAAATTTGATGAGGTATTCGCCGTGGATGCTTACTCCTAAACCTTGCCAGTAACAATATAAATGGCAGGACGTAAATAGCCTAATTGACGAACTCGAATGCATATCAAGCACATCAAACAGCAATATAGTGGTATCACAATGGAAGCTAAATTCAGGCGCACTGAATGAATAATTGTGGGTATGAACTAAGCGTCAGCATGGTATAGAATATATTTCTTTAGTGGTTACTTAATTGCATGAATTTTATATGTTTTTGTATTTAATGGTAGTGCGTTCCAGAAAGCGATGAATGAAATATGAACGCTTTTCTTACCCTAACATATACTCTGCCTAAGTTGAAGTTCCTAGTTATGGCAAAACTGGTAACATTGGTATTTATTATAGAAGATTGGGGTATCAAGCTATCGCATCCTGTGTAATTGATTTTTCGGAACAAAAATGTACCGAGGTCATATTGAACAATTTTTGCAACTCAAAGAATGTGATTAGTTTGTAAAAGTTTGTAAAAGATATGTGACGCTGTGGTTGTATGGGCTAAATATAATTATCCTAATAACCTGATTCGGTAGGACTTGCAATGAGTGTAAAAGGGCTACATGAGTGTTTCTCCGGCTTCTCCAATGCACGTGGCCTGCCAGCTACTCCTAGCCCACATCAGGAGGCGTGGCTACGTTATTGTTGAAGTGCTAAATACAAAAGTTAAGATCGAGGTCACGTAGACAAAAGGCTAGAGACTGATAGATGTAGTAAAACCATAAACGAAGGAAAGACCTGCTCAAATATCCACAAAGATTATCTAGGAATTAAGGTAAAGTGGAACGCAGCAATAATGACACATAGAACACTTTGGGGCCCCAATAAATATGAGGTGGTGCGAGGAATTTGGAACGGACTACTGGGGCCAGCTCTAACAGTCGAAAACGCCATTCTGTTCCTAAAATTGGACATATTTTGGGGGTTCGTAGTTAATCAAAGGTGGGTAGGCTACTTGACTTTGGGGAACCGCGTTTAAACCACAAATGAGACAGTGCAGGGAGACGTATGGGTTGGGACTCTTTTGAAGTGAGATAACTGCAGAGCAAAATTAGTTTTGAAGAAAGAATCAGGATCATGAATGAGAATGAATTGGTGGCTAAAGTGCACAAATAAGGTCAAATAATCAAAGGGGACTCTAATCATGAGAAGAAAACTTACAGAACAATAAAAATGAATTGGAGTACATAGCAGGCATTATCATATCCTGATTGGGAGCTTACCACTGTCGTTGAAAAGAAAAGTGTACAATCATTGCATTCTACCGGTGCAAATATATGTGGCAGAAACTGGGAGGTTAACAAATAAGCTCGAGAACAAGTTAAGGGCAGCGCAAAGATCGATGGAATGAAATTTGTTAGGGGTGACGTTAGGAGACACGAAGTGATCGTCGTGGGTCAGAGTGCAAACGCGGATAATCGATATTCTGGGTGCCAATAAGAGAAAAAGATGGCGCTTGGCAGGCCGTGTAATACGTAGGATACATAACCAGTGGATCATTAGAGCTGGACCATTATAGGTAAAGAATGGGTGCCAAGGGAAGGGAAGCACAGTCGAGGACGGCAGGAAGCTAAGTGGGGTGATGATATTAGGAATTTTCCAGGTGCAATTGAGAGTCTGCTAGCGCAAGACAGGGGTTGTTGGACATCGCAGGGAGAGGCCTTTGACGTCTAGTGGACTTGAAGACATGCTGATGATGATGATAAAAGCGCACAAACATTTGTACCTCAAAAGCGTGGAGAGAGAATGGGGGAAGAGGTCACGGAAGTTGTTAACCAGGTACAGATTAATTGAAAGAATAATTAGAGGACCAGGAGTCATCAAAAAGAAAGTGAGCGATACAGCAACCGTAAATTGTATGCAAAGGATGGAAAACAAAAAGACCATGGAGGAAGCACGAAAAAAAGCAAGAAAAAAATCGCGAAGGGAAATCTGTATGATAATGCATAGGTCATTGCCTTGTTATCTGAGGCCCGACCTGACTGCCTGAGGACAAAAACATCCCGAAGCAAATATTCCCTGTACGATGAGGCATTTGCCTGCTGCAGTGAGAATCCGCAGACCAGTTAGCACAGTCTAACGGAATGCGAATGTATTAATCTAGCGAGACCCATAGGAAACGTCCACCTTACAGTAGCGTTGCGATATAAAGCCGATGGAATGATTAACCAGTCGACGGCCTAGCCAAGCCAGAGCTGTTTAAATTGATGATGGAAATAAAGCAGGGAACAAATTGACAGGACCGAATCCGTTACAGCCACAGGTAGCGATACAAGGTAAATATAGAGATCTTAAAGAATAGAGAAGTGATTAAGGAGTCATAGATAAAATACTACACTGATAAATATTTACAAATGACTTGATTAGCTCGAGTAGGCTAGGCTACTTCTTACAACCGACTGTTTCCAAGTGGATGCCAATAAATAATCACTATCATCTAATCGCGTAGCTCGGCGGAGACATCAAAGCCGTTCGCGACTTTTCGAAGACTGAAGGGCTTTATCGCAGAGCTGTCTCGTGCTCCACCAGTAGCGGTCTCATTTCTTTACTCTAGTGCCCAAACACCTGCTGCAAAACAAACGGGCCCACTGCGAATAGGTAGCGGGCACGATTGCAAAGTCAGACAGTAAGACGCCCACTAGCTTTGACGTAAGTAGGGCATGTAAGTTTCCTATGAGTTAATAAATTTAATTTGTACATTTGGATACGTCATTTATTTACCCTGATGCTCATGCACCATCTGCAGACCTGCCGCGGTGGCTTAGTGATTATGGTGTTGCGCTGCCAAGCACGAGGTCGTGGCATCAAATCGCAGCCGCGTCGGCGGCACTTCGATAGGGGCGAAATGTGAGAACTCCCGCGCATTGGGCGCATGTTAAAGATTTCGTGGTGGTCATAATATCCTCCGTAGTATCCTCACTACGGCGTGACTTTCAAACCAATCGTGGTTTTGGCCCGCAAAACCCCGTAATTCAAGATAATTCAAAACACCATCTGCAGCGCGTACAAGACTTTTCACGTACTCCACTGCGGCTGCGTCCTTGATACAGTCTATCCGGTTTTTTTCTTATCATTTTGGAGGTTCATTATCCCCTTTTGATTGCCTGTTCGTATCTGTGATCTATTTTCCATTTTCTAATGTGAGAAGTGACATCTGACTCCACCGTCTATCAGTGTCCATATCTCTTTACAAAGCTATGAGCCCAGCAATGTTAGAAAAGAATATTCGCATCCTCATGCTACTACTACGCGACTATAACGCCATAGCGTTATCGGGATTGGCTCATATACATATTGGATTATGCCATCTACGAAAACCGCTCGCTTGACTCTGCGTCGATGTCTCCAACGTTCTGGCGCAGTGTGCTGTGTGACGTAGAACATTTTAATGAGACGTTGACACTATGTAAGAACATATAACGCCTTCGCAGACTGCGTGACAGCACCCACAGAAACAGTTATGCATTGTGTTTGTGTGTCTCCGTCCTTCCTTCTATCTCTGTCGCAATAAAAAACTTTATTTTTGTTACCACAACGGATGGTTCATGCGACGATCTCTACTATGTCTAGCTTTAACAGCTGAGCAGAACACTTGAGAACAAAAGGAAGACAAGACAAGGACTTCAATTCTGCTCCTTGTGCTTTTCTTGTCTCCTTTTTGTCCAACGTCTACAGTTCAGCTGATGAATTCGCCTTAGCCATGCACGAACTACCTGATATGAATATTATTTGGACGATCTTTACTTCTCCTTTTCAGGCTATACTGAAATTATTTTCTCACTCAGATAACGCTGCTGCATAAAAACTCACTCCATCTGCAGTGATCGCATGAACATGAAGGCGCCATAGCGGTAGGAGTAGACTTGCGCCGCCACAGCCACGGTTGCTGCTGCAGACAAGACCGCCAGGCACACTCCTCCAATCAGGGCCTTCCTGTTTTTCAATTGCGTGTGTGCGTGTGTTCAGAAGAGAAAAAGGAACACACATTACTTATTATGCTGTGAAACTGCGTCGTTAACAACATCTTTAAGGTCGCGTAAATACTGACAGAAATCATGGTTTATAGGCATATGATGAGTGTTTTTTTTCTCCCTCTCTATTACAACTATTTGAGCACACTGCAAATGTTTTAGATCCTAGTACGGACACCGTTCATACCTGAAATTGAGATCTGATACATATTCAGTCTTATAGTTCGTTTACTGGCGATCAACGGCGCCAACACGAAAAGCTAGAAGAAACAAGGTGATTGAGGACATTGAGAAATCGAGGACCCAAAGTACAGAGATGCTATCGACTGGGCGTATACGAAAAAGCGCACTTTTTCCAAGGGGGTCACGAAGCTTCGGGCAAAAAGCGGTCCAGAACCAAGTGTCACCGACATCAGCAAGGGCGGTTATGGGAGCAGCGATCGAAGCGCGACTATGTGAAGAGGGAACAAACACTCAGAAAGAAAAAAAACGTTTTTATTGAAAAACAGCCACTGCTTGATTTCATTCGGCAGAAATAAAATTACTAATCAATGTTATATACGTGTGACGAGGAAAGAAAGATTAACTGTCTTTTACTTTAGCATTAACAATAAATGCCTACTTTCGCGCACCCGCGGAAGACACGTCACCATCGAATAGAATGCAATGTAGCTCTTGGAAGGCGTGCGTTCACAAGTTCATCTGCTACTTTATAAGCACGCCTCGTACGTTGTGTTGTTTTACTTGTTCACGTTGGTCTGAATTATGATGGCGCAGTGTCTTGCGATTGCGTTTAGTATTTGTTCAAGATGTTCAGTCAAAAGTAGGGAGTTAATACCACCAGATCATTGTTAACCTTAGCTGCCTTCATGTGGCTCTGCCGACCGACGGTCCTTTGCGTCCGACGATGCGAGCAGTACTCAACACCCAAAGATTTCTTCGGCTTAGAAAGAAATTACGTTCTGTGTATGGGTGAAATTTTGACAGCTGTGGCCTAACGCTTTTCTGCGTCGTTTCCCGCAATCAGAGCTCGAACCGCTCGTGCAGTCGAACTGCGGGTCCTTCTAAAATACAGCTCCAATGGCAGGCCACTAAAACAAACTTCACGATTTTGGGAACAATAATGGCGTGGAATGGAAATGGAATGGAAATGGCTTCACATTATTACAGCGGAGCTTGCTTAGGCAAGTTTCTAGTGTTTCGTGATTTGCGTAGGCAAAAATGATGGTGGCGTCTTTAGAATTAAAATAGCTGAAGCATAAGGAAAAATCGTATCAGTGTATGTGTCCCAGCTGCGTTTGAGGCAACACGCCGCGGTTCCTTAGTAGCTATGGCATTGGGCTGCTGGCGGCCAGGTTTTTTTTTTTAAGTTTGCGGCCAGATGAGTCAAAAACGGTGACGGATGATGGTTCGATGCGTTGCGATCTGCGCAAACAACGACAGTGCGGCCGTTGTGCCCTATGCCTAACTGACGACGGGAGAGAGCACTGCCGTGGAATGTTCCGACGCGTGCGCCATACACAGACTGGGGACGGAATCCTTGTCGCCGCCGGTATGCGTTCATCCCGGAACGTCAAAGAAGCGTCCGTCAAGAACCGTCCGCGGTTATCGTGACGTCGTGTTACATACAGGTGAAGTGGGGGTGGTCCAAAAAAGTCTTTGATCAATCGCTGAGCGCTCATTGCAAAATTGGAATAGAAAAGTTTGGAATAGCTTTACGTTATAGCGCCCAGGGGCGCTATAACGTAAAACTATTCCAAACTTTTCTATTCCAATTCTGCTATCTCAGCCTTCCGCAATTGGTCAAAAACTTTTTTGGACCCCCCCCCCCCCCACTTCACCTGTCTGGAACACGACGTCACGAAAGCAGCAATACCTCCCCATCTGATATGATGTGTACACACTGATCATGCATGATTGGACCGAACAAAAGAGAAATAGTTATTTCTTATTCGACGCCTTTTCGCTATGAGACCTCGGCTATTGGCAAAAATTTTTAGGGCTGCACCCGCTTCACCTGCTTGTCACGCGACCTTACAAAAAAGCGAAAACTCACCACGTCAAAGGGACGTGTACGCGTTAAAGATGCATTAATATGCCGAACAAGACTGAATTTTCTTCTGAATAGCCGCAGGCTGGGCCACGATTAATTAGCGATGCCTTTTCCCGAAGCTAATGCCTTTCGTGCTTTTTTAAACCTGTGGATACCCGTTATTTCGCTCTCTTTTGGACTGTATTTCTTTTTCTTTTCTGCCTTACATGGATTTTCAAAATCGTGCTGCTGATTCTTGGACCTGCCAATATAGCGACGCGGCTGCGATACCGTAGTCAATAACCCTGTCTCCTTCTACGTCCCTAGTTCCTATATGTACGTTCCCTGACATCAAAAAATTCAGCTGGCAGTAGGCGCTTGTATTTGTAGTACCTCACACCTAGCTAACCACACACCTACCTTCGCGTACTTTGGTGCTTTGCGCTGAATTCTAATCCTGAACTTAGAACAACTCACTCGAATCGTTGTCCTAACTCTATGGATATAGCGTTTGCATGGGGGGTCGGCACTCCAGGGGCCCCTAGACCACTTTGAGCTTGAGGGCGACCGGACTCTTTCTCTCTCGCCATCGCTACCCTCCCCATGGGTGCTGACTCTACCTGCCCACCGCAGTGACTTAGCGGCTATGATGTTCCGCTACTAAGCACGAGGTCGCGGGATCAAATCTAGGTTGCGGCCGCGCATTTCGATGGGGGCGAAATTCAAAAATGCTGGTAACCCGAGCATTAGTAGCATGTTGAAGATCGTGGTTTTGGCCCTTAAAGCTCCAGAATTCAGTTGTATCTCTTCCTCGATCTGTACTTTTCTAGGAGACACATTGACATTGTGTCAGTTCTGAACGTCAGGTTGGAGCTTTCGTTGTTGTTAATTTATTTAAAAACACTCCGCATGCTTCAGCTACACGCTGTTGCTGCCGGAAGCGGGCCAAGGGCATGACAAGGTACGCTAGTTGAAATCAGTTGATTGCGCCCGAGAAGCAAGCAAGACGAGGAAGGGCGAACGTCCTACTGGCATGGCAAATGCGTGCTATCATACATATAAGAACTGGTGCCCGTCGTATATAGAGCATTAGACAGCTGTTACCCTGGTGACCTCAAACTCTGGTGACGTCACAAGTCACAAGGTATGATAATGGACCGGAAGATCAAGGAGAATAGTACGCGATTTTTGTTTTAATTACCGGCTGTGCCTTATGAGCCTCTTCAGGTAGACAAGCAAACTCAACCTGCTCTTGTCTAGTTGGTGTAAACGCCCTGAAATAGGCACATGTGTGCGTCCTCTCTCCTTGCACGAATTCTATGCGCAACTTCGTTGGATTAAAATTCGTAAGGAATTGTGAACATGAGTGCTGCGGAGCTGCTTGAAGTAGGTGAGTGTATTTTTTTTGTCCAGGCTTACCTTTTCATCAGCATGATGAATCCGAAACATGCAAGGTATATCTGGAAATCACACGAAAGAAACCACATGTGGACAGCACACTGAAAAAAAAAGGAAAGGAAAAGGAGCAGCTAAATGGTAATTCACTTTTCTATATCAGAATCAGAATCGGTTTTTATTGAGATCATTAGAATGATTACAAGTTGTTAATATTCAGAAGGAGGTCCCGAAGTCAAAAACTGCAATGGGACCTCCTTTACAAAGTAAACGTAATAAAACAAAAGTACAGCAGTTTCAACAAATTGTTAACATAGAAAAATTACAGGTTTTAGTATAAATAGCATGATTGAAGAAATACATATGCATAAATGCCAAGAAACAAAGCACTGTAACACAATCTCGTTGACAACTGATAAAGTAACTGTGTAAATGACGCGACGAACACAGTATAATTTTTAAACTTGAATGTATATGTGAGGCAAAAACAGAATCCTAATGGTATGGCAATGAAAATGAAATGAAGGCACCCTGAAAGAATTGTTGTGAGTATGGACTAGGCATCAGTATTCGACAGAATGTAATCTTTTGGTTGTTTCTTGAATTCGTGAATTTTAAGTGTTTTTATGTATAATGGTAGTGTGTTCCAGAATGCGATAGATGAAAAATGGATGCTCTGTTTGCCATAATTAGTATGTATTTTAGGTAAAGTGAAGTTCCCATTTATTGCAAACCTGGTAATATTAGTATTTAATAGAGAAGATTGTGGTAACAAGCTATCGCATCGTGTGTAATTGATTTGACGGAACAAAAAGGTACGTAGATAATATTTGACGAGTTGTGTGACCGTAGGAATGTGATTAGTTCGTAAATGATATGAGGCGTTGTTGTTATATGGGCTAAATGTAATTATCCTAATAGCCTGATTCTGTAGGATTTGCAATGAGTTTAAATGGGTTATGTAAGTGTTTTCTCAGCAAGTAACGAAGTAGTTAACGTGGGAATGAATAAATGAAAAGTATAATGATAGAAATATTTGATGGTCCAATATGTTTAGTGCTTTTAGAAATACCCTAATCCCGTAGGTAATCTTCTGTTTTAGTTTCGTGAAGTGTTCAGTAAATTTCAAATGTTTGTCTACTTCTATGCCAAGATAATTGCATGAGAAACTTGCAAGGATAGGACTTCCACCAAAAAAGAAAGGAGGAATGGAGTGAAGTGTTTGTTGGTGGGAAGTGAATACAACAAATTTTGTTTTCGACGGGTTTATCTGTAGCTGGTTAGCATGGCACCACTCCAACAGGCTGTGTAAATCGCCATTAAGGTTAGATACTAAGGTTGTAATACATTTATTGGAATTAATAATAGTAGTATCATCTGCATAAAGTATGCATTTCGAAGAGGACAGGCAGTTAGGGTGATCATTGACGTACAATAAAAGTAAAAGCGGACCCAATATGGAACCCTGGGGCACGCCAATATTAGTGAACATGGTTTTAGAATGAACGCCCGAAATGGCTACTACCTGCATTCTGTTTGTTAAGTAATTTTGTAGTACCAAGAGTGCTGGGCCGGTAATTCCCAATGATTCAAGCTTACGTAATAACATGCGGTGATTTATTTTCTCAAACGCTTTGCTTAAATTTACAAACACTGAAGCTGCATTATTCCCTTCATCGATAGCGAGTTTTAGTTGATCGGTTAGAGCAACAAGAGCCAGTTCGGTCGAGTAACCCGAGCGAGAGCCGTATTGGAATGATGAGAGAATGTTAAGTTTTATAACGTAATTAGTTAAACGTCTTTCTATTAGCTTTTCGATTACCTTACTAAAGAAAGGTAATACACAGATGGGGCGATAATTGGAATGTAAAGAGCGGTCACCTTTCTTAGAAATTGGGGTGATCTTGCCTTGTTTTAGTTCTTTTGAGAAACTGCCTGATTTAAACATGACCTTGATTGTGTCTGCAAGGACATCACTTATTAAGGGAGCAATTAATTTTATATGGGAAGGGTGTAATTTATCGATGCCGGCGCTGGTTATTTTCACGTTGTTTATAATGTTTAGAACTTCCTGGGATGTAGTTGTAAATAAAAAGAAAGAATGTGGCAGGTGCTGGGGCACGGGATTGTCATGCGCAGGTGACTGTAGCTCGCTGCTAAAGAAGAAATCAGCAAGCGCATCAGCTATTTCTTTGGCGGTCTTGTATACCTTATCCTGATAAGCAATTTCTGTGATAGCTTCGCGATTATTTGCCCAGTTTAAGAAGGAGTTAACAATATCCCATTTCTTTTTTACGTTTTTACCGCATTCAAAAATTTTTCTTTCGTACCATGTTTTTTTCAGCTTTTTTCAATGCGGCAGAAAGCTGGTTAGAAAACTTTTCTTGTTAAATGGTTGTCGTTTGGTTTTTCTTATAAAGATTATCCTTTTTGCGCATTAAAGCTAAGAGCTTATCTTTTATCCATAGATTTTGAGGCGACGCGTACTTCTTTTTGCATTTAACTTGAACGGAATGACGATCAACACATGACTTTAAGCAAAGAGTTAAGCAGTGCAAATGCTTTTTGTGGATCATTTGTAGAAAAGATGGGGGAACAGTCAAGGTTCGACACGGCGTCAAGGAATGATTCTTTGTCTAGTATAACCTTCGTGTACGTGATTTTTACGGAGTCATGAGTATAGTGAAAGCTTAAGAATATAGGATAGTGAGCAGTTATGACGGTCATTATAACACCTGCGTCTGGTGGAAATGCGAAATTTGATAATGCATGGTCAATTAATGTACCTATGGGGTGGTTAGCACATCGTGTCGGTATCTTAATTAAACATTCATAACCAAAGCTGTTAAACAATCAGAATAATGTAAATCATTAGTAGACGTACTATCAGCGAGGTTAATGTTGATGTCGCCTATAATTATTACATTTTTGTTTTCATCTGCTAGCAGTCCCCTGACTTTATGGAGAGCAGTACAGAAATCTATTGCTGATGACGTGGGTGAACGATATATGCAACCAATTATTAGGTCTTTGTTGTCTATGTTGAGGAAGTCATTCATGAGGTCAATCTAAACGCCTTCACAATTAGTTACATTAAGTTCAAGAACGTTCCTTCGGTTGTAAGTAATATCTGAATAGATATACAGCGCTGCTCCGCCATGGTTGCTGAACGGACGATTGGAGTATTCAGGAACAAAACTAGAAAAACAGCAAAGGTATTTATCGTGGTCGCTCAACCAAGTTTCAGATACTCCGATGACTGAAAATGGGAAAGTGAATGAAGAAACGAGATCGGAGAATTCATTGAAGTGCTTGCGCAGAATGCGCGCATTCGAGTGCAAGACAGATCGCTGATGATTTGAAAGTAGTTTATTTAACTGGTTAGCTGTTAGATAGGACGAAATTGTGAGACTTGCCTAGGTGACAGGCGTGGCGCAAAGGTGACTTAGAGTTAGATTATCACTCAAAGGTCGGATTCGGTTGCGATGCGAAAGACGCGGCTTTCAGTTGTTTTCCGGGCCTTGATTTGACAGTTTTCTGTCCATAGAAATCTCCAGTTTTTCGTTTTTTTCAGACCCAAGTCTTCGGAAAAGAGAGCTTTGTTTTCAAGTGTTAAGTGTTCATTAACTGTTCAGTTCAGCCTTATACAGTTCACTAAATATACAACTCTCCAACAGACGTACTCTATGAGTGATCATCATATGCATCCTGGCGCATGCCGCTGCGATTAGGTTTCCGAGAAAACTGTCTGTTGCAGTGTCGGACGCACCTGGTGCGTCTACTTATCTTATCATTGCTCTATCATTGTTGTAGCATTGATCTATGCATTGTTCAAATCGTCATCATCATCATCACTAGCCTGTTTTATGTCCATGGGAGGACGAAGGCCTCTCTCTGCGATCTCCAATTACCCCTGTCCTGCGCCAACCGATCCCAACTAGCGCCCGCGAATTTTCTAATTTCATCGCTCCAACTATTCTTCTGCCATCCTCGACATCGTTTCCCTTCTCTTGGTACACATTCTGTAAACCTAATGGTCCAACGGTTATCTTCCCAGCGCATTACATGACCTGCCCAGCTCCATATTTTTCTGTTAATGTCAATTAGAATATCGACCATACCCATTTGCTCTCTGATCAAAACCGCTCTCTTTCTGTCTCTTAACGTTATTCCTAGCAATCATTCCATCGCTCTTTGCGCGGTTCTTCACTTGTTCTCAAGCTTCTTTGTCAATCTCCAAGTCTCTGCCTCATATGTCAGCACTGGTAAAATGCACTGAATGTACACCTTCCTTTTCAATGATAATGGTAAACTTCCAGTCAGGAGCAGACAATGTCTGCCGTACGTGATCCAACCCATTTTTACTCTATGAATTGCCTTCTCATGATCAGGGTTCCTTGTGATTAATTCACCCAGGTAGACATACTTCTTCACAGATTCTAGAGGCTGACTCGCGATCCCGAACTTCTGTTCATTTATCGGCTATTCATCTTTATCTTTGTTCAGCATATTAATCTTCAACCCCACTCTTACACTCTCTCTGTTAAGGTCTCAATCATTTCTTGTAACTCGTCTACATTGTTGCTGAATAGAACAATGTCTTCGGCAAACCGAAGGTCGCTGAGATATTCGCCGTTGATCCCTACTCGTAAGCTTTCCCAGTTTAATAGCCTGAATACTTCTTCCAAGCACGCAATGAATAGCATTGGAGAGATTGTGGCTCCCTCTCTGACCCCTTTCTTTATAGGTGTCTTCCTGCTTTTCTTCTGTAGAATTAAGGCAGCTGTAGAACCTCTGTAGATATTTTCCAAAGTATTTCCGTAAGCGTTCTGTACTCCTTGATTACGTAATGCCTCTATGACTGCTGGTATCTCTACTGAATAAAACGCATTTTCGTAATCTGTGAAAGCCCTAGAGAGAGGCTGATTGTACTCTGCGGATTTCTCGATTACCTGACTGATGACATGGATATGATCCATTGTAGAGTATCCCTTCCTGAATCCAGCCTGTTTTTCTTGGTTGACTAAAGTCCAGTCTTGCCCTTGTACTATTGGAGAATATTTTGGTGAATATTTTATATAACACTGGTAGAAAGCTAATGAGCCTATAATTTTTCAATTCTTTAACGTCTCCCTTGTTGTGAATTAGTATAATCTTTGCATTCTTCCAGTTTTCTGGGACCCTAGCAGTCCACAGAAACTTCGTATGAAGAGCCGCCAGTTTTTAAAGCATTATGTCTCCTCCATCTTTGATTAAATCTACTGTTATTCCATCTTCTCCTGCCGCTCTTCCTCGTTTCCTTCTCTTGCAAGGCCCTTCTGACCTCATCGCTAGTTATAGGAGGAGTTTCTGTATCGTGTTTATTACTGTTTCTAATGGAGGTATCCTGACTCCTCTGGGTACTGTAGAGATCAGTATAGAATCCTTCCGCTAATTTTACTATATCTTAGAAACGGCTGATGATATTACCCTGTTTACCATAAATCTTAATTTTTACTATGCCAAGTTTATTTTTCACTGATATCAGGCTGCGTCCATTTTTTATGGCTTCTTCAGCCTTTTTCACGTTATAGTTTCGAATATCACTTATTTTCGCCTTGTTGATCAGTTTTGACAGTTCCGCAAATTCTATTGTATCTCTTGAGTTGGACACTTTCATTCTTTGTCGTTTCTTTATTAGGTCCTTTGTTACTTCGGAGAGCTTGCCTGCTGGTTGCATTGGTGCCTTATCTCCCACTTCAATTGGTGCCTCTGAAGCCAGTGTACAGGTACGGTTTCATTCATTACCTCTATGTCATCATCAACTCTCTGTTCTAAGGCTGGACATTTGTTTGCAACTGCCAGCCTGAATTTGTCTGCTTTTACCCTTACTGTTTCTAGGTTGACCTTTTCTTATTGACCAATTTTGATATTTCTCTCTTCAAACTGAGGTGAATCCTAGCGCTGACTAACCTATGGTAACGGCACTTTACTCTACCTATCATATCCACATCCTCGACTGTGCTGGGATCAGCAGGAAGTATGAAGTCAATTTGATTTCTTTTTTGACCATTAGGGCTTTTCCAGGTCCACTGTCTGTTGCTACGCTTCCCGAAAAAGGTGCTCATTATTTGAAGCTTATTACTTTCTGCGAATCCTACCAGCATCTCTCCTCCAGCATTCCTAAAATGGACGTCGTAGATGTCAATTGCTTGTTCACTAGCCTGCTTGTTCCTGACTTTTGCATTGAAGTCGCACATTACTGCAGTATACTGAGTTTGAACTTTTTCATCGCTCATTCAACATCTTCGTAAAACTGATCTACTTCCTCATCATCGTGACTGGATGTTGGAGCGTAGGCTTGTACTACCTTTTATCTGTACCTCTTAATAAGTTTGATTACGACTACAGCTATCCTGTCGTTAATGCTGTAGAATTCGTCAATGCTGCCCGCTATGTGCTTATGGATTGGGAATCCCACCCCGTTTTGCTTCTTTTCTAGGAGTCCTCTATAGCAGAGGACATGTCCATTATTCAGCAAAGTACAAGCTTCACCAGTTCTTCTAATCTCACTAAGGCGGATGATATCCCAAACAATGTCTGATATTTCCTCAAAGAGTCCTGCTAAGCTAGCGTCACTGCAGAGGGTTCGGGCGTTAGACGTTGCAATGGTCACTTTCGATTGACAGCCTCTCCGGACCGAGAAATTCTTAGCACCCTCTGCTGCGTTACAGGTCTGACCACCGCGTTGGTCAGGTGTTCCGCAGCTGCTGGGGACTGAGGGCCATTGGGTAATTGAGTGAGTCAAATTCAGGAGGAACCACCCCACGCATGGTCAGTCTTCTGTGATTCCAAAGCAGCCCTACAGAGTGTACTCTCAGCACTGCGCCATGGATCACTTGAGCAGCTCATCGCAGAGATCAGAGAAGTCCACCATCGACTAGTCGACAATGGACACGATATAATATATCTGAGGTTGCCTAGTCACTGTGGCATACATGGCAATGATCGAGCTGACGCAGCTGCCCGATCTGCCCATGACGGCGTCAACTGCGTTGCCATTCCTTTTTCGAGAGCCGACGCAGCGAAAAAACTTTCCGTACTTGCGCGTGACCTGACATTAGCCCAATGGAATTCATCCGATTTCACAAGTGCATGCCTTCATACGCTGGACCCTAATTTACAGCTCCGTATTCCACCCGAGCTTCCACGACGTGACTGCACCCTTCTGGTGCATCTATGGCTTGGAGTAGCATTTTCAAATGCCTACTCTTTCCTTATCGAAATGGCCAGCAGCCCACTTTGTGACTTCTGCGGGTGCAATGAAACAATCGACCATCTTCTTTGTCAGTGCTCTCGTTTTAACCCATAAAGAGCGGTCCTCTCAGCCACCCTAGACAAACTGGACAAGCGCCCAATGTCAGAAAACAAGATCCTTGGAAACTGGCCTACGCGAACATCAGCACAATCTGCTATGAAGGCGCTGCTGCGATACTTGAAAAACACGGGACTTTCTGACAAATTGTGACTACACTGTGGGACGCAGGACTGTACGGTGACACTGCGAAAGACTAGGAACGCCTTTGCGGGCTGCGTGACAGTGCCAACAGAAACAGTTAGTGTGTACGTGCGTGTGTGTGTTTTGGTTTTTCTTTTCTTTTTTTATCCATCTCTCTCTCATCTATTGCATTCCCTTGCCCCTCCCCTAGTACAGGGTAGCCAACCGGAGATAATCTCGGGTTAACCTCTCTGTCTTTCCTTTGCCTTTCTCTCTCTCTTTCTCTCAAATCGCTGCCAGCAATAACAATAAAGGCCAGCATACGTAAAATGGGCTTCGTTTCCACAATTTATGAGTTGCTAAAAGTATATTCATTTTCTATGAAGTGTGAGCATAAAAAAAACCAACCGTCCTTCCGTCTCCTCGACCCCCCTATTCGCCAAAAGGAAAGTTCAGAACGCTTTCCTTTTTTCGTTTTTCTCGTGCCGTGTATCAAATAGCGCGGAGCTGAATGACAAGAAACTGAGTAAGGCTGAAAGCTTTAGTGCAATCCAACATATGTTAAGTGCATCTCATTACAATGTTTAGAAATAGCCGACACAAAATTTACACAATCTCACTAGTTGACTGTAGCGCGCTTAGCGAGATTTGCGGTAACTACGTGTTCTACCTCTACCCACCGTGTTGCCAGTGGCTATGGCGTTGCGCTGATGAGCTCGAGATCACGGGCTGAATACCAGAGGTGGCGGTGTCATTCCGATCGGGACGAAATGCCACGAAAAAAAAATAACGCACAAATCATCTCAAGATTACTGTCGAAGGCAATGCGATTATCATTCGAGCAATGTACTCCTGAAGTCAATTTTATTTACCGTGCGTTGTGGTCATTTTGGGACTCTCGTTGCGTCGGCTTTAAGCCGCTTAGCCCTATACGTCCTACGTTGCTGTGGCACTCGCTTGCCAAGGTCGCCAATGAGCATGGCGGCATGACGATGACTGTATAACCCCGACGCAGTAACGAAGATGCAATGAGGAAGAAGGAATGGTGTCGATAGAACGATAAAAGTGGTATAACTACGGCAGCATCACGACAATAAGATATCGTTTCTTAAATAATGACGATGGCATAACGACAACAGCGTCACGACGACATGAGCGCATTGAGATGACGATCAGTGCATAACGACGATGGTGTCACGACGATGGTGTGATGATGGTATTACAGCTTGATGACAATGATGGCACAACCATGACAGCATGACGGTGGCGGTATGATAATGGATGCGTGATAGCGACTGCCTGACGATGACGCAGTGATGATGATGGCTAGAAAAGGGGAGCATAATCACGATTGAATTACGATAGCATGGTTACCTGCGATGTAATGACGAACAAGAAATGACGTCCATGGATCGAAGAAAGCGGTATGACTATGACAGCATGATGACGGTCGGGTGATGTTACTTAAGTCATCACAAAGACAATGCGACTGCGTGAAGATGGCGTCATAATGAGAATGGTATGGCGAAGGATTTGCGACGATGATCGACGACGACCAGGGAATGACGAGCCGCATGTCGCAGTCAGAATGACCATGATGGAACTACCACTACGGCATTACGACGACGCAATTGCGACGACGCCATGACAACGATGTGAGGAAAATGGGATGACGATGAGTGTATAGTGACAGGAGCGTGGCGACAACTGTATCATGAATCCGATATGAGGGCGATGGCGTGACGAGTACGAGAACGGCATGGCGAGGGTCGGATGACCAAGCTGCAGTGACGACGATGACCCGACCAGGGTGGCAGGACGACTACGGTCTGACAACGGTTACGTAATAGCGACTGTCAGACGACGACGGTGTCATAATCGTAATTGAGTGACGACTGTATGGTTACAATAGATGACGAAGAAAGATTAACATCGATGGAGCGACAAAGGTGGTATGACGACGAGGGCATGACTGCAGCCGGATGACATTATACTTACACGTTATACGTGTGTGTGTGCGTGTGTGTGTGGGTGCGCGCGCGCGTGCGTGCGTGTGCGTGCGTGTGCGTGCGTGTGTGCGTGCGTGTGCGTGCGTGTGCGTGCGTGCGTGTGTGCGTGCGTGTGCGTGCGTGCGTGCGTGTGCGTGCGTGTGTGTGTGCGTGCGTGTGTGTGTGTGTGTGTGTGTGTGTGTGTGTGTGTGTGTGTTCTCCCCAATTTTGAGCTGCCAATACGAGTGTAAGCTGCAGGAACCAACTAGCGACATTTCCCCCTTGACAGCTTCGAATCTGTCGCTATCCTTAGACACCAAAAATTAAGTTTTGCAACCTCTGTTACCAAAGCACTTGGATATTAAAATCCTGAGAAATAATTTCCGGATTTCTTCTTGTTTTGTTTTGTACAGCGTTGCAGGTTGCTTCTTAGCTTATAGAGAATTGACCGTCTAAAATGTGACGCTTCCGTGGCACGAGGAGCTTTTCTTACCTATTTCTGACGTCCGTCAAGCTGTAAAGGCTAGATGTCGCAAGCATAAGTGATTGATTGACTCATTGATTGATTGAGTGATTTATTTATATATTTATTCATTTATTGATTGATTTTGAAGCCCTGTACGATTGCGTGAGCTATGGCAAGACTATGCGAGACATCGCAGCGGAGGGCTCTGGAATAATTTTTACCAACTCCCGTCTTTCGATGCATCCCTAAATCTAAGAACGGCCTTCTTACTTTCTGGAGATCCATTCTTTTCGCCTCTGTCGTTGGTTCGAACGGGGTCCGGATGTTGCCGTCCCCCCGTTATCGTTAGAATCGGCCGCGCGGGGCGACGCGTGATATAAAAAGAACAATGAGTAACGAAACGTGACGTGGCAGAATATGTGGGCCCAGGAACGTTCTTGCGCTTGGCCTCCAACGAGGTGCAGTTGCTGTGGCTGGGACTCATACCCGCGACCTTCATTGTTGGCACCAGAACTGCATATACTTACATGCAAAGCCACTGAGCTATCATTTCATTTTATCCTCATGATAACTTCGTGCCTTCTTGCGCAATGCCTTCTTGCGCACAGCTTGTTCTACGGACGGGACACAGCTGGGCAGCTTTGGCGCGGGGTGCGTCACTGACAGGCTGTTTGTCTTAATATGACAGGACTGCGCTGTGACTGGTTATCTGAACACGCTCTGTTAAATCGGAGCATTCTTAGCGTCAATTGCGCTCGAAAGTTCTAGAAAATCGGGCTTCAGTGAGCGCGGAAACAGCCCACGTGACCGAGTTGCAACCTTATCGTGAATATTTTACTGGCGTAGAAAAGTACCATCTTTTTTATGCGCTGAATGTTTGTGACGTGCGCCAGGGGTGTCCACCAAGAGCTCTGGCACGGCTTGAGGAACATGTCTTCTCTGATGTGGTCCGCCACAGGCCCGTTCATTAAGGCCGGATACACGAACGACACCAGTACGAGGAAAACTGGCGGGCCCGTCAATCTGCCGCGAAAAATGGGTGGGAGGAAGGAAAAATTTACGACCGTTTTCTGTCTCGAAAAATACCAACAGCGTAAAATCATGTCTTTTTTTATATGTATAGAGGTAGTGGGGCACGCATCGTCATTGTGAATGAAAACAAAAAGGCTCTCGACGTTTTTCCAGTGTGGCAAGTTAGGAATTCGGGTTTAGGATGTCAGCTCCACGTAATAGCCATACCTGTTTGCAAAGCGTTGTCCTCTCTCCCTCACTTCAGCGATCCTGCGCAGAGCAAACTTCAAAAACAAGTGCGACGCCCTTAGTTATGTTTGGGGTAAAACACATAAACACGAGATTCGGCGTTCATCTGCTCCATCCAAATAGAGGTTCGCCACCAGGTTTTTACTCGCGTTTTCTTTTTTTACCGGGCCTAGAAAAAGCGTTTCCGCTGGCTAAAGGAGAGATATAGTGAAAAGAAAGCACCTCGGCAAGAGGTACTCCAGTACAGGACATTAAAAATATTTCATAGGTGTTGCCTCAGCTCCCGAAGGAACACTGGAAGATTATCGCCCGCCCCAGGGGTGGTCTGGATGTTCAGAAAACGGGCTCCGCTCGGCTTGGTCGGGCCGTCGCCGCCGCGGCAGGACTCACGTCCGAGCAAGCTAGCCATGACATCGTCTGCCCCAACGCAACACAAAATATTATCGTCCTCAGCACCGCGTCTCGCGATAACGCAGATGCTTATCTAAAAATGAATTGCATCACCCTGGGCATCAAGCAGTACGAACTCAGCACTTACGAAGCCGCACCGCACGCCACGTGTAAGGGTGTCATACGTCAAATTGATGTGTCGGAGAGCCAGGCCGACCTAGACAGAAGCATTCTCAACGAGAGAAATCCGTTAGCCCTGGGAGCCAGGCGAATCAAGAATAGCGAAACGGTAGTCATCGTTTTCGACGGCTACAAGGTCCCCAACTTCGTATTCTACGGCTCGGCGCTAGTCAACTGTTCCTTGTACCTCAGGCAGCACGACTGCTGCTATGCCTGTGGTAGACTAGGCCACAGAGCCGACGTCTGCCCAGCGCCGGAGGACAAGCTATGCAGGAAATGTGGGGCCAACAACCCCGACGACAACCACACCTGCTCGCCTACTTGCAGCCTCTGCGGGGGCCCGCACGCCACAGCGGACAAGATTTGCAAGCAAAGGTTCCAACTCCCGTACATCGTTCGGCGGAGGAGAAGGGAAAGAAATGCGGAATCCAGGAAGCGAGACCCGTCACCAGCGCAGACAAGCGCCGACAGCGAACCAGCTAGAACATCGAGCAGGCGCTCCCGCTCGAGAAGCCGCTCGAGGTCCAGCTGTTCCCGGTCCAGGTCCAGGAGCCGTTCCAGGTCGAGGTCCCGCGGTCGCTCCAGATCGGGAAGCCACTCCCGGGGCCCACAGAACAGGGTCCGGTTCGAGGAGCCAGCCGGTGCTGGGAAACAAGGCGCCACTTGGGCAGACAGGGTGCGGAGTGGAGGAAGAACTGCCGTAAAGGTAACTGGGGGTGCGGCGCCAGAGCATGGTTCGTCGGAAATAGCTCAGCTTAGAAAAGAAAATGCCGAGATGCGCAGCATAATTGAGTTAATGCGAGCCGAAATAGCAGAGCTCAGAAAGGCTAATCAACCTCACCACGTCCCAGTCCCTTGTTCAACCCCCTCAGGAATCCCTTCGGCGACCCCCTCTCCCCAAACCCCTCGGGGACCTCACGCCGTTCCAGTCCCTAGTTCATCCCCTTCGGGGACCCCCTCTCCCCAAACCACAGACGTTCCCATGGTCGTGGATGCGAGCCACTCGGGCAACCCAGCCAAAAGAAAGGCCGTTCCCAGCATGCCCGAAAATGTACCGGCTAAAGCCAAGTCCGAAGTCAGAGAAATGTTGAATTCAATCTGCTACGAGATCAAGAAGATTACCGATCGACTATCTGCAGTGGATCAGCGACTCTTGGTCGTGGATCAGAAGTTAGACGCACAAAACGTCAAAATTCAATGCTTAGAAAACAGAATGCCAGAGATAGAGTCCAAGGTGCAGCAAATGGACATCATGACGTCAACCCACGTACGTCCAGTTTACTTCACGGATGGCGCGTTGGTACCTACGCCGCCATCACTGCACATTCCCGGACCGATTAATAGAACCACCTCCCTCGAGACCCTAGTAGCAACGCCGGAAGGCGCTCTATGCAGCAAGGATGGCGCCACACACCCAATTTAGGATTTGGCAGTGGAACTGCAGGGGACTCCGCCATAAAAGATGCACCCTGCAGCAGTTTGTTCGCACTCACAAAGAAAAGCCACATGTTATATTATTGCAAGAAACGATGACTGATCAGGTTTCACTCCCGGGATACAAAGCTCTTACTCTACGTGGGGATGGCAGAGGAATCTGCACATTAGTCAGCAACAAGTTCACTTTCGTCGCACACGATCTAGGGGTCCGGCCTAGCAAGACGGAGACCTCCCTAGTAGAAGTCATCCCAAGCCAATCCAATACCTCTAGCATTTTTATACTTAACGTATATAGCAGCCCGAGCGATCACAGACAACGTTTCAAAACCATCATCACTAGAGCAACGAAACTCGCCGGAAACTCTCCCCTGGTTGTGGCCGGCGATTTCAACGCCCCCTTTCACGCGTGGAACTACACGCACGACACGGTCAAGGGCAGAAGCCTGTGGCAGGAGGCGGGAGATGCGGGACTCTCTCTATTGACGGACCCAGCCTTTCCCACCAGACGGGGCACCTCCTCGACCAGGGACTCTGTCCCGGATCTCGCCTTTGTTAAAAACGCTGGCTCAGCCATGTGGTCGAATCTGCTCATAGACCTCGGTAGTGATCACTACATCACGGTCACCAGCTTACAAGTGGAGCAGAAAAGAAAGAAGGCGTTCTCGGTGCCTGACTGGGACAAATTCCGTGAGGTTCGCAAGGCCCGCGCCGCCCGTGGAGAAAAGCCGGAGAGTCTCGTCCAGTGGTGCGCACTAATTCTGCAAGATGTCTGCTCCACCACCAAAACCATAGAGACGGATCTACAGACAGACAAAATGGATAGCAGGCTAGCACACCTTCTCGAGGCTAAGCAATCACTTCTCGAGAGGTGGAAAAGCCAACGCTTGAATCGCAAGCTCAGAAAAAAGATAGCCGAGATCAACAAGCAGATCGACGAGCACTGCCAAGCCCTGTCTAGGCAGCAATGGGACGAAATTTGCAATTCAATTGACGGGCAGATGCGCACGGGAGGGAAGTGGAATCTTCTCAAACACTTGCTCGACGACTCCGGCACCAAGTCAAACCAGAGAAGTGTCCTCGCTAAAGCGCTCCACGAAGCCAAGAAGTCGTCTTCGGAAAAGGACATGCTGGAGATGTTGGCTAAGAAGTACCTGCCGCTCAAAACTGTGGCCGATGAGCCGGCATACCCGGTATACAAAGGGAAGCCGAACTCCGCGCTGGACGAACCTTTCAAAATCAGTGAAATCCGCCGCGCCCTACACGACCTCAATGGTAGGTCAGCACCCGGCCCGGATCACATTAACAACAAGGCTCTCAGAAACCTAGAGGACGCATCGATCGAGTTTCTTACAGATGAGATAAATCGGATTTGGGAGCAGGGAATTGTACCTGAAGAATGGAAGTTGGCGAAGGTCATACTAATCCCAAAGCCCGGTAAACCGCCGAGCCTGGACAACCTCCGCCCAATCTCACTGACATCATGTGTAGGGAAGGTGGCCGAGCACGCCATCCATAACAGAATTGCCGAGTATATCGAGACCAACGACCTTTTCCCTCACAACATGATAGGTTTCAGGCCAGGCCTCTCCACTCAGGACGCCATGAAGCTTATCAAGATCCAAATCCTGGAACGCTGCACTCGGGACACGAGAGCCATCCTTGGTTTGGACCTGGAGAAGGCCTTTGATAACATCCGTCACGAGTTCGTCCTCGACGCCATCTCCAAGCTCGACCTGGGCTCGTCCTTCCATGCCTTCGTCAGGTCTTTCTTGAGCAACCGATGCGCCATCCTCAAGGCTGGAGATTTGGAATCGGAGACAATGGAGCTGAGTAGAAGAGGCACCCCCCAGGGATCAGTCATCTCACCACTCCTCTTCAACATCGCAATGGTTGACCTCTCAAGGTATCTAGGCAAGGTCCAGGGCATCGGTCACACGATCTACGCGGATGACATCACTGTCTGGTGCGCGGGTGGCAGTGACGGACAAGTCGAAGCCGCTCTCCAGGAAGCTGTCGACACTACAGAGCGCTTTTTAACCAACACGGGACTCCGGTGCTCCCCAAAGAAATCGGAGCTCCTTCTCTACAGCCCAAGTAGAAAGGGCCGCAAGCCACAGAACTGGAAACCGTCCCCTGAAGTTGACATTAATCTCTACACCAGTTGCGGAGATCCCATTCCCAAAGTCGCGTCCATTCGAATCTTGGGAATGACACTCGAAGGGACAGGCACAAATAGCATCACCATTCACAAATTAGCAAAGAAGACGGATAGCGTCATCGGTCTAATCAGGCGGGTAGCTAACAGAAGGAGAGGCCTGAGCGAAGAGAATCTGTTAAGGCTAGTCCACGCTTTCTTGTTGTGCCATTTTACGTACGTAGCGGCCATGCACGTCTGGAAGAGGGCCGAGCGAGACAAACTAAATGCCATGATAAGGAGGGGCATCAAGAGCGCGCTCGGACTACCAAACTACACACGCACCGACCGACTCCTGCAGTTGGGTATTCATAATACCCTGGAAGAGATTGCAGAAGCACAAGAAAGAGCACAGATTCTCAGGCTCTCCGGCACCAGGGCGGGCAGACGACTCCTAACTGAGATGGGCGTCCCCCCGGCCACTGTCGAAGACGCCTACCAAGGCCTACCGAAAGAGCAGAAAGATAATATCATCATATCGCCCGCCCCGCGCAATATGCATCCCCAGCGCAACGTAGAAAGAAGAAAGGCCAGAGCGGTGGCGCTCCTACGCCGCGCAACAGAACTCCCTGGCGGCAGCTGCTTCGTTGACGCGGCCCAGTATGGAAACAGCGACAATTTCACGGTGGTGTCAATCAACCACAGGGGTTCAACCGTTAACGCGGCTTCGATACGAAGCACGTCGTCGCGTGCGGCGGAGCAAGTGGCCATTGCCTTGGCCCTCCTGGATGACGGACATGCCAACATCTTCAGCGACTCCAGGGCAGCCATCCGCGCCTTCAGCGTTGGCGCCGTGTGTAAGGAAGCCTGTCGCATCCTCGACGGCAAAATCATCACCACCCACACTCTCACGTGGTTCCCCGCTCACATGGGATCCATCACGGGAGGCCCCAGAAACCTCAACGAGCTGGCCCACTCCAAGGCGCGAGGTCTCACTTTCCGCGACCATGGAGAACTCCAACGCCGGCCCGCAGCGGTGGAGAATAGAGATCAACCGACCACATATAACGAAATTGCGCAGCACTTTTATCTCGGCAGGAGAGAGTTTCCCCTTCCACACAAGAAGTTAAATAGAGCGCAGGCATTGACCCTCAGATTACTGCAAACAGGCTCTTATCCCAGCCCGGCTTTATTCCACAAAATTTATCCCGACACCTATGCCACTAGTTCTTGCAGGCATTGCAATGACATCGCTAGCCTAGATCATATGCTCTGGCGTTGCCCCTCGTTACGAGGCACAGAAGAAATCAATGAAGAAAAGTGGCTCTCCGCTATCAAGAGCCCTGATGCTGGGGTGCAACTATGGGCTGTCCAGAGGGCCCACGATGCGGCGGTCGGGCAAGGCCTGGCTGTCCCAACGTGGGAGCGGCCCGCAGCGCGCTGAGTCGCGTACCTCAGGACCTTATTAAAGTTTCGCATCCATCCATCCATCCATAGGTGTTGCAATTGTGTCTTCATTGGTTCTTTTTAGGTGAATCTGCTTCTGAATAAAGGACTCGCAGATTTGGTGATATCCTGGTAATGACAAATCTATGCTCTATCTTTCGTCATCTCTCTAAAATCCACGTCTGAAAATGCCGCAGTTGTTATATTGTAAACTACGGAGAACAAGCTAAACTATTATATTGACACGTGTACTTGTTTGTCTTTATCGGGCGACACGTTTTACCGCCAAAAAAATGTTATCGCACAGCGCAGGACGCGCCTGCATGTATCGGAAGTTTCTGGAATGTTATCAATGCTTCTATCCGCTGTCTCTGACCGAACCTTGTGAAATCTGATCGCATGTGAGCACGACGTTAATAATGTAGAACTTTATGGAAGGCACGCGGGCACGTGAGTCCCAGCGATTACTCTGGAACATTCGACGACTGATGTATAAAAGCCGACGCGCTTGACCCACTGGTCAGATTTTCGACGATCGCCAACCGTGTTCGCCGCTATCGTTGAGTTATAAGTGTAGCCTGTTCTTGTGGGCACAGGTTCGCCCACAAGTTAGTTTTGTCTTTCACAGTATTGCAACTGTGTCCTTCAACGTCACCACCACGTGACATCTGGTGGAGGTGCTTTTCGTCTATGCACCAGACGCCCCCGACAAGCCGTGATCCAAGCTCGGACCGTAAAGAGAGCACCAACGCAGTCACGGACCATCGAGCAAGCCGCTGTCTTCAACAGCTGCCCCGGAGCATGGACTTCTACCTAAGAAGACCAAGAAGGTTGTGGCCAAGGCAACCACAATGGCAGCCCCAGTGTCACCCATCGTACTTCAACAGCCCAGAGAGCCCCCTACTTTCCGTGGAGCTACGTCGGAGGATCCGGAAACCTGACTTGAAACCTTCGAAAGGATCTCGACCTTCAACAACGGGACCTCTGAGGATAGGCTACGACATGTGTACTTCTCCTTGGAAGATGCCGCGAGGACTTAGTTCGAGAACCGAGAGTCCACCCTTGCAACATGGGACCTGTTCCGCACTAACTTCCTGAGGACGTTCACGAGCGTTGTCCGCAAAGAAAGGGCCGAAGTTCTGCTGGAAACCCGAAGCCAACTACCCAATGAGACCATCGCCATCTTCACAGATGAGATGACCCGTCTTTTCCGGCACGCCGACCCGGAAATGTCCGAAGAGAAAAAAATGAGTTTCTTGATGCGAGGCGTAAAGCAAGAACTTTTCGCCCGACTAATCCCAAACCCACCGAAGACCGTAGCTGAGTTCCTGACAGAGGCTACGACTATTGAGAAAACGTTAGAAATGCGCACTAGGCAATATAACCGCCAAGTGCTAAGGCCTCAGTGCGTCACCCAAGCGCTGGGCTCCGTTGATCTCCAAGAGACCATATGGGCCATTGTGCGCGAAGAACTGCGCAAGTTCTTGCCTTCGTCGCAGCCTCAAGTAGCCTCGATCGCTGACATCGTGAAATATGAGGTTCAGCGATCGCTGGGACCTCCTGAGGTGCAACCTCAATTACCGCAGTGCCAACCAGAAGCGATTACCTACGCCGCCGTCACAGGGCTCTGTCACGCCGCCGTTCCGTCGTCCACCGCCAGCACGACCACCCATCGCCCAGCGCACCTACGCGAGGAAGACGGACATTTGGCGCGCCCCCGATCACCGCCCGCCCTGCTACCATTGCGGTGAAGCCGGCCATGTGTACCGCTGATGCCCATACCGCGACCTGGGATTGCGAGGATTCGCCGTCAACGCACAGCGCCCGAGGGAAGGTGAACACCCTCGTGACATCGCCGACTACCTCGCCGCTACTCAGTGGAGCCCTCGACGACCGTCCCGTTCGCCGTCACAAGGCCGCTACCTGTCGCCGCAGCACCGTGCATACACTGGCCCAGCCGGGGGCCGATCCGTGAGTCCATATCCGGAAAACTAAAAGCAGCAACCGATGGAGGTGCAGTTGCTCTTCGACGAACTGACGAAGATCCTCCGCCGCCTACGAAGACTACGAAGAGACTGCCTCGACGACATAACAACGACACGCCGCCGTCCCGACGAAGACTGGAAGCAAAGAATACGCTGACGAAAGACCACCTGACGACGCCACGTATCAGCCACAGGTCAACGCGACGCAGCCGTGATCCGACGCCAAGGCCTAACTGTAACGGAAGTCAAAGAACCACCGACTTCAACGTGCTTCTCGACGGCCACGCAGTCACCGCCTTAGTAGACACAGGAGCCGACTACTCCGTCATGAGTAGACCCATCACAGCCCAGTTGAAGAAAGTTAAGACTGCATGGGAAGGCCCGTTAATTCGGGCCGCTGGAGGACACCTCATCACGCTGACTGGAATCTGCGCGGCAAGAATTACCAGTCATGACCGGGCTTACCCTGCCACTTTCGTTATCCTGCAACAGTGTTCACGAGACGTCATTCTCGGCATGGACTTCCTGAACCAACACGGCACAATCATCAACCTGAAGTCGAAGTCAATAACGCTGTCGGAAGATCAAGCGATAACGCCAGAGAGCCCTCGTAGTCACCACGCCTTGAGTCTGCTCGAAGATCAAGTGAGCATCCCGCCTCGCTCGAGGATTGTTATCTCGGTCGGCACCGAAACGCCCGCTGACGTAGAAGGCGTCATCGAAGGCGACCAACGTCTACTGCTCGACCGTTAAATTTGCGTCACAAGAGGGATCGCTCGACTGCACGGAGGAAACACGAAAGTGTTACTGGCAAACTTAAGCAAGGAGTTCAAGCACATCAACAAGGGCACGACGATCGCATACATCGAGGAAATTCTGGAAACCAGCAATGCGTTTGTCCTCTCGGATTCCGTCGCATCTACCCCGACGACCGTAGTTCCCGAGCCAGACCTCGACATAAATCCAAGTCACCCCGTGATTAAGCGGCAACATCTCAGAAGTCTGCTTCTACGATACAAAGACTGCTTTTCGACGTCATCGAGGATTCGACAAACACCAGTCGCAAAGCATCGCATAATATTCGAAGGGTGCGCTGGGCCTCTCCGCCAGAGCCCTTACCGAGTTTCGACGTGAGAACGCCAAGGTATAAGACAACAAGTCGACGAAATGCTGCGCGACGACATCATCCAGCCGTCGAAGAGCCCGTGGGCGTCTCTAGTTGTTTTAGTGAAGAAAAAGGACGGAACTCGATTATTGTTGACTGAACAAAATCATGAAGAAAGACGTATACCCCCTCCCACGGATAGACGACGCATGGGATCGGCTCTGCAATGCTAAATACTCTCATCGATGGACCTCAAGTCTGGCTACTGGCAAATAGAAGTCGATGTAAGGGATCGCGAAAAGACCGCCTTCATCACGCCAGACGGCCTCTATGAGTTTAAGGTTATGCCATTTGGAGTGTGCTCGGCGCCTGCAACGTTCCAGCGCGTGATGGACGCGCTTTTAGCAGGATTGAAGTGGCAAACCTGTCTTGTTTACTTGGAGGACGTCGTCGTCTTCGCCGGAAATTTCTACGATCACCTTAAGCGGCTTCCGACAGTATTAGAGGCAATCAAGTGATCAGGGCTCACTCTGAAGCCGGAAAAGTGTCGCTTCGCTTACCATGAGCTTCTATTCCTAGGCCACGTCATCAGCAAATCTGGGGTACGCCCCGACCCGCAGAAGACAGCTGCCATCGCAAAGTTCCCGCAGCCAATCGACAAGAAGGCAGTGCGCAGGTTCCTTGGCATGTGTGCCTACTATAGGCGCTTTGTCAAGGACTTTTCACGCATCGCGGAGCCACTAACACATCTAACGAAATGTGATGTCGAGTTCAAGTGGGAAACGCCGCAGGTCGACGCATTTCAAGAACTCAAACGACGCATGCAGTGGCCGCCGGTACTTGCACACTTCGACGAGGACGCCGATACTGAAATCCACACTGACGCCGGTAGCTTAGGCCTCGGTGCCGTCCTAGTCCAGAGGAAAGACGGACTTGAACGGGTTATATCTTATGCTAGCCGGTCGCTGTCAAAAGCGGAAAAGGAATTCCTCGCCATCATTTGGGCTACAGCAAAATTCCGCCCTTACCTCTATGGCAGGCCATTCAAAGTCGTAGCGACCATCACGCGTTGTGTTGGCAAGCTAACCTAAAGGACCCTTCAGGACGGCTGGCGCGGTGGAGCCTCAGGCTGCAAGAATATGCCGTCACCGTAATATACAAGTCCGGAAGAAAACACTCTGACGCCGACTGCTTATCACGCGCCCCCATCGATCCCCCGCCGCAAGACGACGAGGACGACGCCGCCTTCCTTGTAATAATAAGCGCTGAAGACTTCATTAAACAGCAGCGAGCAGACCCGGAGCTAAAAGGCCTCGTCGAGTAATTGGAAGGTAACACCGCCGTTGTCCCTAGGGCATTTAAGCGCGGGTTGTCTTCGTTCACGCTACAAAACAACCTGCTTGTGAAGAAGAACTTCTCACCAGTCCGCGCCAGCTACCTTCTTGTTGTACCATCAGTGCTGTGTTCAGAAGTACTGCACGCTTTACACGACGATCCAACCACTGGGCACCTAGGATTCTCCCGGACGCTGTCGAGGATACAGGAAAGGTATTACTGGCCGCGTCTGACCGCCGACGTCGCCCGTTACGTCAAGACATACCGAGACTGTCAACGACGCAAGACACCACCGACAAGGCCAGCAGGGTTACTACAGCCGATCGAACCTCCTCGTCGACCATTCCAGCAGATTGGCATGGATTTGTTGGGGCCGTTTCCGACGTCAACATCCGGGAATAAGTGGATCGTCGTGGCGACGGACTATCTCACCCGCTTCGCGGAAACTAAAGCTCTACCAAAAGGCAGCGCAGCCGAAGTGGCGAAACTGCTGCGACATGGTGCCCCAGAAGTCCTCATTACCGACAGAGGAACGGCTTTTACAGCAGAGCTCACCCAAGCCATTCTGCAATATAGCCAGACAAGCCACAGGAGGACAACTGCCTACCATCCGCAAACGAATGGTCTCACGGAGCGCCTGAACAAGATCCTCGCCGACATGCTAGCGATGTACGTCGATGTTCAGCACAAGACGTGGGACGCGGTCCTGCCGTATGTAACCTTCGCTTACAACATGGCGGTGCAAGAAAACAACACAGATCACGCCGTTAAAGTTGGTTTACGGCAGGAATCCGACGACGACGATCGACGCCATGCTGCCGCACGTCACTGACGAGGAGAATCCTCACGTCGCTACCTATCTGCAGCGCGCTGAAGAAGCCCGACAGCTCGCCCGCCTACGGATCAAGAACCAGCAGCGTACCGACAGCGGACACTACAACCTCTGACGACGCTTCGTCGAGTACCAGCCCGGCGACGGTGTTTGGGTATGGACCCCGATACGCCGACGAGGACTGAGTGAGAAACTATTGCGACGCTATTTCGGACACTACAAGGTCATCCGACGTATTGGCGCACTGGACTATGAGGTCGTGCCAGACGGCATTTCGCATTCACAGCGGCGCCGCGCACGATCTGAAGTGGTCCACGTGGTGCGTCTTAAACCCTTTTACGGACGCTGACGAATTTTTTTTATTTTGTTGTTTTCTTTGCTACGAGTGTTTATTACTTTCGTTTGTGGGCAGCATCGGGTCGATGCTTTAATAAGAGGGGGGGTATTGACACGTGTACTTGTTTGTCTTTATCAGGAGACACGTTTTACCGCCTAACAAATGTTACCGCACAGCGCAGGACGCGCCTGCATGTAAAAGAAGTTTCTGGAATGTTATCGATGCTTCTATCCGCTGTCTCTGACCGAACCTTGTGTAATCTGGGGCCGAATCTTATAACGGTTCGGAATACGAACCGTTCGCTTCGCCACTTACGTCACTTCATGTGCCACTCCCAAGCCGGCGGTGGAAGAAGGGGAGGACGCGACCAGTAGATGAGAGGGTGCCACCTCTGAAGTGTACGTCATTATATGACGAGCTAATCGAGGAATTGCAGAATGTTTCCGCTTGCTAAATAAATGTAAAATATAAATTTAATATTATACGCCAAGTTCTGAAGTATAAACGTGTGGTGCCGGGCGTTTACGCAATGCAGAAGTAATTTATTAATGTCATTCTTTTTTATTCTCAGCCGACAGGCGGTATCGCAAGCGTAAATGAGTTGGTAGAGCGCAGCGCTATGTCGTCTGCTACCAGGAGCTCGCAGGATGCACGCAACAGGAACGCACTACCGGCATTTCTCAAGTAGGGAGCGCGACAAAACCGTGAACTGGTTCTTAGGGACACCTTTACTAGCCGACTATATCAATTTTCCATCTTTTTTCGCCCTTCGTCATCGGCTCGGACATGACTCGCTCGCCGCCGCGCTGCCGCTGTCCCTGCGATAAGCCCCACGGCGCGTCGCATGATAAAAGCAATGGAACTTGAAATCGAACATTACGATACACGGGCCCTGCATTGCCTGCGCCAAGTCAAATCGAATAGTGTGGTGCTGACGGTGCGCGCT